>NW_004524721.1:6781054-6821707 GCF_000260255.1 Octodon degus
TAGAACGATTTGTTCTAATGGTGTTTGTAAATAGGATATCAAGTCTGCATCTTGTACAGCAATTAACCACTAAGAAGAATGTATGCAGTGTGTTAATTATTGAAACTGTCCTACCGATTTGATTTGAAACTGTCTCATTGCTATATGTTTATCAATAAAATTATGGCAAAAAAAATCTGTGGTTGCTAGGGTTTAATGCACAGACGCATTTGAAGACATGGAAAGTACTTTGTATGAAATGGCACCACTGGCCACATTATTCTACATTCGCCAGACTCATAGAATGTATGATGCCAAGTACAAGCTCTAAGTAGACTATGAGCCTTGGTTGATAACGCTGTGTCAATATGCCATCCCAGGTTGTAGAAAACATACTACTTGGGGGGTGTTGGAAATAGGGGAGGAGATGCATGTATGGAGGGAAAGGGGCTACTTGGGAAGTCTCTGTACACGCTGCTCAATTTTGCTGTGAGCCTAGAACTATAAAAAAGAAAGTCAGTTTTTAAAAGTCTATGGTTTTCTTTTGTACACAGCACCTAACACTCAAGTTCAAAAGACTTCTTAAAACTTAAGTTTTGGTTTTTGACATAGGATTTTACTTGAACTCACTTTGTAGCCTAAGCTGGCCTCGAACTCACAGTGATCCTCCCGCCTCAGCCTCCCAAGTGCTGGGATCATAGGTGTGTGCCATCATGCGTGTGTAAAATTTAATTTTTAAAGCAACAGGAAAAATAACTCCCCTACAACCCATCTTATATCCTACAGAATTTACTTTTTTAAAGCTAAAAACCTGAGCAATTATCTGGCCTCTCGCTCTTATTTTAGGTCATACAAGATCAAGAATGAGTTAGGACATTGGCTGGACCTAGAACTCAGTTTCTAAATTTGAAGCCAGTGTGTTGTCAGAAGTGTACTCCAAGGAAACACAGTTTCAGTGAAGGGTAATACAGTCATGCATCACTCAACAAGAGAGATGCATTGTGAGAGATGCAGCATTAGGTGAGTTTGCTGTTGGCAAAGATCATAAGGTGTACAGGGCTTACCCAAGACTTACGGACGGTCTGAGCCAAGTGCTCTGCGTGGTCTCTTCATGCAATAAGAGACATGGTACTGTGAACTATTTGAGGCTGCTGCTGGCAAAACATGGCATATTGTTTTCAGGATACTTCTCTATTTATAGAAGGAGTATACTAAAAAAAAAACAATAGCAAGTGTATGGACTATACATAATTGATTGTGTTATACTTCTACACATCTGCAGCAGAGCAGGCTTATTTATACCAGTGTCACTGCAAACACATGAGAAATGGATTGTGCTGTGATTTTTCTTTTCAGGACATTGAAAAATTTATTGAAACTACACACAGCACAGTGAACCACTGTGAGGACAGAATATGAGATCTAGAAGACAACTTTGTTGTTAGTGATCATGAAATTAAATTAAATTCTTAAAAATAACAAAAATCATAACCTAACAGCAGCTAGATAGTAAAAAATAATTTAAAATTGATCAGAATGAAAAAGAATCAGAAGATAGCACAGAGGATGTTAAAAAAAACCTGAAAACATAGCAGAAAAATTCTGAAGCATGGAAAAATAATTTGATATACACATAAATGAAGGATATAAAACTCTACTTACAAGTGATCAGAAAAGAAAACCCCATGACATATAGTAGACCAGACTCCAGAAAAACAACACAAGAATGAAGTATTCAAAATTAGAGAAAAACGAACCACACGTAGAAGAAAATCCTTCAGAATTATAGCAGGTTTCTTAATACAAGCCCTTCAGTCAAGGAGAAGTTGTAATGAAGTATTTCAAGCCCTGAAAAAACCCTCTAAATTGATGTACCTGATAAAATTATCTTTCAAAATTGATGAGGAAATAAGACACTTGCATGATAAAGTACATCTGAATAAACTCATAGCACTCCAAAACCTGCACTTCAAAATGTTATGAAGGATATTCCAGAAAAAGACAATGGAAAAGACAATTGCATGAATGCCACTGGAATAAATATAGCAGGGTAAAAAGAGACAGAGAGTAACAGGAAAACCATATCCCAAGCCAAAATCAATATATGTTAGTTATAATCATCAATGAAAATGGTCTCAATTCACCAAACAAAGAAACAGATGGGCAGAATAGATCAAGAATCAAGATCCAACAATATGCCCAATACAAGAAACACATTTAACTCAAAAAGAAATTTATTGGCTGGAAAACAGTACTCTAGGCAACAGAAAACTGGAACAAAAGCAAAGATAGCCATCCTATGTGTAGCAGAGTGGATTTCAAGCCAAGACTGATCAGAAGAGACTTCATTGTGACAGGGAACATATTCAGAAGGATGGCTAGACCTCAAGATAGCAATGCAATCCAAAAGCTTGCATACCTCCATAGGAGAGAAACAGTAACTTTGAAGGATCCTGTAATTAGCACCACCCATCCAGTAAGTGCAGACTGGCATCAGTGGTCCAGGTGGCTGAGCAGAGCCCCTGGATCCATCCCTGTCCAAACACATCTTGGTGCTTTCAATGGACCCTTGCTGTGTGACTCACTTCCCCTCTGGATTAACATTAGCTAAGTGGCTATATTTGCAATCCCGTACACTGATTGAAGTTTCACCCATGTTGTACCCACATTGTGACTATTCTACATAAATTACTCCTGACAGAGGACCTTGGTGACATCCCACTTAGGGCCCCTCCTGTCTCTCAAGAAACCTTTCCTGCTCTGAACCTGCCTTTCTTTTAAAATTCATTCTTTGATTTTTGGAGGATGGTAATCTCTGCACATGTGACATCTAGAAGGTTGTGAGTTATATTTCTTCTATAACACCTACACCATCACTGTTCCCCATGAGGCCAGGTCTTTCTGTATAGATGAGGTTGGCCTGGAACTCACAGGCTTCCTTCCTCAGCCCCACCATGGTTGTGTCCCTACTACTTCCTCCATTAGCTTTCAGATTGGAAGGTGTCTGTCTTCCCAGAAGTTAGTCCTCTCCTCCCACTCCAGTCTGATTGCATGAAGTTCCCATCTATGTCCTCAAATATCACTATTTGAAAGATTTGATATGCTGACACCAGACCTCTACTAGATTGATGATTTGCAGCTCCTCAAAGAAGCTCTAAATTCTCTGGGGACACGAATCATCTATACTCTACAATAAAAGGAAGCCACTCCCCACGGCCTTTGTGCTTCTGCCAACAGGAGAAATAATCTGTATTCTGCACATCTTTGAAAACAGTACATTTGAAGCATGAGGCTAGATCCTGTAGTCTTCTGGCCATTTTCCCTCTTTCCAATCTCCCAGTATCCCAACATCCTCATTTTAACCAACAGACACAGAGCACAGAACTCGGTGCTCTCTTGCTCACAGAGACTCAAGCCTCTGAACCATTTCTCACATCGACTGTTCACAAATGAAGACTTTCAGAGGATATTAACCAGGTATGCAGCCACTAGGACAGGGTACTACAGCTTGGGAAGGGGTGTGAGTGCCTTCCTCATGTACCTAATAGCTAGAGCATCATGGGAAATAGTAGGCTAAATATGCTGGTGGCATGATAACCATGTAAATAGATGTAAACTTTCTGGAAAGCATCTTGTTATGGAGCATCATAAGACCCCAATATATTGTATACCTGAATTGATGACCATAGATCCCACACACAGAAATCCAAGCACAGGAGGGGATGGAAATTAAGGGACATAGGAATGGGTTTCCCCACACCATCTCTTATCTTTGAGTTTGTCTGGAGATGTTTCCTCTGTGGTCCACCAGGCTGGAGCACACAATACTCCCCCTTAGCCCCTGACAGGCTGAGCCTATATAGCCTGTGCCACCATGTCTGCTTCCCCACTTCTTCCTCCTAAACTTCCTACCCAAGCCCATCACCCTGGCAGGTGGCTCCTGGTCTGCTATGGGCTCTCAGCAGGCCTACAGGAGCTGCCTTTCTAAGTCCTCTCAGGATGTTAGTTGTAAACTCTTCTGCTGCACTTACAACCTGTACTCTATGAGGCAGTGATGTGAATCTCCTTAAAGAGGCTGCAAATTCCCTGGAACACAGGTCAGATGAGATTGCACAATATGAGTGAAGTGACTTACACGTCATTCATGCTTCTGCCAACAAGAGAAGTGTTCTTTAGTCTTTAGAGAGTGGGGTGCACAAATTATTTTAGAAAAAAGTGAATAAACCCTGCTATCTCTTGCCCCTCTTGCCATCTTCCATTATGACTAGCTTCTATTCTCCATTCTATGGCCATGGGAATCAATGGCCATAGAACACAGACTGGTTTTTGTGGTGGTCACACAGGCTAAAACTCTGTAGGATTTCAGACATCTCTTTCTCAAACCTTAGGATTGAAAGCATGTCTTTTAGGTGACAAGCCATAAGGGCAGGGCTTTGCAAACTGGGAGTGTGCGTGTGTGAGTCTGTGTTTATGTGTCTGTGTGCATGTGTGTCTGAATACATATTTGACTTTTAATTACTTATGTACATGCCTCTTACTCTTCATATCGTTTCTTCACTTTCTTCTGAAGCCTCAGGAGAAAGACAGAGATGAAGATATAACTCAATTACTCCATGGCAACCGCTGCCCCCAGCAGGTACTGCTTGGACCCAGAGCAGTCCCATGTTAAAGTGGATGCAGTGCAGACCTCCACAGGGGGTGATCTCCCTGCCTCCCAGACCTTTGTCAAGGAGATGAAGACCTCATCCAGAGGGTACACCTGCTACCGTGCTACAGCAACCTTCAACTCAGGATGTACTGTGGTAATTTCAGCCAACAACCACCCTCCCGCCAGAGAAGCAGAAGAGCCAAGAAGTGCAGGAAGCTGCTTAGTGGTGAAATGTGATGCTGAGGTCCATGCAACCCAGGTGTGGACAGCCAGCACCGAGATTAAAGAGGATGAGTCCTCTGACTCCGAGAGTGAGGATTCAGGTGGTGAGGAGGTGCCTGCTGACAACCCGCCGAGAAAGCAGAATATACTACTCAAAGTGCCCTGGATGTCCGACCCTGTTGATGGCTGGCGAGTTACTTAGCTCGTCTGTGCTGAACCAGAGAAGAAAAGTGAAGACCAGGATCATAAGGAGGAGGAGCAGAGTTCAGACAGTGAGAATAGTGAGGACGAGGAGAGGCAGGAAGCTGATAAAGGGATAGGAAATGCTGAAAACCAGGAAGAGGGCACAGAAACTTCACCAGAGGACTTGACAAAGAGCTCACGGAAAGCGAGGGCCATCAAGAAACACCCAGTGACAAGGATGTGGCGAGTGACGAGGATGTGGAGCTTGAACACACTGAGTTCAGTAAAATGCTCTACAAAGACCTCAAGGAGAAAAAACACGTGACCAAGCCATGCCTTCCTGTGCCAGGAAACAAGGGCTGCAGGCTCCCAGCTGGGTGGTAGCTGCTCTCCTCAGCCCGCTGGGGGCCCCTCGGAGGAGCTCCACATGCAGGGGGCTTGCTCCTGTGCACACGATGCCCAGAGATGCAGGGGACATTCCAGTTTGGTGATGTGCTGTGATGTGAGGTGACTACAACATCCTTGAGCAGTGGCTGCTTCTCAGGCCCATCACAGTCTTCTCCATCACTGTCATATAAGGAATCCCTTCCTCACTGAAGCATCCTCATGCAGTGTAAGGCTGCATTATTTGGTTGGTTCTTAAGTGATCATAACTCAATATCTGTCTTTAATTCTTTGATTTTTTAAAATGGAGCATGACCCAAGTAGTTATTAACATTATGCAAAGCATTCTGGATAAAAGACAAGTATGGCTTATCCTGCTGGTGAAATTCACTGTAAAAATGTAAGCTCTCTCATAATAATTAATAGTTACTTTGTCTCCTCATCTCTGCCCAGGGTTGTATGAGTTATTTCCCAATTAATTGGTGGATTATGACTTTGGCTACATTTTTTTATACTGTGATCCATTTTCACAAGGAATCACATATTTTTCATGGCCCTATCATGCCTCCCAAGAGCAGTATTTAGAAACATGCTTAACCTAGACATGGTGGTGCCCATCAGTAATCTTAGCAACTCGGAGGCTGAGGCAGGATGAGTGCAAGTTCAAGCCCAGCCTGAACTGCATAGCGAGACCCTGGCTCAAAAAGACAAACATAAATAAATAATAAAAATAGAGAACAAGAAAATGAGAGCTCTGATCCTACTGAGAAGCTTAGAGTGTTTTACAAAACATCGTGCCTCTAGCTTCACTTGAGCCTGCCTTGGAAATAGCATGTCTGATTATGAAGAAATGACAGAAGTGAAGACCATACCCTAAAGATTAAAATTATTTCACTGAAGATTACAGATGAAATACCATGAAAAATTTAATTGTTTCTTTATGGAAATAGAAACCCCTTGTCTATTTTTCAATTACCCTGCATTTGATTGTTTACATTATCAAGAGCATTTTATGTACAAAAACAGAGAACAGTCTGTAGTTTTGTTTTGCCATAATTCAAACAGGAATCTGCTATATATAGATACATATCCCACTACTTTTGTTAAAAGCCTATAACTAGATGCAGTATTGGGTGGAAATTCAAGCACAATCAGTATATTTGAACACAGAGGTGCTAAAGGGGTTACTTGGGCTCCATAGTAAGATTGAAGGTGAAGGACTTGAAGCTGGTGGATTTGGGCTTTCGTATACTGACAGCAATAGTCAGTGCTTTTAGCATAATCTTATATAGGCAAAGAGGCAGCACAGAAGACGCTATTGTCTTGTGAGGCTACACAATTGTCAAGTGGAAAGATACATAAAAATGTAGATTTACCTCTTTCTGACCAGGAACCCAGAAAACTAACCATCAGGTTTTTCATGTGTTTTCACTGTTCTTAAATTCACTCAAAACTTTAACTTTGATGGTGCTTCTAAAAGGAACATTCCTTAGACCAATTAAATTTAAAATTTAATATGAGCAAAGAAGAATAGAGCAAAGCAAAATGGGATTTGTGAATTAAATAACTGCTAGAACCAGAGCAGTTTCTGAGAAGTCAGGCTACAATGCTGTCGGAAGACTGTGTAGCAATATGGAAGGAAGTCACAGAAAACAACTGGCTGCAGCTTGGCCAGTCAACCTGTCAGTGGGTCACAGGTTGGCTAATTGGCTGCAGGGCCTCCTATAGCCAGTCAAAGGATGTTACTGTAATTAAACTCTTCTTAAATTGGCTTGGTCTGTTGGGCTCACTGTAGATGTCTAACTGACAAACATATTTTCCCACAAATTAAATAAATGTCAAAAACTATAAGAAGACAATCAGGGAATCTAGGCATTGGGCAGAATATCCAGGAGATGGGGAGAGGTCCCTTTCCACATTCAGCAATTTGACCTGTGGCAGACAAAGTTTTTTCTATGCATAACTACTTAGCATTTTATAATTCTAGCATCAGTCTTATATAACACAATTTTAGCAATCAGATATTTGAAAAGTTTCTTAACCACTGCAAATCCCTTTCCAGCAATTTAGGAAAATTAAAGTGCTTTACAAAATAGGCAGAGACATATATTATGTTGTTTGTCATCGTTTCCCCAAACCACTGGGGTTGCAAAGAAGCATAAATATTTAAAAAGTGCTCAGGATGGTTTAATTCTGTCTTTGGCAATTTATTACTTTACAAGAGACAGATTACTGAGATGTATTCTAGCAATCACTAATTGTTTTTAGATTATACACTAATATATTCACTTCATAATTATAAGTGAAAGAATGCATACTAATGTTCAAAGCTATGGTCCTTTTTTGCATAACTGAAGTAATTTTAATGGGTGAAAACTTAATTAAGTAGATTCAAAGTGGAGTCAGCTTCTGTAATGAATATGCTTACCTTTCATCATAATTGACAGTCATTTCATGCCATAATCAACACCTAGGCCCGTCTTCAGCAATTTTTTAGCTCTGTCTAGGCCTCCAGCATGTAAATCCTGCCTTCCTTTGCCCTCTCGCTGCTATGGAGTCCTCAGTTTCCCTGGCTTTACCATGCAGCAAGGACAGTAAGGTTCATCATTATAATGATCCCCTTCCCCACAGCTTCTTCAGTAGCTCATTCCTCTTCCAGTTTTTTCACCTGTCAGAAATTATGCCCAGGCTTAATCTGACTCCTGGTTCTCTGCCCCAGGCAAATAGCTGAGTGTGGCTGGAAAACACACATGCCACACTGTACATCTTCCCAAAGCCCTGACCCTTGAACCGCTAACCCATTGCACTTTCTCTGTCCATTTACCCATCCATTTCCCTTATATGTATGTATTAGCCAGCTTTGTTTTTTCACTACAGAATGCCCAAGGAATTAACTAAGAGAAATGTATGTAGCTTACAGTTCCAGAGATTCCTGTTCAATTGGGTTGTCTCATTCTTTTAAGGCCTCTGGCAAGCTTGCCAGATGCAATGGTGGGCACCATGGGTCAGAACAAACCACTCACAAGCCAAAGCTCAGGTCCTGGGTGCCCATGGTCCCATAGACCTTTTCTTAGGATACCTCCCACATGATCTAAGGACTTCCCACCAGGCTCTATCCTTCAAAGATTCCACTATTTCCCATTAATGTCACCCTGGAGACCAAGCTTGTAACATGAACTATTTTGTGTGTGTGTGTGTGTGCAGGGTCTTAGTATGCAGCTTGGACTTGTAGTGATTCTCCTGTTTTCAGGGGAAAATCCCTGGTGTTGGGATTACAGGTGTGCGCCACCACATGCAGATTTAGTCACAGGCTCAATGTACCTGGGGGTGGGGCTGGCAGGGCATGTGGTACTGGGGATTGAACCTGGTCCCTGCACTTGCCTGAGCAGGCACTTAGTCCTCTGAGCTATCTCACTGGCCCTTGTAACATGAACTTTGAGGGGACAGTCAACCATGACAATATGCTCTGCTCTCTGCTCAAGCTTCTACCCCACCCTTCCCACCCTCTCTGTTAACTGAAGACCCTGCTTCCTCTTCCCCCAAGAAACAGCAGCAATCCTTCAGTGCCTTTCCGGACCTGCTGTGTGAGCACTGACCTGCCTGTAGCTGCTCTTCATGCTCAAGCCTTCTCTCCTCACTAGGAACATTGGGCCAGGATCTCTGGTGGTGAAGCAGCCATGCACACAGGGTCCCCTCTACTCTCCCTAAGGCAGTGTTCTACCATCTTCTCCCTGTGTTGGATCCTTTCCAAGAGCATACAGTTGGGCATGATAGTGCACACCTGTAATCTCAGTACTCCTGAAAAGCTGAGGCAGGGGAAACTGATTTTGAGGCCATCCTGAACCTCATGGGAAAACCCTCTTTCTCACACATACAAAAACTCAACAACAAAAATAAGCAACAAAAGCCAAGAGAATACAAATATGTTGCCACTTTTGTCATTTTAGAAGCAAATTCCTCTTTTCCCCAACTCCTCCTCCAGCTAAGTCCCCTTTCTCTGCCTACATTTATACAGAAACTCATCAAAAACAACTTCTACGTGTTGATGGGCCCTGGACTCTGTCACATGACTTCTACTTGTCTTTAGCTAAGCTCAGTCCTCCATTCAGATGTACTTAATCTGTGTGCCAATGTGATTCATCAGAGGACACTCTTAAAAATACCAAAGCATGAACCCACCATTTCTAATGTGAGAGGAATTTCTAAGATGAAGACCAGCATTGGTGGAAAATTGTTCCCTGTCACGATCTCATTCAGTCTCAGCCATGAAAGTCATCTAAGAACTGATACTTCCAAGAGTGTCTTCATCACAGAACATGCCCTTGATCTCCAGACTTCAACATCCAACTACCCACTTGGTTTCTACGTTTGGATATCAAATGAATGTCTTAAAGTTCCCAGCTCTAACAAAAAATTCCTAATTCTGCCCTCTCTAAACTTGTTTTAGAATCTTCTCCCTGCCAAGAATGCGAAGACCATCCTTCAATTGTCCAAGCCAAAAGCGTCGGAGTTGTCTCATCATTTTTCACTTATACCCCAAGTCCAATCCCTGCCAATTCTACTTCTAAAATAGTCCAAGAGAACCCATCATGGCTCCATATCTCTGTCAAAGCCCCATCATTATCCTCCAATGGATGTTCTTCTGCTTCTTCATTGCCAAACACTGTTCACTCAGTGATGCTTTTCTGACCATCCCATTTGAAATGGCACCACTCCACAGCAGACCTTATTGTCTTTTCTGACTTTATTTTACTCCATTGCATTTAGTGCCATCTGATACACCACATTTTTCACTTTCTTTGTAGTGTTGGGGATTGAACCCCTGACCTTGAGCACCTACAAAGAAAGCACTCTACTATTAAGCTACTTGCCTATCCCCACTTTTTCATTACTTCTATCTCCCATAGAATACAGGCTCAAGAGAGCCCTGCATTTAAAATAAAACTATAACATGAGCACAACAGCTGGTTATCAAGTGTTTGCTGAGTGAATGATTGAGTTTTCATATCTTGGTACACAAACCCATCTGTAAATAAAAGTATAGAAATGAATCAAGAGGAATAGAGTCTAATCATTCAAAGAAAAAGGGTGGGCTACCTAAGACTGTGGTTTAAATGTCACTATGAGATACTACCCACTTATTTGATAGCATAGTTTAAAACATCTTCTGGTGCCCAAGTAAGCTTTCCCAAAGAGCATGAAACAAAGAGCATGAAATTTTAATGTGCAACATCTTATCTTTCCATGATCAGATTTGATGTCTCAAGCTGTTATTCTTCCTGTTTTAGAGCCTTTTTTCCCAGAAAAAAACAGAGGACCTTTGTCCTCATGACAAGGTGCATCTGTGTTACCTGGTAACTTCTCTGCTCTGACTGTTGGCCCAGCTGAACTGCACAACCTGGGCGATCTGTCTCCTACTGAGCTCCACAGGAGTTTGACAAGAAACAGTGGAAAACAGATGCATTTGTGTGGCTGCAAATCAAGATTTTTCACTGTGTCCGTGACCCTGCACCATGAGCATTCGCATGGCTAGATGAATCATTTATATACCTGTATTTATTTAGTATATGACAAAACAGATGCTAGCCCAATAAGATGACAGATTTTTAAAAGCCTATTTTATACTCAAGTGTCAATTTATATCTAATGTTAGAGCTTATAAGAGTGAACATTTATTCTGAAGCTATCAAAGAGAATTAGCTTCCTGATTTTTAAAGACACAATTGTGCCTATCTGACACAGCAAGAGATGCATGGCCCACAGAAATCTATAAATATTCTCCTAGGGAAACTGTAATTACTTAAAGCAAAAATATATTAACTTCTCAAGATCCCAGGACAGACACACTATTAACATAAACATGTTGATTATACGGTTGTCTCACTCACCCCATATTCAATACTTCTTGTTGTGGAAAGAGTTGTGTTCCTGGGTGGAAGACATTACTCTGAGTGTCCAAAGGAACGGTCCTAGAAAAATTAAGAATAATAAAGAGTTCACATATGAAGGTTTATAAAAACACAGTTTTCTCGCAGATCCAAAAGGGTGTAGGAAAGTAAGTTTAACAATTAAACAGAAGGTAGTCATCTGGCTGGGGCTTCTCAGACACCGGTTTCATGCTCTACAACAGGGCTGGTGGGTGCTCGGCCCTATAGATGAACATTTTGTTGAAGTCTTATCAATTTCAAAATCACTCCAAGAAGAAAAAGAGATAGATTGCCTACTTGTTAGCTGAACAAAAAGCAGGTAGTGGCACAGGAGTTTAAAACTAGAAAACCCAGGGCTGGGGAGACAGTTCAGTAGAATAAGTACTTACCTGGCAAGGACAAGGTCCTGAGTTCAATCCCTGGTACCACAACAAATAAATAAATGAATAAATAAACCTGTAGAACCCAATGGCAGAAAGGACCCAAGAGAAGAACATTTCATACTCCTTCATCCCACTGTTTTTAAAACAGAACTTTTAAAGGTTAGAAAGTTTGGCAGGATCGAATCACTTAGGAGCAGAGTGAAGCTCTTTGCCACAAGGAGGGACCCCACAAACCAGTTTAACAATTAAACAGGAGGTAGTCATCTTTCTGCTGCATGGGCTCCCAATTACTCAAACCTGACCTGTCATAGTGTAACCTTTACTGCCATTGTCAAATACAGTTGTAGAATTTCATGACAGTCTCACCACTGAGCATATATTCACTTCTATTGGAATATATGTAAAACTTTCATAGTAAAGAGAAAAGGCACTAATCATAGGTTCCAGTTCAGTGCCACAGATGGTTTTTAAAGAAGCAGAGTGGCTCAGGGAAAGAGAGAGGGAGGGCACTGCTGGGGGTGGGAGACCCAAGGCGTGTGCACTGCCCATGTGTGGGGAAGAGCTCTATCAGGTAGTGCTGACCCCAAAGCATAATCATAAAGCACCTTCTATATCCTCTACCGTGCCTTATGTAAGTAGAGGTATTTTCATGGGGAAGATGTATTACAACATGGTTAAAAACAAAAACAAAAACAAAAAGAAAAGAAAAAAAGAAACCAAACAGTATTACAAATGGAAAACAGATACTTTTTTCCTTGGGTATCCTAGAACTCAACCAGTCAAGCCTGTGGATGATTATATTCTGTACACAGAAAATAGTGGCTCCATAATATTTTCCCAAGTAATGTTACCTCTTCTGCTATTGGTTTTCTTCTTCCTATAACAGTCCTTTCTCCTTGTTCCTTTGCTTCAATTAAGAAAAAAAGATCTCTCTCTCTCTCTCTCTAACTCTCTGTGTCTCTCCTTCTCTGTCTCTGTCTCTGTCTCTGTCTCTGTCTCTGTCTCTGTCTCTCTGTGTCTCTCTCTTTCTCCCTTCCCCCCTCCTTCTGTCTGTCTGTCTCTCCCCCCATTATTTTAATAGAGACCAGTGAAGAGGCCAAAGATAAATCAAGATGTCTTAGTGAACACTAGTTCTTTCTGATTCTGGTTGTACATTAAAATCAACTTCAGAGCTTTAGAAACAAATATGATTCTTAGACTCCACCTCTAGATATAATTGGTCTGGAGAGGGGGCTGAGTATCTGGTACTTAAAAAGTATCTCCAAATGACAACATGGGTGTCCAACTTTTTGACTTGCCTGGGAAAGAGTGAGTGAAGAAGACTTGTCTTGGACTGCATATAAAATATTTAATATTAAATATTACTTAGTCTCTAAGACAACAAAACTTCCTTTATTTTTTAATATAACATTTATTGTTACATTGGGTTGCTCAACCTGCAGCTTGGACATGCTTGTAATTGGGAAATGTAAGGAAATAATGTGGAATCATTAGGGATGTGAAGTGGACCCTAAAGTAACAGCATTTTAGATTGGAAGATACAGTACACCAAGGAGATTAAGGATAGCCTTTGCCAGAATGGTGAGACAATGGAAATCTAGGGATGTTAAATTCTCAGAGCGCAATAGAGGCAGAGATAGGATTGTGGTCAAGTTACCTTGTAAACTAAGTCATGCTGGGATATCCCCTGATATCTAAGAGAGACAGAGAGAACTGAGGACTTGAATAAAAAGAAGCAACAGCTTTGTCCAGAAAATGTGGAATATATGACAGCCAAGAGGTAAATACTATAGTATCATCCAAGGGCAGATTACAAGACAAATCTGTGACCACTCACAAGAGATTAGTGGAAGCTGGAGGCTCAGTGTCTTAGCTAACAGGTGAACATCAGTGTGGACATGAAACAGTGACTTGGTTAATATTAAACACAAAATTAAGCAGGTTAGGTAAAATATAGAATGAGCTCACAAAATACTGCATATGTCCTTACCATGTAGGCAAAATGGGCATTAGGCATGTTTGATCTTGTAAAGTACACTGCTTGGGTATATGCCAAGTGCTCAAATAGGGAACAGTGCTGTGTTATGCCACTGATGCCACGATGCCAACGCAAATGGAACTGGGCTAAGATGGGCCATATAAGCGTCAGGCCTTACTATCCTGCTATCAGAATTACACACCATAGTGTGTATGTGTATGTTATTCCTTCTAATGTTGGGAGGTTGAAATTCTGTCATCTGCACATAGCTACCATGAAGGGCTTCCCCTTGTTTTCCCTCAATCACACTCACGGAGGAGCAGACTGGGAACAGAAGGGGAGGCAGTGTTTTGTATTGGCATTCATCAACTCAAATATTAAGTCCTGACTTTGACTAGGACTAATTTTTCCATCTTGAAACAGAGTTTAATATCTAACTTACAAGTAAGGTACGATGCAACACGTTCAGTGACGTATGTTAATGCTTCAGCTAACATCTCCACAGAAATGATATTACACACTAATTTTTATCCTTTGAGTCACCACTCAGAGAAGTTATAATTTTAGTTAAATTACTGATAATGGACATTAATAACAACCCTGAGTTTCTAAAAGTATATACATATTAGACATAGTTTGATTTTATCTTGAAAGGATAAAATTAAAGTTATGAGTAGCAATTATTTTATACAAAAGCTTTACACTCTAAAGGAATTTTAAGGTATAGAAAGTTATTTGTCCATATAATTAATGATCCCACATTATTGTCCTTATCCTATTGTTCCGAGCCCAATTTTTTCCTGCCAGAATATCCTACTTCTAATTTGATTCTTTTTCTTAAAAAAAAAAAATAGGTTCTAGCTAGTTGGAACCTATATATTTCTAAATGAAGAAAATATACGGTCTTTGTCACTTGCCATTACTTTATTTCGGCCTATTTCCTTGCTTATTCTGAGTTTATTTCATTCTAAAAATACTGGAGCCCCAGTCTCCAGATGGGTGAACTGCTACTTCCTGATGGATGTTTTTCCTAATTAACACTGAATGTCAATCAATGACCAACTCCAGGAAGAATAATAGAGAACACAGCTTCATTTCTCTCACAATTCTAATAATGAAGTGTCTGTAAGTGTACAAAGATCTTCCGCTGAGAACTGTCATTAGAAGTTACTGAAAATCTTCCGTTGGATTGCTTTTCTGAAATGTTATTACAAACCTTGTGAAGCAAAGAACGCACAAAAAGTCTTGGGCTACTGATCAAGGTAAAATGGAGTTGAAAAGAGAAAAGCCAGGCAAAACATTATTAACTTGTTAGTCGCTTCCCTTAACATGAACACCAGCCACCGGAGGTCTTTTGCTGGGATGAATGAAGCAGAGAGATGATGCGCAGTCGGGCTTGGCTGTGATTGGCTCCAAGGGTAGGGGCGGAGCCAAGAACGAAAGTCCTCCTCTCTTCTGCTTGCCATCAGTGAAAGAAAGCTTTCTGCAGATGCTCAGAACGTGAGCTTGGTGCAGCCTCAGTGATAATAAGCACCAAGCGAAGATCCCACACTATGGATGGATGAAAAGTTCAGTGATTTATGACAAATGATCTCTCTCTCTCTCTCTCTCTCTCTCTCTCTCTCTCTCTCTCTCTCTCTTTTTTTTTTTTACCGTGGTGTTGTCCAGGAGTGTTTCATGTTCATTTGCATTAGGTTCCTCAACTTTACAGAAAACGATGCAAAAAGAGGCAAGTGTGTAGTTTTATCGTCCAAGAGACTTAGGTTACAATTCCAGCTCCTCTTCACCCATTAATTTTTTCAGCTCAGTGTCTTGGTCACTTATTTACTCTCACAGATCCCTGGTTCCTCAGATATTCACGTCACTGGGATAACAGCTACAGCACAGACATTACTGAAAGTAGTTGTCATAAACTCAGTCACCTTAGGATGCTCAGAACACGACACAGAGGACTGGCCAGGAGCCTTGATTTGGGAGCCAGACTGCTGGAGTGTGAACTTCAGCCAAATGCTGCCATCTGGGTGGATGACTTCAGCCTTCTCATAAAACATAGATCTCAGTATTACCTCATAGAGTTGTGTCAAGAACCAAGTGGATTCATGTGTGGAAAAATAAGTACCATGCCTAGCTCTGAGGAAGCAATCAATAAACCCAAGAAAGTGATGGGCTGAGTCCCTGCTCCCTTGCCCGTAGTCACCTGCTGCTCCCTGTTGGTGCCCCAGCCACTGACTCCTGTACTGCTCTTTCTCAGTGTGTGGGTTTGCTGATAGGAGAGGAAAGGGGAGAGTCCCGATGGCTTACCTCTGTGTCTCATGCCTTTTCTAAGATTCCTTGAGGCAAAGAAAATCTAGAATATACAATTATGGTATTTGAAATGCAAAATCTTCAAATCCTAGGAAATTACCATCTCCATGGCCAAGCAATGAGCAGCAAAAACAGACTGAAGAAAGTAGAAGGCAAATTCTGGGGTTCCTCTACCCTGGACTCCAGATGTAGTCAATCTCTGACCTCTCCACCACTCCACTCAGGGTCTGTGAAACCCTTCACCGTACGGTGGTTCATAGTAACAGATGCCGCAGAACGTCAGCCCGACAGTCCAACCGTACTGGGTCATAGTTAAGAATTAATTCCTTCTTCAGTGAGTGCTCAAACATCAATAAACAGTGACAAAAACCTTTTCTTTGGAAGGCAAATAACCGGAAAGTTCTTGGAGACTGTATCCATGAAAACATTTCATAGGCACTTAAATAATGAAATTAGTCACCTGAAATTCTCGGCAGCATAGCACTCACCTTATTTATAAAGGACATTAATCATGACCCTTTTTTTTTTTCCAATCACTATATGCTAAACATAGTGTGATGTCGCTCTCAGCAGAGCAACCACAGCTCACACTCCTGTGTTGTCTCTGGAAACCACATCAGAGGGTAAGCTTCGGGGATGACATCACAGACATAAACTGTTTCCAACCACAAATTATTTGCAAATGTCAGGTCGTTATTTCCAGTAGCAATAAATCCCTTACCTCACAACTGATCCAGCCACGCCACTGTGTGAAGTCACACAGCAAGAACGCCCAGCTGGCCCGGTCCTTCCCGTGTGTGCTTGATAGCGCTGAGGCTCAGAGCATACTGAAGTTGTCAGAAGCCACACAGCCAGCAAGTAGCAGCCGGCCACCCACCGGAAACCCAGTCAGCTGACTCTGGTCTAGAGCTCCTTTTACAGGACACAGCTCATTGCAGCAGGCCTAATATGTTATTCCAGAGAATAACAGCTTCATAGTGCCGAATGTGACTCACTTTTCTCCCAAGACATATGCCATCTTCCCACTAGGAAGAGTCATCTCTTCCCCATTTAGCCACCGGACCACTTTGTAACAGCAAGGTGGCTGTACTGCTTTTGCAAAATATATGAGACTTATTCTAAAACCAACATCTCATGGTCACACATTACTTTGCAAATGTATTTACCCTGGACTGAAAATACATTTAACAAAAAGAAAAAAAAATCAGACTTATCTTATTGCTTAGACAAAATTTGTATTTTTACAAAATTATTTATTATAGCAGAGAATCTTTAATTTCAATGACAAGGCTGCCTGCAGCAATGTTTAATATTCATTCACTTTTATTCAGGCAGAAAATTGACATTAGAACAGGCCTATTTTATAAAAGACAGTCTAGTTTTTCCACAGGGAAGATCCTCTTTCAAATATTATTCAAAAATATGCACAGAAAGTATAGCCTCAACTTGTGATATCAAGTGATAACTTTTTATTAACTATTACATCCAGTAAGAGGATTCTGCAGGCATCCTGGGAGCACAGCAGGGCTGAGAGCTGGGAAACTGCGATAATAAGGATGGGCAGCTCCGTCCCTGCCACACGTCCTAGACACAGGACACCAGAGAGATGACGAGTCTTCTCTCTTGGCACATCGACAGCCATTTATTTGCTCAATATCTAGCTGCAGATGTCGGCAAATATCAGCCTGCAAAAGGAGCAAGGAACTAACCACTGAGTCTTGACCCAGGCTGCCTGCCAGGAGAATCTTCGTTTGGTAACAGATGGGGAAAATTTTTTAAAAATAAAATGTAAAAAGTCTCTTGCAGAGAGTTCTACAGGCAATGATAGAGTCAGCAAATCCATTCCAGGCCCATTCTTCCTAGCGTCCCAGCCACTGGGTGAGCAGTCTCCCAGGGTCACTGCGCCCCCAGGACAGGGCAAGCTTTGCACAGACCCTGCTCGACCTGCTTGCTGGTCCACCTTCCAACCTTTCCTACCAAGACTGGCTGAACTGAGCAGGGGCATATCTTGGCTGCTTCCTTGACAACAAAGTAAAACATGTGGTCAGGAGTTATGCTATGGATGGGTGGAGAAAGGGCAGAAAGCAACATGCAAGCAAACAGGCCCAAGCCAGAGGAAAGAAAGAAAACTGTGGAAGAGCATCCTACGACTTTTTATCCTGCGATTTTGCCAAGGCAAGGTTCACTCCTGCAGCCTCTGCAGCAGCCAATGCTTCTGCACATACAAATACGCAGGGCCTGGGGCAGTGCTGCCAGGCTCGGAGCACCTAGAGCACAGGCAGGTGAGGGGGACATCACCCCGGCCTGGCACCTGGCTTGGAAGCTTAGGAAGCAGGGTGAAGCTGCAAGCAAGGGTGCCGACACCCCAGGAGACTGGAGAGATTAGTGCCAAAATCTTGACTTGAGGGCGCCCACTGCAGGGAGGGTATTCCTCACACTCTAAAATCCTGAAAGACAGGTATAGCGATGGGAAACTTTATGTCCTTATCTAGAAAAGAAACTTACTAAAAGAAAAAATTCCCTGTTACTAAGCTTTCATCTTTTTTAGTGCCTTTTAATAAACACAGTAGAATTATGCAGACTCAACTGGGGGATTTTCCTTCGGGCTTGATCACCTTGAACCCACAATGTGCCCTGTAATATACATTCAGCAAGTAGGTGACACTATGGAGACAGGGAGACGCACCAGGGGACAGCATGTCTCCTGTACTACATAGACTACATTGCAAGTATGTGTGGATCGCAGGGGGCTGTGCATTTGCTTTTGTGCAGGAAAGATTATTTCATTTATTTTACTTTTGGGAGTATGTGGAATAAGTTGATATTTTCATGGAAGAATAAATCCCCAAGAGACCTAGGAGAACAAATAGTGCATATTCCTGTCTGAAGCGGGAGAAGTTATGTGTTACTGTTTATAAAACTCGTTATGATGTTTCTTTAATCAAATCAGCACAGGAGCAAAATTGATAGGTGAATAAAGAATCCAGGAAAAGATGTAAATATCTGTGTGACATCAGCAGATGACAAGATATTTCAATTTTTAAGGGAAAAATAGCTTAGTCATTTCTCCTCTAAATATGAATTGGATAAAGTTTAATATATGTTTCTGGCACCGAGAATTAGCCAGTTTGAAGTAGCTTAGGTAAAATATGAAACGTGAAAGGCAAAAATGAATTTTAGAAGAATGAATAATTTAAATGTTAAACAATTAAACAAAAGGGAGTCCTTAAGCAAAAATAGGAATATCTGAAGCTATGAAGCCAAAGACAGTTTGACTATGAAAAGAACTTCAACAAAAACTCTTAGAATGTTAAATTGTAGGGCTGGGGAGATGGCTCAGTGGCAGAAGCACCTGAATGGCAAGTGTGAGGTCCTGAGTTCAATCCCCAGCGCACACACACACACACACACACAAAAGAATGTTATGTTATTTCACAAAGAATATGAAAAGAGAAATTACAAATATTTGCAAAACCACACAAGAACTTGGAAGTTAAATTCTGTAAGTTGATAAAAAGGCACAGAAATAAAAAAATGTGCAAGGAGCAATTTTTAAAATCCAATTTTCAAAATACAGTTCACAACAGAATGTCTAACTGGCTTTAATAACTATATTAAAGATACTCAAGCTCCTCAGGAGTCTTGGGAACACAAATTAGACACATAACAACATGGCATATTTCCCCTCTATTGGATTGACATTAATTAGCTAGAGCTGTAATCTCATGGGCTAGTCAGAAAAAAGGGAAATTTCTCTTACATGTTGTTGGTAGAAAAGTAGATACTGAAGTTTAAGAAACTAATCCAAAAGTATCTAGGAAGAGAGTTCCAATGTGTAGAATTATTTGTTCTGATCTTTCTCCACCCAAAGAAATCAAAGAAGGAATTAAATATTCATAAATTGGTAAATGAATAAATTATAATACATTATTATTTTACATTATTATAATTTTATTATTATGTAAAATATAAAACATTATTCATCTATTAAAAAGAGTGAGTCCAGTCAGTTGTGGTGGTACACACACACACACCTATAATCTCAGCACTCAGGGAGGCTGAGGCAGGAGGAGTGTCATGAGTTTGAGGCCAGCCTGGGATGCATAGTGAGTTCAAGGCCACCCTGAACCACATAGTGAGATCCTGTCTCAGAACAAACAAAAAAACAGAACTAAGTAATTGAAAGTGATGTCATTGTAAATGCTGATAAGAAGCATCAGTGATACTTTGTTTGTGAGAAAAAGTAAGGCATAAGGAAAGGCACTGCAATGGTTAATTTTGCAGTAACTTGACCTGGCTATGTATCCAGATACCTGGTCAAACACCAGTTTCAATGTTACTGTGAAGATAGATTTTAGATGTGGTTAACATTTAAATGAGCAATTTTGAATAAAGCAGATTATTTTGCAGAGCTTGGGTGGGCCTGGTGCAATTAGCTAAATACTTTAAGATGGAAAAGGCTTTTTCCCTTATCCCAGGGAAAGAAGGAATTCTGTCTCCACACTGTCTCCTATGATGGCAAAGGTGCAGCCTACCAGCCCTTCCTGAAGATTTCTGGCTTGTCAGGTCTCATGATCAGCTAAGCTAACTCCTCAAAATCTCTTCTCTCTCCCCCATCTCCCTATGCTTTCTCTCTCTGTTAATATAGCAATGAAATTGTATTTCCAATGCTATAAACAAAACCCATGAATATTTGATTTAAATTTATAAATGTATATTTATATTTGCAAAGGTCTGTATGAATATGCAAAACATTGAGGAAGAATTTGTATGAAGCTGAAAATACTAGTGTGTGTGTTGAGAAAGAAGAGAGAAACGTGTACACCAAAATAGAAACAGCATGATATAAAAGAAAGTACAATAAAATTAGACAAATATAAATAGAAAGACGTAAGTAAACTAACTTTTTAAAGGACCAGTTGGCACACAATAGCAAAGGGTGTTTTATGCTGGGCTAGGTGCATTCTTGTCTTGTCCTGTACACAATGGAGGGTCACCAAAGGTTTAAAATATACAAACAGGAATAATTTGAAGAGACTTTGCTAAGATAGGCTTGCTTTAAGGTGTAATAAGAGCACACTGTTGGGAAGTTTGGGCTTTGACATCAGGTGGATCTGGTTCTAATCCCAGCTGTGTGACTTATTTGGGTGCGACTTTTTCTGTATTATTTAATTCCCATGGGTTTCAGTGCCCATATCTGTACAATAGAGCATTGACACCTACTTCGTGACATTGCTGTGCGTATCCCATGAGATCACAGGCAGAACGAAAGCACAGCGTTGCTTGCTGGCAGGGAGGAAATAGTTGGATTTATTACGAGGGCTGTTTGTGATCATTAGAGAAATTCCTAAGGGCCTGTGAAGAGAATCCAAGCAAAATTTGTAGAAAGCAGTAAAGTGGCCAGCAGAAAAGCTCAGAGCCTCCGAGTATGAGGGAAGGAGAGTCATGTGCGTGGCCATGCGCTTGTGGTCAGGGAGAAGAGGCGGGGCTTGGGAATGGACAGAGTGCGCGTCTCCCAGGCTCAGCCTGCAGGAGAACTTCGCTCTTGAGGATAACGGTGACCTTTAAATTCGATGGTATCTTTAGTTTTCACACAGGCCAAAATGAATTTTGGAGGTGACATACTGAACCATAACAGGTACTGATCCTTATAGTAGAGGAACAGGTTTGGGAGAAGGGTAAGATCAGGATTTTGGCTTGGGATATAATAATCCCTAGTATTTATTAAATGTTTAACATGTAATCTTTAATGACCTTTACCAGGACCCTATGCAGTTGCTCTAATCCTGTTTCCCATTTCACAGGTGAGGAAACTAAGGAATACAGAGATTAGTCAGTTTTCCCAGTACCATGGAGATAATGGCTGCTGGGACTGGGGTATAAAGAGGAACCTCCAAGTAGAGGCCAAAGTCAAAGGCACTGAGGGTTGCCAACCATCAGAAAAACGAATACTGAAAACATACATGGAATTTGGAAATCGGGTGGTAATCTTATCCTTGCTAGAGTCTGACTTCAGAAGAAAAGACCCAGGAGAAAAGATAATAAATATTGACTATTTGTTCAAGGAATACAACATGTAAGATCTGGATACATGAGGCAGTTGCTGTGTTGCTCCTCTGCTTCCATCAGTCCCTCCAAAAGCACCTTCTTTTTCTCAGAATGGAAAGAAATCTTTCTCTTGACCTGCAAGGCTCCACCAGCCCTGCCCTCACCTACCACTTTGGTTTCCTCACCTGTCACTCTTCCCTGCTTTGTGGTCCAGCAGCTTCTGTGGCCTCACATTTTTCCTGCACACACAGTGATGTCATATGCTCTGTTCCCTTGGCCTGGCCCACTCCATGTCCAACGGTTTGCTCATTTTACATTTGTTTTGTCCTACGTCCTTGTTAAAGGCTTTCACAGATCCACTTATCTAACAAAGCTTTCCTCTGAAAAAATGCAAATACACAACACAAAACAGTGGTTACTGGGGTGGAGTAGAAGACAATTAATGGAGAGATAAGATCAGAGGATAGAAAGGAGTAGACAAAGTGGGTGGACAAGTCTAGAGTGCTAAGGTACAACGTGAGGATGGTAGGTCATAAAATTGTACTGTATATGAATTCTTGCTAAATGAGATTTTAGTTGATCTTGTCATGAAGACCAAAAAAAGGAAAACTATGTGAGGTTATGGGTATGTCAGTTTGCTTCCCTATAACAACTTCTTACTCTCTACATGTATACTGAAACATTATGATGTCTATCTTAAATATTATTTTTTTACCCCCGTATCTTAATTATTCACAACAAAAATTTTTTATATATTTGAAACGAGATAGCATTCCTCCACCCCGCGTCACTTCCCTTACTCATCCAGCTTTGCCTTTCTTCTGGGCTCTCATTGTCAGCTGTCTCCTGATGGTGAGCAGCTTTCTTTCCCTATCCCTTCTGCACCAATGCTCCACCTTGGAGTCAGACAGCTATGGACTGAACACTCCAAAATCATGAGCCACATCAGCCTGTGAAAATCTAAAGTGCAAGTGGCAGGTCAAGTATTCTGTCTCAGCAACAGGAAAGCTGACCAAATCAATGCTGTACTATATACTGAAAAATATTTTTGATGATAGATTATTTTAGGTATTCTTACTAAACACACACACACACACACACACACACACACACACACACACACAGTCTAATGGCATGTTGTCCAAGAGATGAGAAAGTGACTAATAATTTTATTCTCAAGTACCTACATTGTTTGGTCAACATGAGTGATGGACATCTGTAAATAACTGCAAACAGATTTTAATTTCCTTCATCATCCAATTTTGGACTTCAAATTCTTTATTTTAAAATTGAACCAGGGGAACAACCTGCTTGGGCCCCCCTCCTGTCCTCTTGGACAGGAGCTATCTTTCCCTCAATAAATATGTTCCACTCATAAAAATAAATAAATAAATAAAATTGAACCTAAAAATGCATGACTATCATATTTATGATCTATACATTCAAAAATGTCCAACGAACTTAAAAGTTAATCTTGATTAATATTTTCATTTAATATTCTCCCTTTTTAAAAGTCTTATTGCAGATCCAACTTTTATATGATCCAAGAAGCTGGGCAGAGAGACGTTAATATAAAATGAAAGCCAACCATTTGGGAACCACTGAACGTATTAGGATGTTCCCGAATTCATCTAAATGTACTCAGGTGACCAGGTCCAGACTTCAGGTCTAATGTTTTAGTCCTACTCATAAGAATGCAGAGGTTCCATCTTCACAAAATCGGTAAGTTTAAAATGAATATGTAAGTAAACAACAAAGTAAAAGCCCTCTCAGGCTACTTGTTTTATTTCTTATTGTTGTCATAAAGTGTGACAAAATCAGAAGCTCTAAAGACCAAAGCTTGTTATTTGAGAGTTCTGTAGGTCAGAAATCTTGGTGACATACTTTGATTTTTGGTTCTGAGGCTCATAAGACAGAAGCTGACTCTTTGCCTGGGTTGGGCATTTAGGTAGCAGCTCTGGGGAAAGAATACACTGTTGTCTCACTCCCACTGTTGGAAGGATGAACTTAGACTGAAGCCCTGGTGTCCTTGCAGGTTTCCCAGTGGGGACTTCTCTGAGATCCTCCAAACCTCCACTCCCTTGTCATAAAGGTGCCTCTGTCTTGGAGCCAGGGGTGGGCAGTGGAACCTGCTCATGCTTCAAATTTCTCCAATTTCCCCTTCTGCCATAACTGTCTGACTAACTCGAGAAGGTCCTCTGCTCTTGAAGATTTACAGTGATTAGATTAGACCTTGAGGGAGATGGCTCAGTGGAATAAGCACTTCCCTGGCAAGCACAAGGGCCTGAGTTCAATGCCTGGTTTCACAAAACAAACAAACAAACAAACAAACAAACAAACAAACAACAAAAAAGATCTTGCCAGCTAATCTAGAATAAACTTTTCATGATCAATAACCATAAATTCCCCTTTGGAATGTAATGTGCTAATGTCAGAATTTCCAGGGATTCGGGCATGGGCATCTTTGGAAACCCATTCTGTCTGCCTATAAACCTGTTGTGTTTACATTTGTCCTATTCAACCCAAATTAACTTGAAATTTCTAGAAGTCTCTCTTCCTTTAAGTTTCATGTCTGTGTTATTAGACAAAATACATCCTACCACAGATATTGAAGAGTTACCTTCCTCATACGGCACAGGGACAGTGGAAATAAAATGAAAAATAACATTTTAAAGTACTGTCTACAGTAAGGAAAGATAAACTTGAAGTATTTGTAAGTAAATGGATGCACTCAGGGACCATACTGATCATTAGTGAAGTAAATCAGACACACAGGTCTCAATGTCTTCGTGCGGTTTCTTGTACATGAGAAACCCAAAATGCAAATAAGCAACAAAGTAAAAGATAATGGGAAGCAGGACACCTTTCTCAAATGGGAAGGGGAACAGGAGATGGGAGGACAGGAAAAGAGATGCAAAAAGAGCTGAAGGAAAAAACATAAATAGGGCTTTTGTGAATGGAAAAAGGATGAGAGCTGGAGGAAGTGGGGAGGGCTGGGAGAGAAAGGAATAGGAAAAGGGTGAGGCTGCGGGACACACGCGTACCAACTCACCACGACCACTGTGACTTACATGCTGCAAACAGGCGCTGAGACAGAATATGTTTTAAAAAGAAGTTAATGTTTCCTGGCCTTTATTCTGCCTGAAGCAAACTGAAAGTAAGATATCATAACACTTGACATTCTTCCATAACAATTCCTTTATTATTAATGCTATAGTAATATATTTGAAGAGTTTAAAAAAACAACATGCCTATATTACTTACAAAGGCTGGGAAAAAATGCTTATTAACAGACTTAACTCCAAAGCTGTATTTGTTTAATTTACTCCTCCTTAAACACGATCATCCTACATAAAAACATCCCATTATCATTATCATCCTTAAATGGTATCTCTGTCATAGATAGCCAGGGGATCTGGTCACTTTGCTGGGAGTTATATACTGAAAATCACACTAGCAAGGGGACTAGAATGAAATGGGCTCCCTTCCAAGTAGGTTACAGGCAAGGAGGAATGATATTAAATTATCACCTAGGAAACCAGAAGTATAAATTTTTAGAGATCTCATCATTAAGGCCATTTGGGGTATAGTGTCAAGGACAAAATCCTATCTCAGAAGCACAAGGAAGAAAATCTCAGGGAACAGAGCAAGAAGGCCAGGGTCCTGTCCCGGGCTGAAGGGTCCAGGTGGTAGCTGCGTGCCACTCCAAGGAAGAGGCCAGAGAAGTAGGCACTGTGCGGGGCAGAGCTGCTTGGGCGAATCACACTGCTGCTCCTAGGCGGCCCCTCAAATGGGGACCAGTGACCTTCAGCACTGTGGCTGCAAATGCCTCTCCTCCAATGAGCATGTGGTGGTGAGCCCGGAAGTGCACTGGAGGCTGAGCCCAGGGCTTCCCCACTCAGCTACATCCCCAGCCCTTTTTAATTGTTGAGGTAAGGGCTCCCTAAGTTCCTGAGTTGGCCAAGCCAGGCTTGAACTTGTGATCCAACTGCCTCCCAGAGTCCTGAAATTATGAGCTTTCACCACCATTCCCAGTGCACACAGGCCCTTGAAAGTCTATGACATTCTAGCTCTGAAAGGAAAATCTCCAAGCCTGTGATCCTGAGCAGTTTCTATTGTAGGGACTGCCAATAAAAAACAAAACAAAACAAAACAAAAAAAAAAAAAAAAACAAAAACCAAACAAAAACCAGAAAGATAATTTTAGATGCTTTAGTCTAAACATGGTGACACTTTCATGAGGCTAATAAACCCATCTCTTAAAGCATTATACTTTTATATATTTAGAACTTCTGCTGAAAGCATTTAAACTTTTTTAATGTATACATTAACTTATTCTTTGTACTGAAAGCTAACATAACATGGCCCAAAGTAATCCAGTTCAGATAGAAACTAGAACAACTGTTCATATGTGGTAGGACCCTGTGTATCACCACAGCCACATTCTTACCTGCCTTAGATCATCGCTATCCCTTGGTGCCCAAATCAAAGAATACCCCAAGGGAAGTGCTTAGTAAAAGGTTGTGCCATTACAAGCTTTCCAAAAATGGCACTGAATATTCTACTGCAGGTAAAAAAAAAGCCATTCAAACCATCAGCAATGAGAAGTTCTGCCCAAACTGGTTGCTGTGCTGTTTGTGGAGTTTAATGTCTATTTTTGGAAGTTGCCCATCAAAGTCAATGTTAAAGGCAAGGAGATCTCAGAGGCTCTTAGCATCAGGGCTGGGCAGGCTCTGAGGGATTCTCTGGTCCAGAGATTCTCAATCCACAGCTTTGGGGCTGCTTTCATAAAATAGGAACTGGGAATTTGTAAGGACAATAAACAGTAGACATCTTATACTTTTCCCTATTGACTCTTCTTCCAGGAGAGGAAGACTGAGACTTGGCAAGACTGGAAGAAAGCGATCAGACCCTGAAAAATTTTCCCAGAAGCACAGCCCTGTCCTCCCTCCCTTCCTCACCAAATCCTTTTGGCCCTCTGGTCTCTGCTGTGCCCTGTCTGAGTCTCTTGCCTCACTCCCTTTCTTTAGAAATGTTTAAAATGCTTTGCATTTATACTTATTAAACTTTATTTTTTACTGCTCTCAACTTTTAAATTAGAAGTATTTTTAATCATAGTTCTGTCCTTCTCTGCAAACACATCCATGCATACCTGAATCTAAGTTGCTTTCTCTTTCTCTGTAACTGACTCTTTGTTAAGTTCTTGAGGAAAAGATTCATCCCTCCTCTGTAAGGGTAGAGAGGTAGAAATCCACTCATTCTAAATATTCCTAGAGGCAAGTGTGGTGGTCTAAGTAGCTGTGCATCAGAAATGCATACAAACCACAGACACAAGAAATGAAAATCCCTGGGTTCCCAGCCCTGGCCTTTTCTCTGGTGCTGGGCATTGAACTGAAGGCCTCCCATGTACTAAGCACATGCTCTACCACTTGGCTACATTCCTGGGCCTGGACTTTCGATTCAATATTTTTACGGTGAACCCATCACTTGCCAGGTGATTCTGATGCAGAAAGGGAAGCACACAGGCCTGAATGAATTTATAAATCTGTTTCAGCTATGACTACAGATCATTATTATGAATGATAGAGCTCTGCTTGTAGCAAATGCTTCCTTTAATTGACTATTTGACTTCTACTCCTTTTTCTCTCTGTGTCCTGTCATTTTTCCCTCTACTGAGCAAAGAGTCCTGACCAACTGTACTAGACAGAAGGCTCAGAAGTAGAGCAAAAGGAGACCCTCATACCCTGCGGTAGAAAATTTACTGACCCATGAAACCCATCATAAGTTAGTAAAACATGGTGACTTTCTCTCTTCTCTGAGATTATAATGTGTTAACTGAAGACACTGCAATATCTTTTGTGGAATGTATCCAGCAAATATTTATTTATTTATGTACTCCCCACTAGGTATTGGACATTCAAAGTGGTGTTAATCTTTTTCTCTTCTTTCAGGGAGATCACAGTTCCGAAGTGAAGGGAAAAATCATGCCCTGCCTATTTACATTTCTGTTTCTGGTTTTTCCCCCTCAGTGGTGCTATCAGCTGGGATTCTTTGAAATTCATATTAAAATGATGGAGTTGGGAGAACATAAAAGAACTGGGGCCATGATTACTCTTCTCTATGCTATTCTGGGAGACTTGAAGAAACGAAAGTAAAGAACTAGCAGCACTTCAACCAAAATTACCTCAGTCTCTAATGGCCAGCCCTGCTCTTGTATTAGGGTTAATTTAGTCTAGGAGATGTTAACCATGCAGCGAACTATTCTGTTTCCTCTGAAGGCTGCTGAATGATCCAGTATACTTGAACAATGAGGCACCTGTCGGTTGTTCTTTTTAATTAAAAACTCCTTTAATGGGATGGACTTTCAGTCACTTATTTGTTGAAAATGCTAGAATTTGGTCTACCTCATTTTCCAGAGTCCAATTTGAAAATTATGTTTAAAAATAGCTTCCCGGTTTGAGAACACAATAAAAAATTCACAGCAGTCTCTGAAAGATGGATTTATAGGTTGTTCATGTTAGAGGATAAGCAAGACTACAATATATCTATTCTATGGGTGATGTTTGTAAGTACCTGGAAATTGGCAGAGGACCCTGGGAAGAGAGAGGAAGGTCAAACAGGGTCTGTCACACTGGGAGACTGAGCCATCAGAGCTCAGAGCAAGAACAGGAAGTCTTTTGAGGGGATGGATTCTGAGGGGATGGAAGGAGGTAGTCAGAGACAGGAAGGATAAGAGCACCCAGGGAGAGCAGCAGTGAGTAGTTAGGGAGGTGTGAAGCTTTCGAGAATGCTGCCTAGATGTGAAGCTGTAGAATATTTTTCAGAAGAGGGGGGTGGAGGAACATTCTGTTAAACAAGGGCTACTCCAGGAGGATGCAGAGAAATTACCTCACTTCTCTCTCTTTCTACACAGGTCCAGGGGCCCTGCCCCAAGGAGAGTGTGACCAGGGAGCAAGCACAAGCTGCCACTGAAGCTCCCTGACGTCAGAATTTGGATGGATAGTTATGGTGTGTAAGCTAGGGCCACTTCATAGAACATATAATCCCTAGTTCTAGATTGAAGATGTTTATTTTAGGCTCACATCCCTAAGTGGTTATAAATTTTAGCACAAATCAACTTATTAATTTGCCTTACCGATATTTATGAAGGGCTGTATCAACATAATATTAAGTTCTGGGTTTTCTTATCTTATTTATTCTTTCATTTATCAAACATATAATTTATAAGTACTTCTCATGTGCTAGGAATATGCCAATTTCTGGGGATGTAAAACCTAGACACAATTTCTGTACCACTAAATTTAACAATTTAGTGATGGACAAAGATAATAACTAAAAGGAATGTGTAGTTATAACCTGTGATATATATTGTATTATTCAGGATGAGCTAAGTTATTCTGTTCACAACTCATCTAAATATCTTTGTATACAAAAATAAAGGTATATTTCTTGTTTAAAAAAATACACCATGGATCCTGGGGACAACCTGCTCAGGCCCCCCTCCCCCAGGACAGAAGCTTTCTTTCCCGCAATAAATATTTTGCTCGTAAAAATAATACATCATGGCACCATGTGACTCTCCAGTGTTGACAGTAATTGTCTTCCAAGTGCATATGTGTATATCCTTACGGATGAGCGTTGATTTATTGAACAGGATGGATGATGGTGTTATTCACTAAAATATGAAATGCTATGGTTTAGGACAGATTGTGTGTGTGTGTGTGTGTGTGTGTGTGTGTGTGTGTATGTGTGTTCTGTGTGTGTTGCAGGAGTTTCTTCAGTTTTACATATACTGGTTTCGAGGTTCCCTTAGGACATTCAGATGGAGACGATGGATGAACACTAAAGGTTCTGTAATGACATCTGGCTGGAGACATAGATTTAGAAGTTATGTGAAAATGGGCGAAAACAGAAGGCAGAGGCATGGTTAAGACTTCCTAACGTGATGGCACAGAGTAAGAAGTATGAAGAGACATGAGCTTTGACAGACCTGAAGCTTATTTTTTTTTCTTTTCAAAGTTTTATTGATAAACATATAGCAATGAGACAGTTTCAAATCAAATCGAAAGTACAGTTTCAACAAATAATACACTGCATATATTCTTCTTAGTGGTTAATTGCTGTACAAGATGCAGACTTGTGATCCTATTTACAAACACCATTAGAAAAAATCATTCTATTCATTAAGAGAATGCAGCTATATATCTATCCCAACCACTTTGAATACACAGATACAAAATGGACATTCATAGTTATACCCCAATTTTTTTAAGTTCCGTTGTTGAATATTATAGGTGTGTAAACTCAGCAAAATATTCTAAAAGAGTCCAAAAATATGGAACGCTTCACGAATTTGCGTGTCATCCTTGCGCAGGGGCCATGCTAATCTTCTCTGTATCGTTCCAATTTTAGTATATGTGCTGCCGAAGCGAGCACGACCTGAAGCTTATTAGTATTGCTTGTACAGCATATTGAGAAGGAAAAGACAAAAGAAAAATCCAGGAGAAGGTGAGGTCTCGAAATCCACAAAGTAGACTTTCTACAGCAAGTGATCAACATCATAACAATGCTGAAGTATCAAGTAAAATGAACATGAGACCTGTACTTTAGACATAACACCATGGGCCACTAATGACTGATGAGGATGAACTGTATTTGGCTCACTGGAGACAGAAGCTGTCTGGAATAGAAATAAGGGAAGAAGAGATCACTACTTTAAGACAGTAGACTACAAACAGACTTGTATTCCATTCTTTCCCAAACCTCCACTAAAACAAAAATGAAAAAGAAACTGATATCATAAATTCACGAAGAAAAAGGAAAAGAAGATAACAACTATTGATAATTTTAGAAAGTCGGATCCTAAACTGAATGAAAAGCAAATTAGCAAGAGCTATACATCAGAACCCTCCAGACTTCTAAGAACTTGTGATGCTGGGTTCTTTTGAAAATGAAGATGAAGGGGAGTGCAAGGTCTTGAAATCCATAAAGGAAAACTTATGAGTCCTCATGACTTATGAGGACTGATTGAAATTACTTTAAAAGCACTGAAATTTCCATACAGACCCTTTGTTTTTTTGTAGCTACCTAGCTGCACCTCCTATAAGCCAGCACAAGTGGGAAGCTCATTCTTTGCAGAGGACAAAACAGCCGATCTCTAGTTCAGTAGATCCCAGGCACAACTGAAGATACATGGCATGATAAATAAGGATAAGTGAATAGGAATTTATTTATGGACTGTTGAAACCTTCGGCTCTCTTTCTTGATGCATATTATAGCCAGGTTCCCCACGCACACCATTAGCAGAGAAAGCAGGAATGCAGTCTCCCACTACCACAAATTGTGCAGTTGAGTTTCCCACCTTTGGGGACACCTCAGGGGTCAGCACATTCAGAGTGCAATGCATAAGCCTCTCCCTGGGAAAACGTTTGTGGTCACGGTATTTCCCTTGCCAGGTATGTATTATTATAGCCATATTTATTGGGGGTAGGAAGAGATTGGTTAAGTCTTTGGGAAATTGGACAAGCCCAAGAGAAAAAAAGCCAAAGAAAATGATGACAGCTCTTCCCAAGGAAACAAGTCAAACATTATCACCTTATACTGAAGAATACCTTGAACAGTAATCTGGCGATACTTTCTTCCTTCCCTCCAATCCCTCGCCGGATATCTCTACTGATCAAACTCAATTAGAAGATGAAAGGAAAGGAACTTACTTAATGGATCAACCCTCTGGGGGTAAAGAGCACACTGGAGAAGGATAACATGGATCTAGTGGGGCCAATGAAGGACATCCTCCCCAAAGGACATGCAAACGAGAGCCAATTAGATGTGGGCTTCTAGATTTGGCAGAAACACTTGAAACAGAGTCAGACAAAAAGGCAGGGTAAGAATGTAGATTGGTTTCTAAATTGTCTGTTGGGATTGTTTAAGATGAAAAGAATCTATTACGTGTCTGGAATTTAGGAAAAAGCTTAATAAAAACCTTTCTGATTTGTAGAATTTACTTTTGGGGTAGAGAGTTTTGAATTGTTCATTGAAATTACTTAACTTACCACCACTTTGTTTAAACAAGGTTCATGTATTTTAATAAAAAATAAAGTATCTTCATGCTCACAGGAATCTACAATGTATGATGAAAGATTTATATAGTAAGAAAGACAGAAATCAAAATTACTCAAATCTCAAACTATGTCTCTTTGATAAGTAAGCTGAAGACATTTGCACTGATAATATTTAACGTGTTATTTTATTTCTGAGCTAACCCAAAGTGGTCTCAAAAAGTTACCTTTGCACTATCAATGCACCTTAACTTTTGTCTACTGCCTTTTGATTTTAGAGAAGCACTTATTTATTTATTTATTGGCAGAACTGGGGATTGAACTCAGGCCCTTGCATTTGCCAGGGAAGTGCTTATTCCACTGAGCCATCTCCCCAGCCCCTAGAGAAGCACTTTTAAAAAGTTAATATATTCTCTTGGCTCTTAAATGTTTCTTGTATGTTTTCTAATGCTTACCCTATAATTCATTTCATATACATGTTGAAACTTAAGAATAATGACAAGAGGCTTATGCTTGCCTGGAATAGGTCTGAAGATTCTATTTGCTGTAACTTCTAAGAGTCCATTTTGGAAATTCTTTTGGTTGAATCTGTTTAAGTTTTGTTTTTTTTTTTGCAGAACAGGGATTGAACTCAGACTCTTGTGCTTGCCAAGGAAGTGCTTATTCTACCGAGCCATCTCCCCCACCCTGTTTAAGTATTTTTGAACCTGTAATTTTTGTATCTTATGTCATCACTTTAAGATCTTCCTATTTCTTTCAGTTACCATGTAATTAAAGGTTTGCTGCATAGTGTGGTACTTAAGAACAGACTTTGTTTAAATCTCAGCTCTATTTACTCATGAGATGACTGATATTTCTTAGCCTCTTAAGTTTGTGAGGAGAATATAGTCCAAAAATATATTTTGTGTAACAGAACAATTATTTTCCCTACCTTCTGCCCTCTTGCGATCGCCACCATCTCTTTTATGACTGACCTTTCACTGAATCATCCTTAAACTGTGACTGGTCCAAGGTCAAGCACCTGACCTGGGCACAGTCAGTTTTGGAAATGTGATGAGATGTGCCTTTAAAAGCAGAAGCCATTTTTTTCCAACCTGTACACTGGAAATCAAAAACTAGTATATAGAGCAAGGGAATAAAACTGATATACATGAGGGTACCAGATTACTGCTGTATTGTACTCTATGAGGAACTCTAATATTCAAATTATAAGTTACTTGTCAAATTTCAATTAGCTCAATTGAATTGGCTTTCTGTTTCTTACAACTACAATCACCATAATTTTAGCTGTAAGGCTGTAGAACTTATTCATTTTGAGGAAATAAATACACAGACAAGTTGAATAAAATTGCCTTCAGATCTGTAGTAACTGATGTAGCTGAAGTTTTAGGTACAAGTACTCTAGCTCCAGAGTTTATGGCCTTGCTACTAACCTACGGTTCTTAAAATGGCATATGCAACTACCAGCAGAGTGTCATCAGTTCAGTCAAACTCTTCCCATCTCAGAAACTCAAATATTTTGTGTCCTAATGATTGACTGAGATTGATATAATAGATTTTTCTTTTTCTTTGTATGTTGAAGATGATCTGAAAATACCAGTAACTATGAATAATGTGTTACTTATGTTGAATGCACTTTCCCAAACTAAAAACATCTAAAATGTATTAAGTCGGTAAAAAACTTTAATTGATACAATTCCATGTTATGTTTTTTAACATGATTAATTGGAAGATAATACAGAAGTTTCATGAATTCAATCTGTTTCTTTCCCTCCATTATACCTATTCCTTTAAAAACATTTTATAGCATCTAAGAAAAATGTACGCTCCCCTACTGAGCTGAAGTGTAGCTAGTGTATGTCACAACCACCCTTTTCTATCCTGTCCCTGAAGTATTTACAGGAACACTAGAATAGAGGCACAATTTGAAGAGCACCAGAAATGTGAACACTGGTCATGTTGTAGCCAGTTATACTAATTACTGTGTTTTAGATCCAAATGTCCCCTCAAAGGCTCAAGTGTTCAGAGGTGAAGCTTATAAAAGGCCATTGGACTGGGGGCGGGCAGGATTATTTGTCAGTGGAGTCATCCTCTGATGAGTTCATAGCTGAATGTCCTTTTAGAAAGTGGGGCTGATTGGAAGAAGCAGGTCACTGGGGGCGTGGCTTCGCAAGCAGCCCCGCCCTGCAGGCTTGCTAGTCCTTTCCCACTGCCGGCCTAGTGCTTGCAGCAGGTTGAGCAGCTTCGCTCAGCCTTGCCGTTCTGCCCTGCTCTTTCTGCCGCAGGTCCAGTCAAATAAAACCTGAAATCTCTGAAGCTGTGAGCCAAAATAAATCTTTTATCCTTCAATTGTGTATGTCAGGTGTTTGGTCCCAGGGATGGAAGAGGTAATACACTAACCAAGCGTGGACAGAGCCCAAGGAGAGGCCACTAGGGGGTCCCACCACTGGCTTGCAGGCACGCCTGCATCTGGCTTGGGGTTGGCCCAGATCAAAATGAGAGAATCCATCAGGCACAGACACTTAACTTCTGGAAGACAGGGGATCCTTTTCCAGCCATTGTTATCAATTGAAAGTGTACCTTTCTTTTCTATATCTGTTTGTTTGATTTTTGGTACCAGGAATCAAACTCAGGACCTTGCACTTGCCAGGCAGGTGCTTGTGCCACTGAGAATTATCCCCAGCCCTCTATGTGTTTGGATATGTAACTTTTTAAGAAAATTGGACCAGGAAAAGATAGATTTATGACATCAATCTTGGAACACAAACTCGATTGTTAAAATGAGAAGAAAGAGCTGTCGGAACATCTAAGCTAGGGAGGTGACAGTTTTTCTTGTACTATTTCCAAAAAGGGATGATCTATAAGATGCTTTCGAGAATTGGAGAATAAGTTCTTCCTTGGCCTGAGAAGTGGTGGGAAAGCAGAAAGGCCTTTGTCAGTGCAGCACAGCCATGACAGCTAAGTGGCCACTGGACTCGGGAAGTAGACAGGGCATGCTATAAAGTAGCCTAGGCTCCCGTGTAAGATAGATTCTAACAGCAAACAGGCAGGCAGCAAGGACATCAAAGAGAACATACCCATCCTGGACATGAGCAAAAACAGCCACGAAGAGAAAATACCTCATTCAAGATGATCAAACAGGACAAAAGAAAACCAACGGTAAAAGTTCTATGCCCCAAAGTGGAGTAATGCCATGTTCAAGATGAAGAAGAACCATATACTCCAACAACATTCTATTACAAAATTTATAGGAACATAGTCAATAATACAAATTGCTAAAAGTGAAGTGCTCTATAAAAAAATACAAGAACAAAAATATAGAGAAGGAAGGAGACAAGAAATTAACAGAAAGGCATCTGAGACACAGGAAGAGAAGAAGGAAATTAGATAAAATATTGGAAGAAACTATAAATTTATTGTCAGATTAAAAACCTGTAATACAATTAACTTGAAAGTTGAAAATATTGGAAAATTAATATAAAGTAAAAAATTGAGATGGCTTTTTAGAATCTGAAGGTAAAGTATATAGATGAATATGACATTAAAGACCACATATATGAAAGGGAAAAATAGGGAATATATATATGACATATCATCAAAATAGAAACATAATTCATAATAAAATATTTATGTGTTTAAAAATGTCCTAAATCAACAATAATGGAATAGAACATTTATGAGTTTTAAATTTCTGAGTCAATATATATCAAATAATTATTTAATGAGAAAAAAGACATCCTACAAAAATCAATGAACAAGTTATAAAAAAATATGACCCATCTCCCTATTCATGAAGAGAATCTGGAAATATATTATTTTCTATTTGTTAAATTTACTAGAAATGTTAAACCCATTTTTCTCCATCTTGGGAAATGTGTAATGAGATGCATATTTTAATATATCATTGATGGAAACTCATTAAAAAATTAATGAAAGGCAACTTGATTCTGTATTTCCAATGTGATAAACCTTTTGATTTTAAAACTACATATTTAGGAATTTAGCTTAAGTAATCAGAGAAAAACACAAAGATACTAGGTCAATGATATTATTTAATAGTAAAGTGGGAAGCAAGTTCCATGTGCCCAGTAAGTGAACAAATGTTACATTTAATGTGTCCCAGCTGGAGACATTAAGAAGGTATTTGGATTCCTAGAAGTTTGGGTTTCACCAAACAGGTGCAAGACAATAGAATAAAACAGCAAGGCATGTGCTTGAAAGAATGGGTCAAGGAGAGGTGGAAGTTGTCAAGAGTTAAAATAAACAGGGAGGAAAATTTAGAAAAGCTAGTATGTTAGAAATAATTATGTGAGACTGCTAGAAATGTGGAGGTATCACTTCAAATTTGGGATGAAACCAGGGTGGCTTGAGGAACACACAGCTTGAGTTGAGTGGAAGAAGACCTTGCTGGTGATTGAATGAGGAGGCCATTAAATTGCTCATTTCCACAAACACTGACGTCAGCAGTGGGGTGGAGGAGGAGCCAGCACAGGGCATGGAAAGAAATCTTCAGGCTAGATGCTGAAATTGTCCACAAATAGGAGGGTCTATTCACTTCCTGGGGCCTGTGCCTCTGGGATACAATCACAGATCAGGTGTCTCAAGTGAGAGAAATCTACTTTCTTAAAGCCTAGAAGTCTGGAACAGGCTCACAGTGTCAGCAAAGCTGAGGCCTGTTTGGAGGCCTCTCTTAGTGTAGATGGCTTTCTTCTCACTAGGGCCTTCCATGTGTGTCTGTTTCCTGATTTTTACTTTTTTGGTAAGAATATCAGTTATACTGGATTAGGTCCCACCCTATTGACAGCCTTTTGCCTTAGCTACTTCCTTAAAACTCTCTACAGTATATTCCAAGTAAGGTCACATTCTAAGGTTCTGAGGAATATGAACTCCCATGTGAATTTTTGTAGAAACACAATTCAGCCCATCACAGAGGCCAGGAGGTTCACAAGCAAAACAACTAGAAGAATAACAAATGAGGTGGTCATAAATGAAGAAGAAATGGCAGGCTAATAGTGACTGGCAGTCTAGGGTGATGAAGCATCAACTTCACCTCCACCACAACTGTCTGTGGAGTAGTGTAGGAAAGAGCATCTCCACTTGAGGAAGTAACCACAAATATCACATCTTTAATGGTCTAACACACTAATAGATAGGAGAGTCTATTCATTTCCTAGGGTCTGGGCCTCCAGGATAAAATCACAGATCAGGTGTCTCAAACCAGAGAAATCTACTTTCTCACAGCCTGCAAGTCTGGAACAGCTTCACAGTGTCAGCAAAGCTGAGGCCTGTTTGGAGGCCTTCCCCAGTAAGCCGGGGAAGATCAGATGAAGATTGGTAAAGAAGTTGAAGATATAACAGAAAGAACTTTCTATTTCAGTCAAAATGGTATTGTAGATAATGTAGATTCATATTTTTCCACTGTTGGAATGCCAATCTTATTGAACAGAAAAGAGCAAACAAAAATGGCATATATATATATATATATATATATATATATATATATGATTCTTTTCTATATATTTATATATATTATAGAAGAAAAAGTAATAATGTATAAATATCAATGCCCAGGATGACAATCCTGCTGGGTGTTAAAGTAAGGACTAGCAGGACAGAGGTGGTTATCTCACAAGAATTAAAATGTCTCAAGGTGGGGAGATGGCCCCTTCTCTTCCTAGAGAACTAAGACAAAACATCAACAAGAAGAAGGGGGGCCGAGGAGATGGCTTACTAGAATAAGCACTTCCCCGGCAAGCTCAAGGGCCTGAGTTCAATCCCTGGTTCTGCAAAAACAAACAAACAAACAAACAAACAACAACAACAAAAATACAAGAAGAAGGAGGAGCCAGGAAGATAGCTCAGTGGAATAAGTACTTGCCTGGCAAGTGCAAGGTCCTGAATTTGATCCCTGCTACCACAAAAAAATAAAAAATAAAACAGAAAAAAGCTAGAAAAACACTCAATTTTCATAATGTTTACTAAGTTGTTCCATTTTACTATTTAACTTCTATTTTTTATTTTATTTTTATTTTTTCCATAATTTTATTGAGAGACAAATAGCAATGAGACAATTTCAAATCAAATTGCTATGACAGTTTCAATATTTAACACATTGCATACACTCTTCCTTGTGGTTATTTGCTGTACAAGATGCAAACATGATATCCTATTTACAAACATCATTACAACAAATCCCTCTATTCATTAAGAGAATGTAACTAGATATCTATCCTAACCATTTTGAATACACAGATACAAATGCACATTCATCTGTATCCCCTTTTTTGTTTAGTTCCGTCACTTGAATATTATAGGTGTGTTAACTCAGCAAAATATTCTAAAAGAGTCCAGAAGTCCATAACAGTATTGACTGGCAGTCCATAACTTTTGACTGGCAGTGTCAGAAATTGTTGACCTGAGTCCCCTACAGTGCAACATAACAGCATGGCTTTACTTTTTATACTTTGTTTTTATACTTTTCTGCTGGATGGTTAAGACCAAGGTGAAGCAAGACCTATGCAAGAAGAGTTGTAGCTTTTGGGTCTGATAAGGTCAGTGAAATCCCTTCAGGATTTTTCCTGAGATCCTGTACTTCAGATTGTAGATCCTTTGTCAGTGTCAGCCATGTGGGTGAATCACAGCCATTGCTTGGCCAATGTGCTCTCTGTGAAAGCCTGAGAGAATGTTTTCTGTCCATGTGACTCTCCTTAGGCACACTCTACATCATCGATCATTTTCCTCTTGGGCCTCGTAATCTCCTTGATCAGAAAATTTGGGACACTACCGAGTTACGTGACATTACAGTACAAGTTGTCATATGTCCTGAGTCTTAATTGACCTTGGAAGGTTAGAGACAAAATGTTGGCTTTCCTTGCAGCCCTCCTTTTTCTCTAATTTTGGTCTGCAAACTTAGGTTGTTAACCCTCCAGAAGAGAAGTTTATTGTTATTACCATACAACCTAGGCTGTTAAGCTTAACCTCACGATCTGTCTGAATATCAGCCATCTTAGGCATAACATAGAACAGGTATTTTTCATCTAGAATTGATATGTTGAACTTTAAGTCCCTACAGAATACGATGCAAAAACATTTTAAAATTAGAATATATTTTAAAAATAAGCATAAAGAATTATATAATTCTTATGTTTATGTGTAAGTCCAAAAATCTAACCATATTCAACCTTGAAGCAGGACAGTCCAACAACTGTCCTTTGCCTGTCTCCTGCCTTCATTCACCACCCCCTTCTTTTTGAACAATCATCTACTCAAGAGACAGCATAGCAGCAACTGGCATGTCATGATAGGCAGCCCGTATTCAGAAGGCCAGAATGACAGGCACTCCAAGCATGAACCTACAATTACAAATTGCTATCTTCAGTGCAGTTGTTTAGTTCACAGGTGTCTGTATATATAGTTAGTCAGAGTGAGAATCTTTCCAATTAATTGCTAGATTCAAAAATTATCTGGAGATTCTCAGGATCATTGCCTTGCCAATCTTCTACATATAACTCCATGGCTTGGCACTGTCATGTTTCCTAGCTCTTCTCCTTTTCCTCTCTTAATTAGTTAGTCCTCGAGTTCTTGCTTTACTTTTACTTGTATTATACCTTTCTATTTGTATACTTTTGAGTTCTTATACAAGGGAAACTATATGATATTTACACATGTGTGTCTGGTTTATTTCACTTATGAGTATATCTTCCAGTGGCATCCACTTCATTATAAAAGCTTCAAGTTTATCATTCTTTATAGCTGAGTAATACTCCATTGTATAAAAATACCACATCTCTTTCATCCATTCCTCAGGTGATGGACATCTTGGTTGTTTCAAAGATTTGGCTATCACAAATTGTGCTGCTATAAACATAGTCACACATATATCACTATGATAAGATATTTTCAGATCCTTTGAGAAAATTCCCAGTAGAGAAATAGCTGGATTAAATGGGATTTCCAGTGCAAGCTTTCTAAGGAGTTTCCACACTGCTTTCCATAATGGTTGCACCAGTCTACATTCCCACCAGCAGTGGAGGAGGATTCCTTTTTCCCCACAGCCTCTCCAACATTTGTTGTTGGGTGATTTCTTTATGATAGCCATTTTTCCTGGGGTAAGATGATATTGCAATGTTGTTTTAATTTGCATTTCAAGGATGGCTAGTGATGTGGAGCATTTTTTAATATAGTTATTCACTTCTTTAATTTCATGCCCGGAGAAGTGTGTGTTCATCTCAGATGCCCGTTTCTGGACTGGGTCTTTAAATTTTTGGCCTGAAATGTTTTTTAGCTCTTTATAAATTCTAGAGAGCAGACCTTTGTCTGAGTATTTCTTTGTCATAATATTTTCCAAACTTGTGGGTTGTCTTTTAACTTTGTTTGTAATCTCTTTTGACGTGCAAAAACTTCTCAGTAAGAGCAGGTTCCAGTTGTTAATTGTTTCCAGTGTTTCCCATGTGATTTAATTTTTTTTCAAAATTTTCTTGATAAACAGATAGCAATGAAACAGTTTCAAATCAAATCGGAAGTACAGTTTCAACAAATAA
>NW_004524721.1:6826741-6837710 GCF_000260255.1 Octodon degus
TTTTTCATGTCCATTAAGATTTGCTTTATATAGTTGGGTGCTCCCGTGTTTGGTGCATACATATTTATGAGTGTTACCTCTTCCTCTTGAATTTTTCCCCTAACCAGTATATAGTGGCCTTCTTTATTTCGCTTGATCATTGTTGGTTTGAAGTTGAGACTGTCTGAGAATACGATTGCTTCCCCTGCTTTTTTCTCAGGTGCTAAGGCACGTTGTATTGTGTTCCATCTTTTGACTTTCAGCCTATGAATGTGTTTATGAGTTAAATGTGTTTCTTATATACAGCATATTTTTGGATTTTGTTTCCTAGTCCACTGTGCCATTCTATTTCTCTTAGTTGTTGAATTGAGTCCATTTGTGTTGATGGTTATAATTGAGATGTATTGACTTATGATTGACATGTTATTTATCTGTTGTCATTTACTCTTTTTTGTCCTGTGTTTAATTGTTTGCCGTATTTAGTTGTATCTGATCTCATTCATGGAGTTCTGGTCATTTTTTTCCCTCTCTAGAACATCTTTCAGGAGCCTGTGTAAGGTTGTCTTTGTCATCATGAAATTCTTTAGCTGTTCTTTGTCATGAAAGTATTGCACTTCTCCATCAAACATGTAAGAGAGTTTTGGAAAGTGTAGTAGTCTGGGCTGAAATTTGTTTTCATAGAGGACTTGAAGTACTCTGCTACATGCTCTTCTTGCCTTCATGGTTTGTGAAGAGAAGATAGCAATAATTCTGATGGGTTTTCCTTTGAATGTGATCTGCTTCTTTTCTCTAGTGGCTTTCAGTATATTATTCTTGCGCTGAATTTCTGGAATCTTACTATTATATGTCTCGGTGTGTTTTTCATTGGGTTGAGGTTACTTGGCATTCTGTTTGCTTCGGTTACCTGAATGTGAGATTGTTTCCTCATATTTGGGAAGTTTTCTGCTATTACTTCTGCCCATATTTTTTTAATGTCCTTTGTATTGACTCCTTCTTTCTCATTGATACCTATTAGTCTCACATTGTTCTTCTTTGCATTGTCTTGGAAGTTACGAATTAGTTTTTCCTGAATCCTAGTTGTTTTTAAGAGATCTATTCTTACTTTTCACTAGCTGCATCAGCATCATCAAGATCTGAAACTCTGTCTTCACTTTCACTTAAATGATTTTGCAAGCTTTTGATTGAGATTTTAATTTCCTGTATATCTCTTTGACTCTGCTTCATGTGATCTATTTCTTTCTTGTGTTGCTCATTCATGGAATCCATCATTTTTCTAATCTCCTCTATTTTTTTTTATCAATGCTTTCTTTAGAAGCAGTTATTAATTCTTTTACTGCAGCGTTTTCTTCAGATTGGGCCTCCTTCCTATGTTTCTGTAGTTGATTCTTTAGTTCAGACACTATGAGTTCAGAGAATTGTTTTTTGTTTCAGAGAAGAATTCCACTCTGAGTTCCTCTATGACTTTCTGCTATTGCTTATTTACTATCAACACTATTAATTCATACATTTGAGCTGAGCTAGTAGAAAAGAATTCAGCTCTGAGTTCCTCTATAACTTTCTGCTGTTGCTTATTTACTATTGATGCTATTAATTCATACATTTCAGCTGAACTAGTGTCCTCTGCATTTGTTCTGGGTGGGCACTGGGTTTCTTCCATATGTTTCTGAATTTGATTCTCTACTGCAGATGCTATTAATTCAGGGAGTTCTTTTTTTCATTTCCAATTTGATTTCCTCTATACCTTTCTGCAGTTGTTTCTTAATTTCAAAAGCTGTTGATTCATTGATTTCAGGTGTGTGATTCCCAATTTGTTCTGTGCTAGTGTCCTCTGCACTTGTTATGGGTGGGCTTGGGGTCCAAGATTGCATTTTGCTCCTTCTCGTTGTCATTTTGTGTAGCACTATCTTCTGACTTTTGTTGTAGTACTTTGGTACAGTTATAACCTTAGCACCTACTGAAATTCACGTGCAGATCTACAAATTTTGGATTTATCCTGCTGTGCCTATCTTGGGGATGGCTGCTGTGCTCAGCTCCTTCCTGCTGCCACCTTTGGGAGTGATCCTGTTCTGCCCCTCTAGCAAGATGTTCTGCTCCTGGACTAATTGGGTGGCTTTGTCCCCTATACTTTCTGCAGGGATTGCAGCTGGAGGGTTTTACCCTAGGCCTGTAGTCCAGGCCTGAGCTGAGTCTGGAGGGGACAAGGTGGAGTAGGGGGGAGAGTAAGCTCTCCCACACACTCACTGGCCTGGGCTAGTGCTGGATCTGTGGGTTCCCAGAACGTGGCAGCAATTGTCACTGGGTGGGGGCATACTGCAGTGTGGTATGAGGGGCCCAAGGGGGTGGAAGGTGGTCTCACCCATGCTGTGCCTGGGCTTAGACCTGCAGGTCCTGCTAGCACAGGGTAGCTGGAAGCTCTCCCACACACCAGGCCTGGCCTAAGACTGGATCTGGGGGTCCCTAGAATGTGGCAGAAATTCTCACTTGGTGGATGGGGTGGGGGCGTGCTGTGGAGTGGTGGTGTGGTTTCTCAAGGGGGTGGAGGATGGAAGAGGGTCTCACCTATGCTGTGCCTGGACTGGGACCAGCAGATCCCGCTGGTGTAGGATAGCAGTAAGCTCTCCCACATACTCACCAGGCCTGGGCTAGGACTCACTCTTTAACTTTTATATTCATTTTGTTACTGGCATTGTTCTGGCTATTACTCTCCTCTTGAAATGCATTCTTTGCTTGGCATCCTGGGCGCCATTACTGCTTAGTTCTCCATGTACATTACTGACATCTCCCTCTTTGTCTTTGTCTGTTCTTGTTCTTTGTCTGTCCTCTCTCTCAGTTACTTTTTTTTTCATTGCTGGGACAAAATACCCAACACTCAAAAGGAAAGAATGATAGGTTTATTTAGCTCACAATTAGTGGAGGTTTCAGTCTGTACTCAGCTGGCTCCAAGGCAGAGTAGCAAGTGGCAAAGAGTAGTCCTTCATGGTGGCAGCAAAGAGCAAAGAACCAAAGACAGGAGCAGTAGCTGGGGCAGCTAACTAGCCTTTCCCCTCCTCACATTGTGATGCAGATTACCTGCCCCAGGGCAGGTGCCGCATCCACACCCACAATAATCAATCCCAAATTCCAGAAGCTGCCCCATGACTGCATGAGGCTTTGGGGGGGGGGAGAACTAGACATAAACCATAACAACCTCTAAACATAGACATAGCCCAGAGACTTGCCCTCAAATTTATTTAGCCTCCTGTCTTTATTACATTTTCTCTTTTTGACTTCACTCTTACTTTATGCTCCAACTCCCAGACTAAATGTCTCTTTCAAACTCTAGAGTGCATCTCTGACAAAATACCTCAAATAAACAAAAAGAAAAAAAAGTTTAAAGGAAAAAGGTTATTTTGGCTTATGTTTTCAGTTCCTAGTAGCCTGGCCTTGACTTTGGGACTGTGGCAGGGAAAATGTGACAGAAGAAAGCACTCACGTCATGATGAAGAGGAACCAAGAATGAGAGAGGTTAGGCAGGTGTCTCAACAGCCCCTTCAAGGGCACTGTCTTAGTCACTTATTCATTGCTACCCAACACAACTTAAAAGAGGAGACATTCATTTACATTTTTAGATCCACAGAGTGCTGGATGCAAGGCAGGAAAGCATGGTGGAAGCTGCTCATGCCATCATGGCCAGGAGCAGAGAAAGAAGACCTGATGGGGGAGAGGAACACTTCGGATTACCCTCCAGAGACCCGTCTCTCCCTGCCAGACCCCATCTCCTAACAGCAAGCTAGCCACAGTGCTCCCATGGTTCAATCACCTTCCAAAGCTTTGCCTATGAGTGCATACAGCCCTTGGGGGCATCTAAAATACAAACCCTAACAGTCCAGCCCCACAAGACCCTTGTTTCCATTATTCCCCTTCTTAAACTCCCAGTGCCTCCCAGGAGTGCCAAACCAACAGCTGAATCTTTACTCCATTTTTCTAGAACTCCAGGAGCAACGGTTTCTGAAATCTTCATTAATTAAACATAGGTAATGGAAAGGGAAAGAGATGGAAACTGCTAAACAAGACGCGAAGAAAGAAGAAATGAGAGATAGCGATTTATTGTATTTTTTTTCCTAAAATCAAAATGCTCACTTGGTCTTGACAATGCCTATGATGCTGCTGAATAGTTATAACAAGGTGTAATTGCTAAAAACAAAACCTTTCTCAATAATAATAATGATAATAATGATAATAATAAAATTATGGCAATCATAAAAAAAAAACTCCAGGGGCAAGCAGGTAGACACAGTAAAAGAAAACAAAAAATACATTTTTCTACTAAAAATTAGCCCTACAAATAAATTCTCAAATGGAAACAGGAAACTAGTCCTAACAAAAATAGCAAACAGGCAAGAACAATAACAATAAGAACATGAACTCCATATACTTAAAAGTCATTTTAACAGTCAAAAACCCTTAAAGGGATGGTTGAAGACACAGATGAAGATGTAAAACCCACATAGACTGTGTACACATGAGCTGCCCACAACAAGAAACTATTAAACCAAATGGATGGCAATAAAATCAGAAAAGTAGATTTTTAAAAGATCTACTTGGATATATGAGAAATAAAAATTCAAAAATAAAGGGGCACAGACTTAGAGGCTATATTATCTATTTGGCAGAAATTTCAAAATCTAAGAAAAAGCTATAAAAGAATATTTGAGAACTTGATGGAAAAGAAATTCTAAGAACCACAGAAAGGCATTGAATGAAAGGAAACTCTAAGCACCAAAATGACAATTAAAAATCAATCCAAAAGCACAGATACAAGTATTGAAACTGAAAAAATAAATAAGCATAAAGAGAAAAATGTGTTGGAATGGGCAGCTTAATATTTCATTCTTGCTCAGATATTTTTTCATTAGCAACTACAAAAATAATGAATGTGTAGAGTAATATGTTCCAAGGAAACATGGCTACTTACTTAGAATTTTATTTTTATTATTTATTTATTTAATTTATTTATTTTGGCTCTGGGGATTGAACTCAGGCCCTTGTGCTTGCAAGCAAACACTTACTCTACTGAGCTATCTCTCTGGCCCTTACTTAAAATTTTATACCTATTTAAATATCATGAAAAAATGAGGTTAAAATAAAAAAATAACTGGATATGTCAGTGTACGCCTGTAATTCCAGCTACATAGGATGCTGAGGTGAGAGAATAAAAAGTTCAAAAGCAGCCTAGGAATCTTAGTAAGATTCTATTTCAAAACACGTCTTATTTTTTATTTTTAGGGAAGGGTCAACATGATCTCACTGCTAGACAGGACTCATAGTGATCTGCCTGTTTATAGCCTCCCAAGAGCTGGGATTACAGGTGTGTGCCATCACGCCCAGTCTCAATTGCCATCTCAATGTGCCCCAGAGGCAGGTCTGGCACAGAAGACTCGGGGCTGGAACCCTCCCTGTGCCTGCTTGCAGGTGTTTTAATCTGCTGAGCTATTTTGAAACATCATAAACATATTTAAAGAGGCTGGGGAAATAGCTCAGTGGTAGAGCATTTGCCTAGGAGTGCTGCAAATAAAAAAATTAGGAAGCAAAACAAAGCTATTAAAACCAATTATTTGGGTAGTGTTAATTTGGCCTTGGTGGCCTCCTTAGTGACGAAGTTTTCCTGACCTAGAGGGGGTGCAATGCTCTGAAGACAGCAGCTTTGCAACCATGGTGGGAGAGCCCCGGGTGACCAGGCTGCATGTGATCCAGTTCCTCAGAGTGCGACCTATGAGCTATTTCTTCAGCCTTCCCAGCGAAGGACACCCCCTTCTCCTGTGCTCCTTCCACTTTCTGCAGCTGAGCTCTAATCAATGGAACCGATAATTTTTATGACAGAATGCAAGTGTCGGGATGGGTGTTTAAAATACTTCAGTCTCTTTGAAAGAACCTCAGTGTGGTTTTTCAGGGTATCAATTTCTATATTTACACAGCCCCTGAATTCTAAAATGTCAAGTTCAAATAAAGCTTTGAAAACATTGCTTTGTGTCTAAGGGGTTATAATATCCTTGGAACTACCATAAATAAAACCATAGGGTTTTACAGGGGAAGAGAAAACTTTACTACCTAATGCATATATTAAATTCTAAAACTTTTGGCCCCAAATATTTTGATATTCCTTCCCTTAACTTGACTACAGCAATATTTCATTCATACCAGTGATATTTCTTATCACTTTTAAATGTTACATTCTGCTATTAAAAATGTCATTTCAACTGCTAGCATCTTTTGAACAAATTTTAATAGCGTATCTACAACTGGATTGTTGCAACTTCTTGATAGTCTGAGGTTCTTTCTACCCATAGGAAAGCAACTTACATAGCCCCTCCAGGGCTGAGTTTAAGAGCCATTGTAAAAATAACCTCAAATGTTTTCACACTTCTCTGTGCCCCTGGCAGTTGTTTTGGAAGTCAGTGGCTGCTTTTCATCAAGAATACCAATAGTAATTAGGAATATTTTTTGACTTTTTCGAAAACAACATATTCTAATTAATACAGCTTTGCTTGTTTTCTAGCCTCAGGTTCTGTTTGGGTTGTTCTGACAAAATACCCTAGACTCAGGGTGGCTTATAAACAGCAGAAATTTACTTCTCACAGTTCTAAAATTGAGAAATGCAATATCAAGGAATCTGCAACTGAGGAGTCTGATGAGGGCTTTTCTGCATTCATGGACAGGGTCTTCTTGCTGTATCTTCAGTCCGAAAACTCCTTTGGCCCTCTATGAGAGAAACACTAACCCCAGTCAAGGATACCCTACTCCTAATTCCACCACCTGGTAGGTTAGCACCTCAACATAAATTTGAGCAAGAATGAATAAAAACTAGATTTTGCAAAATTTGATTTTAAAAGTCAGTCATAATATGGATCTTTGTAATACTATCTCCAAAATTAAGTTTTATACTCCAGAGATGTTTACTCAGTGTTCATAACTAATTTGTTAAAAAATTAATGATCAAAAACAAGGTGTTGCATTTCTATCATGACTCAGTTCTTCAGTTACTGTATGCATTTCAGCATTCATTTAATTTGATCACTGTTGATAGCATAATGAAAGCAATGTGTGTTGACTTCACAGTCAGAAATCTGATGAAAATTAGGCCATCTGTCATTGTTTGGGGTTCTAAAATATATAGTGGGTAAACTAACCAGGCAGATCAGGAACACCTCCTGGCTTCTCTCACAGCTCAGTGGAAAGGCTTTTCAGGCAAGACTCACCACTTTCTACCTGTGAAGCTGAGTCCTGTACAAGGAGAAGCATTTCCAGAAAACTGTTCTTTAGTCAGATCACTTTCTAGAGCTCTTTTACAGTTCAATAGGACCAGGAAACTGGCTCTTAAATTTTTCCATGTAATGAAATCTCCCAGAATCCTGTAACAAGTGTACTTCCATGTAGCTTTTTCCTTTCCTCAACACCACCTTTGTATCCTGGCATGGAGGTAACCACCTTTGGAAGTGTCAGGATGAAATAGTGACTCTGCTGGAGGGAGAGCCTCTCTCACCCCAGGTCCCTACATGCTGGTTGCGGTCCCTCTGCATGGCTGTCCATCAGCACGGACACCTTCTCCCTGCTGCATGATGCCTTCTCCAGGGAAATTGAGGGCTCCAAAGGGAGAGTGGAGTTAGAGGGGGTGCTCAATGTGTCTGATGGCTTTTGTGTCCACATGTCCTTAATACTCCTATTCTCATCGTCCTGCCTGTGTGCACAATTACATTTTCTTCTTCAATGTGGGAGACAATTCTGTGGCAAAATTACGTAGAGTAATGTACCAAACATCAGAGGGTGTTTATGTTCACTGCCTATGTTAAAAAAAGAAATGAAATGAAAAAGTAGACCTGTATTTGCAAATAGGAACCTATCACAACATTTTAAAAAGAAAAGCAAAATAATAAAAATGACAACCGATATTGAAGGAAATATGATTAGGGAAATAAATGTAATTTTGAAAATCTAATTAGGTGATTTAATAGGCATCATTTCACTAAAATAAGAATCTGCAATAAAAATACTTATTGAAATATGAGAATGAGTTCTTAGACATTTAATGTATGATTGAATTGTCAGTAGTTATTGTAGGGGAGAAGCCAACGAATTCTACAATATGGAGTAAATATATACAGACAAAAAATCAGAAACAATTCAAAACATAGAGAATAATTATGTGTTAACATCTAGCTCAAAAAAGATAGAAAATTAAAAACTGCAGGAGTGAAAAAAAATGCAAACTATCATGAAAGAAAGTATATATAAGGTAAATAAATGTTAGGCTCTTCCACTGAGTACCAAATCAAAGGTACATTTTCCCCTTTACACTTAAACACATCTTCATAACATTTCAGGCAAAAACAAAACAAAACAAAACAAAACAAAACAAAACAAAACAAAACAGCAGTCTTAAAGCTTTAAAGGAGGAAACCAAATAACTCAAACAAAACAACAAGATCTTGTAAATAGGATATCATGTTCGCATCTTGTACAGCAATTAACCACTAGGAAGATGTATGCAGTGTGTGAATTATTGAAACTGTCCCACCAATTTGATTTGAAACTGTCTCATTGCTATCTGTTTATCAATAAAATTATGGGGAAAAATCCATAGAAAAAAAGCAACAACAAAATCAATAGACATTTGACTTCTCATTGACAACACAGGACATTAAAACCTTTGCTCCATCATAAGAAAGCCTTCCTCCTCTTGAGAAACATGATTTTGAACCCAGCACTCTATCTCCAGTCATATGTCACTCAAATATGAGGGGAAAATAATGCCATTCTTCAAACAAGAATTAAGGTACACAAGATAAAGCTAAGAATATGATTACTCTTGGACTTAGATCAGTAGTGAAATGAGATGATGGACCAGTAAGACAATGCAGTAAGCCTTGAGCACAAAGGACCTGAAGAGAATGTCTGCATATGCAGCTCATGCTATCCACTAGCCTGATAACTAAGACCTAGGCCAAGGCAGGCAACTGCTGCACATCCACAAGGCAAGCTGCATTGGAGGATGCCAGTGGCACAAACACTGACCATGCTCACCTCATACTCTGCTGAGGCTGGGATGTCCAGGGCAGGCAGTGAGGGGATGAAGTTCTACAATTGCAGTTCTATTATTTATTAAGCTGATATTTTTGGTTCACTGAGATCATTCTTATTTTCTGCGGTTTGACAGAAAGTAGTACTTATGTAGAAATCAGTAAAGAAGATAAATTCTAGAAGCCAGGGTTTCTACATGCTGTTCCTGCCTGCTGCCCCATCCCCTTTCTTTCACCATAAACCCTGTGCCATACTCAATGCCTATGGGTATTTGTAGAGACTTCCAGGAAGGACATAGTCTGCAGCTTTCATATTTGTTCTAATATATATATATATATATATATATATATTACTCACATATACTCATATATTCATATATGAGTATGCATGTATACATATTATCCATCCATTACCTATTGGGTGGGGCAAGGCTAGGTAATTCAAGTGGAAAGACCAAACAAACAAATGAAAAACACCAGACCTTTACCAGAGAACCTTCTACTACTGAATTCTTAAAAAGCCCTTGGCATGATCATCTTTTATTAAGGGTACATTGCTCTGATTATAAGCAGTTTTGACCAGCTATATAATTAGCATGGGGCATTACCATCTCCAGGGAGACTCAGTAGTCAAAGGGGCTCTGTGTTTATTCTCCAGCACAGAGCTCTGGAAGTGAAACATTCTACCCCCAAATAAATGTTAATGCAGAGAACTCTTCCATTAAAGCGAGCAAAGAGAACTGCTATTCTGAGAAGATCTATAAATTGACAGTTTACCTACAAATTTATAAAGAGGGGAGATTTTACGGGAGATTGCAACTATTGAATCATCCTGTTGTTAAATCAATTACTGTATCTGATTAGCTTTCCAGTAACATTTGGAGCAGGGAAAATGTTGCTGGCAAAACAGTAAAAACTTGGCAGTCCAGAGATTTAAACATTAGATCCATTCAGAAACAAACAGAGGCAACTGAGTACAGCAGCAAATTCTTTGATGTAATTACTTCTGCTAGTAAACCCTACCATTTTCTTCATTTATTTAGTTTCATAGAATAAGCTCAATTAATTTCCTTTTTCTAAGAGGTCATGTAAATTCATGTCTAGCCTGCAAATATTTTGAAATGCCTAAGAACTAACTAATACTTGTTAACCCCTTGATATCTGAAATTACTATGTGTACAAAAATATTACAAATATAATAGTATAGAGAGGGTATTCAGTGGAGCAATATTTAAATAATAGGATACAGTTGAATCATATTAAAGTGACTATAAACTCTGACAATTTAAGGAAGTAGACAAAATGGGTTAACCTACCAATGAATAAAAAAGACAGCTGGATTAAATATCAAGCCATGCATTGGACATAAAAGTGAAAACAATGACATCTTTTAAATAAAAAAGAACACATATATAATAATTGAATATTACTAAGATTTCAGAATACTGTGATGAATTTCATTTCTGTGGTTTTCTTCCTTTTCAATATTTCCATTATCATTTTTTGCCAAAGCACTGCCTTTACTTCTTCTGTGGAGCTGACATGTGCAGGGAGGCCTGACACGGTGGACACATCACCCTTTGTGGACAACAAATGACCAGGGGAAGACTGCAAACCAAGCCCCTGGTAACTACCCAGCTATCACACGAAATCAGGTGATAAAAGAATGTATTTATTAAATTGCAGTATTTGTTTTCATATCTCGATTGAATTTGTCCTCACCTTCCAAATTTCATTTTGCAAAATCAAGACCAGTCTCTGAAAATACTCCTTCAAGCAGAGTAATTGGATATTCAATCTAAGCTGCAATTCCTACCTAATTGAGTAGCTTTACATTTTCTTAGTGCTTTGCTGGCATTAAACCAAAGTACTCAAGGAAAATGATTCTGTCTATAGTGGTGGGCATCATAGTATTGGAGGAAGAGGATATGCCTTGC
>NW_004524721.1:6838420-6841376 GCF_000260255.1 Octodon degus
CCAGGGCTCAGAACCACACCCAGGAGCACTCTGTTTGTGAGCATTTCAGCACCCTGTTTGCTCCCATGGCTTAATCACTGTAGAAAATCAATAAAAGTTAATAAGCTTAAAATTACCTAATATCCTTCACAGTCTAGCTCCATTCCCCTCCATATGCAATATTTGTTCCTGTGTCTCACACAGTGTGCTCTGCATGCAGAAATGCTCTTCCACCACCATTACTGTGAGCCAGTCCTCATCTTTCATGATCTCCTTAGAGTCTACCTCCTCCCAGCCCTTTCTTTCCCCCAAGAGAAGTCAGCCTCTTGGGTACGTTTCCAGACTTCACCCTCAGTGTCTCCATCAGTGGTCTGGGGAAGGACTTCAGGATTGGCTTTGTGGAAAAGCTTCCCAGGCCATCCCAATGGAGGGAAAGCCACAGTATCCAGGCAGAAACTTGATTGTGCTTTCTCCTGTAATGCCACCACTCAGTATAGCAACTAAAGCACAGTGCTCAGTAAATGGTTGGCATTATTTTAAAAGGGAGAGAGTTTTATAAACAGGTGCTCTTCTGTCAACAAATAAATATATACAAGTTCCCTATCAACATTGTAATAAGAGGTTATTACTCTCCCAGCTATAACATGAACACAGGTACAAGAAATCAATGGGAAAAAAGGCACTTGAGATTTTTGTTGTTCGTTCACCATCAAGCCACTCAGAGTTTGTGAGGTTCTCTTTTAGGCCAGTGGTCTTCAGCTTTGCATGCTAGGGTCCCTAGAAATGATTTTATAAATACGGATTCCTTGACCTTTGCTCCCAGAGCTTCTGAACTTGCCCAGGAATGCAGCATATTTTTCAGTACTGAGGACTGAACTCAGGACCTTTTCACTGAGCTACATCCTCAATCTGTATCTATCTATCTATCTATCTATCTATCTATCTATCTATCTATCTATCTGTCTATCTATCATCTATTTGAGGCAGAGTCTCACTAAGCTACCCAGGCTGGGCTTAAACTTGCGTCCCTTTTGCCTTAGCTTCCCAGAGGGCTGGAATCATAGGCTTTTACCAACATGCCTGGCTGCATCAAGATTTTTCTCTTCAGTACTGAGGACTGAACTCAGGATTTAAAATTGATGTTCAGGTATACGATCCAACTTGGGGCACTTGGAGAGTCCAAGAAAAGTTTTAACATTGCATTAGACAGAACACACAAGAGTAGCAGCCGAACTGTGCAGTTCAAGTGCCCAGCACAGAAGAATCCAAATACTGAAACTGAGCCCAGTTGAGCTCAAGCCTGCTGGTCAGCACCTTGGACAAAAGCATCCTGGGGAGGAGCCCCAACCTGGCCTCAGGGCTAATGCAGGAGGACTTCTTTGCTTGCAGTTGAAGCTGTTTTCTTTTCCTCTATAAGACATACAACATAAGGAGACCTTTGCTGCTGAGTAGAACAATAACTAACACTACATACTTAAGCTCTTTATCGTAAGACCTTTGGGTCATCTATTATTGAAATGACCAATTTGATGTAAGTAATAAAATGCTATTGATACTAGACCTGTTAAAAATTTATAATTTCTAATTCTTTAAAAACATACCCATGTAGTTTCTTTGGAATATGAGCATGTACAATGCTTAAGCTTCTTTTAATGGATGCGGAGGGTGTAACAAACCAACAAACAAACCCAACTATGGTTAGAACAATCCCTTCATCAGCAAAATGAAGCTTGGATTAAGTCACTATGAGGAGGCTGAAGTGAAAATGCTAGTAGATGAGTCACTGCAAGAGTCAGGGAAATGCTAATTAATAATTTTTATTATTATTTTTTATTTTAAGTTTTTAATAGATTGAAAATTGAAAATAAATTATTTACAAACATAAATGAATATAACAATAAAAATTGTCCAAAATAAAAATGAAGAAAGAATTTACATATCAGTCATAATAGTTCACTGTGTCAAATCCAAGAAACTTGTATTTATATAATTAGAATTCTCAAAGTAGAAAGAAGTAGGCAATAAATATTTAAAGATTTAAAATTTCTGAATTTAGTTCAACTTATAATACCACATTTCCAAGAAAAATGAACCTTTTTGCACAAGAAATTTAAATAAAATCATATCAAGATACACAAAAATGGAATTGTCCAAAACTTATTGTAAAGAAAAAATCATTAAAGCATATACATAAAAATATTAGCTATGGAAGAACAAAATTAAATCATCTTATTCCACATTAGAAAGAAAAAAAAGGACCAAGTGTTTAAGAAACTAGACTAATTAAAGGACTTAAAGAAAAGATCTGTCCTCTTTGAATTTTATATTTAGCAAACATATCTTTGAAAACTAAAAGTAAGATTTTCTAGTTATACAAACTTGAAATATTTTAATACCCCCAGATGTAGCACATAAGAAATAACAAAGAGCATAATTCAAAAGGCAAGAGAAGTTACAGTATGCTCCTGGATGAACAATAAAGAGCTCTCAATATGATAGTTATGCAGAACTATACAAAATATATTAGTGAACCTTTATTTAAAGGTCATTGAAGATTTCTATGAAACAGCACCAATATTATATTGGGTTATACATGTATTTTTTGTCATATATATGTGTATGTGTGTATAAAAGACAAGGAAGAAGTAATATAAAGTCAACAGAAAATGGAAATATACTTTTTAAAGTTTCTAATACTAGGAGAAGATGTCATATGATGTCTTTTAAATAAATTATAAATCAAAGATAGAGTATAAATCTTAGAACAAAAATTAAGATTAAGCAATATTCAGAAAATTAAATATTAATTGATTAAAAATTAGATGTTTCAAAACAATTGAACTAAGAAAAAGTTTTCATGATAGTAAAGAAATACTAAGAGTAAAACATAAGATAAATACTGGAATGACAAATAAATGACCAGCACTTCTAACAGTTTGAGGATAGGATATTGCACAAAGTTCTAGTCTGTTGTGGA
>NW_004524721.1:6841873-6842426 GCF_000260255.1 Octodon degus
CTGACTCTGAAATGGAGGGGATTATGGCGTGGGGGAGACCATGTACAAGGACCAAAGAGAGCAGTGGGTGGTTTCCCACTCACAGCTAGCAAGCAGTCACTACTGCAATCTGATGATCACAATGGACTGGAGCCCAGCAGCAACTTCAGTGTCCTGGGAGGTGACTCATCCCCCAGCAGCGCCAGGAAGAAGTGCAGCCCAACCAACATCTTGATTGTGGCTTCATAAAACTCCAAGCAAAGGACCCAACTGAGTCATATTGTACTCAGACTTCTCATCTACAGAACTATTAGATGACAAGTAGATAAAGTCACTAAATTTGTGGTAATTTGTTATAGCAGCAATAGAAAACCAATTCAAAATAAATAACTTTTTTTTTTTTTTTTTTTTTTAACCGGGGATTGAACTCAGATCCTTGCATTTGCCAGTCAAGAGCTTATCCTACTGAGCCATCTCCCCGGCCCCATCAATAAATGACATTTAACCTCACTCAATTTTGAGATCTGACTACCTTCCTAAAACTAAGAAATATATAAAAAGATCCCCTCTCATC
>NW_004524721.1:6842811-6844411 GCF_000260255.1 Octodon degus
CCACACTGGGTCTGCACTCTGGGTCGAATGAAGATCCAGTGGGCCCCAGGTGGTCTCATTCACACAATGGGCCTGCGCTCTGGGTCAGGATCCACAGGCCCCAGGTCTTCTCACTCACATGCCAGGCCTGGGCTCTGGGTCTCTAATAATTTTTAAAACTGTCTGTACACTAAAACCTGTGCTGGGAATTTCTTAATCAGAAAGGATGCACAACTTATCTGAGGTCACATGGCCCCGAAGGGCCAGAGTCAGTGTTTAATCTCAGTCTGCCTGACACCGAAGTTGGTGTTTTTACTACTTCGACACTGTGGACAGACCACTTTAGTCTGTGACAAACCACGCAGTGCCCTCATGCACTATTTCTGAAGCTGTTGTAACCCAAAATAATACACAGAACTAGACTGTAGCCCATGAAAATGAATTTTCTTTCAACCATATATCTCATAATCAAGCAACCTTCCTGTGGAGTGTGGTAACCAGAAGGTGAGAGCTCTGTATGTAGTTTAATAGCACCAAACAACCTGGAACAGACCATCAGAGCCAGAGAGAGCCTTTCTACTGGTGGGCTGCTTTTTTATTTCTTGCTATTATTTACCCAAATCCACCACATAGGTTGATTAGCATGCAAACATTGTCTGAAACTTCTAATAATTTAAGCCTTTTGAGGGCCTACATGATAAGGAAAAGGTGACATTTTAATGTGACAAAACAAAAATGTCAGAAAAACATATTCTGAGTTAACATCTAAGAGATAATGAGTTTTCCTTTTTCTCCCTCCGAAAAGCATAAAATTACATTTTAAACGGTGTGCTATACAATGATATATTAGGAGTGGAGAAAGAAAATTAGCTTAAGAGAAAAAAAAAAAACCCAAAGATTTTCTAATTCCACTAATAGAGTTTATAGACTGTGAATGTCAGAGACAAATAGAAACAAGAGATGGATTTGGAATTGCAAAGTTGATTCAGCGACCAGAGTCACTCGCTGACAAATTTCATGCATTTCACAGCATTCTGGGGCCAGCCCATGTGTAGAAGGCATTCCCAGTGGCATCTTAAGTGCTGCAAGAAGTAGCAAGCAATTCATGTGATGTGCTTTCCAAGTAGAGCCCCGTGAAGGAGGATCGCCGTATAGTTTGCTGCCCAAGTCTTACAAGAGGGGAAAAGATGCTACTAATAAACATGTCTGGAAATTAATCCAGCACTCTCTGGCAAATTATCGATAATAAATACTCCAAATGCTCAAAGGATTTCAAATAATCTTCTCTTCAAAACCTTGTGATCTTTTCCCACATTCACAACCTCTGTACATCTATTTTCTCTTTTATCAACTTTTGTGTATATTTCTTAACCTGTATCTTTTGTCCTTCCCTTTCCATCTGACCCTACCTTTATTTCTAGGCTTTACTCTTCCTTTCCCTCTTTCTCCTCATTTCCTTTCCTCCATTCTTCTATCCCTGCCTCTACCTTCTCTTCAGTGCTGCTCACTCCCTCCTTCCCTTCCCTTCCTTCCTTTTTAAAAAATAAATTCTCTCCAACATTCCTTATTTCCTCTATGCTATCAAGCCATCTCAACTTACTTGGTACTGAATTAGAATTTT
>NW_004524721.1:6849656-6855514 GCF_000260255.1 Octodon degus
TTTTTTGTGGAACCAGGGATTGAACTCAGGCCCTCACGCTTGCCAGGGAAGCACTTATTCCACTGAGCCATCTCCTCGGCCCCATCAATAAATGACATTTAACCTCACTCAATTTTGAGATCTGACTACCTTCCTAAAACTAAGAAATATATAAAAAGATCCCCTCTCATCTTTAAATTAGGCTACATTTGGACATAGGACATATGTGTTAACTGATTTTCAAATTATTATGTTTTAAAATAAAATTTAAATTTAGTAATTTATAGGGACTCATTCATAAACTGCATCACTATTGTCAAAACCTGATTTCCTTTGTCTTTCTCAGAAACTTCATTAGGAAAATGTCTATATGGCTTTTTCTAAATAGCTCTCTGTTATTGTGGGATCTTAAAAGTTCCTCAAAGTCTCTTGTTAAAAGCTAGGTACACCCTGCAGTGCTATCAGGAAGTGGTAGAGGCTCCAGGGGTGGGCCTAGTGGGAGGTGCTAGATCCTTGGGCATCTCCTCCCTGTTTCCTGGATAGGACCTGAGTGGCACCGCTTTACCTTGTGCTTCTCCATGATGCGTGACCTCATAACCAACTCAGGACAGTGAGACCAATCAACCACAGGTGGAAAACTCCAAGACTGTAATCTCAAATAATCCTTTTCCCTCTGGAAGTGGAATGTCTCAGGTATTTGGGACAGTGATGTCAGTCTCTCTAAACATACCTGTGTCCTTGTGGGAGGTTTCAAGCAAACATTTTGCTTCTTCCAGGAACCAAGGGACATAATTTCTTGCCTCCCACATCACCAGAATAGAATAAAAATTAAAGTCATGTAAATGGAACAAGAGCTTAGTAGAGCTGTGATGCAGAAAGAACCAGTAGATTCTGCTGATTGACTCAATTTATCACATTGACCTTCAGAGAAGTCTTACAACTTGTGATGCAGAGTCATATTGTCAGCATTGAAAGAAACTTTAAAATTGTCCAATTTTCCACTGCTTAAAAATTTCCTATCTGTCTGCTCCACATACCATGAATTCTTATGCATTTGCTATGGGTGTGTTCAACATAATTTACCCAAATGCAAATTTGTCTTTGTTTGTGCTACTGCAATAGAATCCAGGAAAAACAAAGGAGGCTTCAAGTGCCTCTTCCTAAGTAGAAAAGACTACTGAATTCTGAGTTTGGGAGCCCCAGAAATTTTATATTTAAAAGTTATAAACAAAAATTGCAAAAGAAATTTGAAAATTAGTCTTCTTGAGACAGTAGAGCCTAGAGGTGGCAATGGATCTCCTCTGATAACAGGAAGGTGGGTGTGTCCTTGAACTCAGAGGACATAAATGGCATTTTTGCATACAATGCTTGTGAAGCAAATTCATGTCAACCACGTACATGCATTTTGGTACACTGATGGGAAAGAGTGAACACAGGCATCCAAGAAATTAAAAAGGAGGGTGCAGTGGAAAGGATCCTGCCTCCTTGTGCTTCTCGGGGTGCTCTTCAACCTTTGGATTTGTGGATATGTACAACAAACCTGCTACTGAAGGAGGGTGCTTATCAGCCAGAAGCAAGTGGAAGACAACCACAGAAGACAGCTCCAAAGAAGAGCTACTTCAGAGAGCAGACACAACCAGCATCAACTCTGATGCACAGTTGGCATGAATTGCTTTTGTTGGCCACTCCAGTTTGCCATGCATTGTGCTACCATAATGTGGCTATGGGCTTTATTCCTAAGGCAATGTCCAAAAGGATGCTTGGGAACTGTCATGTTTTGAGGTTTATGTAGCAGAAGGGGAAAGACTGAAGCCGACACTCTTGACTTTTCTACTTGGAATACTACAGACAATTTCAGGGATGACACACTCAGGTAAACACACTACTGGCAATACCTCAGCTGCATATTTATTCTCTTTCCATTAGATATCACACATACACACATGCACGCACACAGGGCTGCATGAAAATTAAGCCCATGAACAGACTTCATTAGTGGCAAGTCACAGCTGACTTGATTTGCGGAAGTCAGGCAATTCTAAGTTCTGTCTGCAACTTTATCTCACCCATTCCACATAAGCACACAATGAAGCATGAAACCCAAGTATGCAAATGAAATATCTCTTGCACAAAGAGGCACACCTTTGCAGTGAGGATTTTGCCTTTTCCTGATCTGTTGTCGCTTTAACTTTGCTTTCACCAGGGTCCTATTCTTATCCATCTCTAGTCCACATTTCATACTCCCAACCAACTGGGCTTCACCAAAGTATTCACACCAACAAGAAAACCAGAGCAGAAAAGAAACAAAGGGAGGAGGCCTTGGGCTCTCCTTGCTTTTTACCCCTCATTGCCTTCCGGCCAAGTAAGCTGCTCTGCCTGCCATGCCACCCTCCCTTTGCTGCTCCATCAGGCCAGCTCTTGTCTTTGCGCTTGCCACCCCTCCTTTTAAATGGACCTCCCTACTTTTCTGACAATCCCTATTTATTACCTCCCTAACACTCTGGATCAAAATTCATCTCCTCCAGAAAATCTTTTCTGATTTATTTATCCCATCAACTCAACTTATCGGTATTCAGTGAACAGCTTAATGTCTTGCCCTCCTGGATAAGTAGCTTTAGAAGTGCCGTTAATTAGAGAGAGGGTGATTGGGGGGCACCACAACAGCTGATCAGTCTTAGGTGGGTCCTAATAGAATAAAACTGCATTTCATTGCACTACAACAAAGTTGATGGAATTTTAAAAGCATTCTCCCTGTAAGTTATAGAACTAGCAGACCCCTCAGTTTAACAGGAAGAGCTCTATGAGCAAGGAGCATGGAGTAGGAAAGACAGCCCTAGCCTGCAGCAGGAAGCACAGGTCATTCAGAACTCTGGGACTCAATATTTACATAGTTTTCTATATATTTCCAGGGATTTGTGGCCTTCCTCCCCCATCACATATATATCCCATGTAGCACAGAATTGGATAGCTGTCTACTGACACCAGTTACTCTGTATTTGTGCAAAATTATTCCTTGGTTTTTGAGGTTGATTTTTAGGTTCTAGGCTTCCTTCCAATCCCAAGAATATCAAAATCCTCAGATGTTCAAGTCTCTTATCTAAAATAGTGTAGTATTTATAATCTACCTGCTTCCTTTTGTACCCTCTAAATCATCCCTGGATTATTTATAATACCTAATATAATGTAAGAGCTGAGTAAATAGTTGTTATCCTGTGCTTTTATGAAATAAGGACAAGAAAAAATATGCAAGTGTTCTGTACAGATGCAATTTTTAAAAACATTTTCTAGCTATGGTTAGGTGAATCGCTGGATATAGAACCTAAAGAAATAGAAACCTTACTCTATTTCATACACCACTGAGGCCCAGATCCAGTTTTAGGAGTTTTAAATGCAGTTTCATAAATTTACAGCCTGAAGAACTCAGAGAATTAAGGATCGTAGGCAAAAATTTTATTTTGCAGCAGGGGAAACTGAGCTCAGGATGCTGACTCAGTAGTATAGCACCAATGGAGCACCGCATGTGGCCAGAACACAGTGCCCCCTGCAGGATAGCCACAGGAAAGCCTTGTCCAGAAATTCAATATGATGAAACAAATCACACCAACTACCAAGACAATCGCTACATAAAGTGCATCATAAGAGTACAGTAAAAGGACCAGCCAGATAGCTCAGCGGATTAAAGCACTTGCTTAGGCAGCCACAGGGGCCTGCCCTGCTGTGCTAGCCCTGCCCCCAGGGTGAGCTGAGATGGCAAATGAGACTGGGCATGGTGGCACACACCTGTAATCCCAGCCCTTGGGAGGCTGAAAACAGGAGGATCACTACAAATTCAATCCGTATAATGAGACCCTGTAGGCCCTGTACTAAAAAAGAAAGAAAGAAAGAAAGAAAGAAAGAAAGAAAGAAAGACAGACAGACAGAAAGAAAGAAAGGAGTACTGTGTAAAATATATTTTGTATCTGTTAGAATAACTTTTTGCTTGATGAGTTCCCTATATGGGCTACATCTATTGCATATTATTTTATGATGTATCTTATATAGGATACATTTGAGTGAATGCATGAAATTTCTAGATAGTGCTGATTTAAGTGAGAATCACATTTATTTTTCTATTACCTAAAGAAGTCCAACATCATCAGCTCAGGGTTGGCGTTGAGCTCCCTGGCTTGGAGGCCCCCACATCTCCACAGGCTATTTTGTGCCTTTCCTATATTGCATCTGGTGGATCCAAGAGCTCCCTCTCCTCTGAATTCAGCAGCAGAGAAAAGAAAGTGCACATTCTTCTCTTTTAAGAAGACCTTTTAGCCGTCTCCACCAACAATGCTGTTTGCCAATGCCTTGGAGGAAGCCTAGTCCTGTGGCTCCCCCGGATGCCCCACCTGGACAAGGTAGCCTCTTACTAGGGCAGACAGGCTGAAATGGAGGCTTCACTAGCTAAGAAGGAGTGAAGGGACAGAAGATGTAGTCGCTATTCTTTTCCACAGAATGCTGGGCCAACATCTCCTCCATTGCTCTTCTTCAATTTAAAGATTAATATTATGCAAATAATGCATGTTATAGTTTAGAACAAAAATGACCCCCAAAACCCCATGTGCTCAGACAAGGGCCTTTTGATAGGAGATAAGATCGTAATGGTGCTACAACTGAATGTGACAATAGGCGCTAGTGCCTGGGGGGAAGGAGCTGCCCTGGAGGTGTGCCCTGGAAGTGTCTCTCACTGGTTCCTCCCTTCTTTTTCTGCTTCCGGGTCACTTTGATGAGAATGGGTTTTCCTCCAAGGCAGAGCCTTGCACTACGCCATTTCTGCCGCAGAACTGGCCAACCACAGACTGAAATCTCCGAACACTGTGAGACAAAATAAACCTCTCCTGTAAACTATGGATGCTGGGTAGGTTTTACATCTCAGCAATGAGAAAAGTGGTGAAGACAACATCTATTTAAAAATGAAATATGATTTGTATAGATTAGGTCATAAGAACCAGCATCATGTCAATCATTGAAAACATTTGGTATGTAAGGAATATTTTATTAGGATGCAATCATTATAAGCTTACACCTTTGCTTAGTGGAACTAATAGCAGGAAAATAATCCCAGGGCACTAGAAAATCCCTCACAGAGTGAGATAGTCACCAGATTGTAACATTTGTCAAAGGATCTTCTAGGGGTGAGCAGCTTTGTTAAGAGTCTCACCAGCCTCTTCCACCTGCACTTTCTACTCTCTTAAACCCTGCCAAATGTCAAGCCCTTGCCAAGGCAGCTGAGGCCCTTCTCATGCTCCAGCTGATCCTGGGTACCTGTGTCATAATCAAACAGGCTCAATGGAGCACAGGGTGTTTCAACTAAGTAAATAGATGTCTGATCTTCACTTCTGCACAGAAACCCCATGTCTGGATGCCGCAGAGATGAAGACCGCGGATGCTTCATTATGGAGACCACCGCAGACTGTCAAGAAGCAACTATGGATTAGTCTAGTTTCCTACACACTTGGTCCTTTTTTTTTTCTAATGTGGAATAAAGTGCTATTTAATTTTGTTCTTCCATAGCTAATTTTTTTATGCATATGCTTTAATGATTTTTTTTCTTTACAATAAGTTTTGGACCATTTCATTTTTGTTCATCTTGGTATGATTTTATTTAAATTTCTTGTGCCAAAGGTTCATTTTTCTTAGAAATATGATATTATAAGTTGTACTAAATTCAGAAATTTTAAGTCTTCAAATATTTATTGTCTACTCCTTTCCACTTTGAGAATTCTAATTATATGAATATAAGTTTCTTAAGGGGGTTTGCAAGGAAAGCCAACATTTTGGCCCTAGCCTTCCAAGGTCAATTAAGTTTCAGGACATATGAGAACTTGTACTGTAATGTCATGTAACTC
>NW_004524721.1:6861911-6872543 GCF_000260255.1 Octodon degus
GGCGCAGGGTAGCAGGAAGCTCTCCACACACTCACCGGACCTGGGCTAGGACTGGGTCTGGGGCCAAGAGGTTGGTTTTGAATAAGGTGATCTTGAAGTAAGTCTTTTTCAAATATAAAAGTGAGAAATCTGGAACATGAAACTTCTGACTACCTAGCTGTAAGTTCTTATGAAATAAGAAATAAAATTAAAATCTTGCCTCAATTGTAAATCCCTAGTTTTGCTTCAATAGTAACTATGCTACACTAATAAATTTTACAATTTTAAACATTGACTTTTCTCGCTCACATCCATTACCTCATCCACTCACCGGAAAGAGGACATTGGAGGGAAAAGACCCTCCCTGTCTTACTACCACATTTTCAATGGAATTGCTAAGCCTGAGAAATTTACCAGAGGCATAAAATCCTGACCTGGAAAGGTCACTTCACTTTTATCTTTTTGCAGCGTTTATCAAAGCTGAGGATAAAACTGCACTGGGTTTTTCACTCTTCATCTTGTGCTTCTTGATTAAATCAGACTCTAAGTGATTTTGAAGAATATCTGTTAAATGATTTAAAATAGCAGAACTAATGCACAACACATATCCCTGCCGGAATATAAACATGGCAGGCTACAAATAACCATTTAGTTCCCAGGAAAATCTTACCAAGGATGCCTAAGTGGATAATAGCACAGGAAATTTTCAAATATAAGATGACTCAGTTTGGAAATGAGTATGAGTGGCCTGTAAGATGGAAAATTAGGAAGCTTCTTCCATAGACACTTTTTAAAGTTTATCTATAATCTCTTCACTCACTACTATATGGAATACTTATTTGGAGAATCCCCAGTGTTCACTTCCTTGTTAAAGATTCTGAAATGAACAACAGTGAATAACAGCTACCATGGATCATCTAGCATGTACCTGCCTGTGCTTAGCACTTGTAGGTATACTCAAGGCAGATCTAAAATCCACTAGTGAGAAAACTGACTGTCAGATCTAGAGAAAGCCAGAGTTCCTGCCCTGAGGAAGTCACCCAAATACAGGGACAGGATTGTCCTTTCATTTCCCCGTACTCTGACAGTTGCCTTTCAACTATTTCTTTCAGCCCCACCCACCCATCCAAACAAAATATCAACTCAGAAGCGATGTCCCTGAGAATATATTTTGGAAGAGAGTGTGCTAATGACCTGGTAATTGTTTTATGCCTTTTAAAATGAAGTATAATGTTACTGAGAAGTCATTGAACACGGTGAAAGCTGTGGCAAAATTTATCGCTTCCTGGGAGGACTGCATCATTCTGAACTGGTAGTTGCCACCTCAGCTGTAAGGAGACGCAGGGGCCTGGGCTGGAAGGCGAAGCACCTCCAAGGCTACTACTTCATGTAAAATAATACCAGGCTGGTAAGAATGCCAAGTAACAGGCACTTTCCAAGGGAGTGTGAATTGCTCTAGTTTTCTAGAAAATAATGCAAGCAACCTAGAAAGATGAGCAAGCCCTTTGACCCACTTCTTCTACCTCTAATCTATTCTGAGCAAAGAATTAGCTCTTTGGATCGAGGTATATTTATGCATATGTTCCCTAGCCCTTAATAATAACACTACAGCAGTATTGCAAGTAGTTTACAAGCATGCAAGGATATGGACAGTTTTAAGTGCAGCATGATACATAATCTTACATGGTATGGTGTACAGGTATTTTATGTGACTTTTCCCAAATATATTGAAAGACACAGGAAATGTTCACTATGGACTCTAAGTGAGAAAAACAGTAGCAAACCATTACAAAAGATTTCATTTAAAGACAGGTAATTACAGGTGGAAAGAGAAGGAAAAGGACAGAACTAGGTATATATTCTTTAAGGAAAATATAAATAAGAGTTATAAAAGTAGCAAAATGTAGTAAGAGTTATTTTATGAAACTGAAGAGTATTTTCTTGGGACTGGGGAGATAGCTCAGTGAAAGAAGTGTTTTCCTGGCAAGCATAAGATCCTGAGTTTGATCCCTGGTACCACCAAAAAAAAAAAAAAAAAAAAAAAAAAAAAAAAAAAGACTATGTTCTTGGATTGCACAGTGGTTTCTCAGATCACCAACAAAAGAAAAAAATAAGTATCATCATAGTTTTGTGCTTCAAAGGACACCAGGGAGAAAGTAAAAAAACAAAAAAACAAAAAACAGAACAAAGTATATAAAACATGTGCTTAGACTATGTAAAAAAACTAATAAAAAAAGACAACCCAAAGATTTTAAATAAGCTAAAGAATTGACAGTTGCACAAAAACAGACAAATGGTCAAAAGACACCTAACCTGAGGAAATGAAAGCCACAAGATATTACTCCACACACAAGAGAATGCTCTATTTAAAACACAGATATGCAGTCCCACATGCCAGGCCAGCCCTGCCCCCCAGTGCACTAAGCCTCGGACCAAGTCTGGGTGTGGCAGCACATGTCTGTAATCCCAGCAGGAGGATCACTACAAGTCCAAGCTATGTAGTGAGACCCTGTGCCAGATACATGAATGAAAATAATAAATAAATTAAAAATAAGTAACAGGTACTAGTGAAGAAACAGAGAAACTGTAACTTTAAATGTGGTTGGTAAAATGTAACACTAAGCAGCCACCTCAGAAAATACCCTGGAAGCTCTCTGAGAAGCTAGGCACAAAATTATCCTATGACAGCATTTTCATCCTATAGGTACATAAAAACATATGTCTACATAAAAACTTGCATATAAGTTTTCATAGAATTTTTATAATATCAAAAAAGGAGAACTGAATGAATTATCCATCCATTAACGGACGGTTGTAATAAAATGTGGTATAGCGGTGTAATGGAATGTTATTTGACAATAGGTAGAAATGAAGTATTGATAAATGTTATAACACTGAACAGTGAAAACAAAATGCCATGTGAAAGAAGCCAGTCACAAAGGAAGACATACTGTATTATTGTACCTATATGAAATACCCAGAGTAGACAAATTGATATAAATAAAAAATAAATTAGGGGCCGGGGAAATGGCTCAGTAGGATAAGCGCTTGACTGGTAAATGCAGGGATCTGAGTTCAATTCCTGGTTCCACAAAAAAAAAAAAAAAAAAATTAGTAGTTAAGTAGTGCTGGGGAATAGCCTGATGAGGACCCATGAGGAGTGACAGATCATAGATGTGGAGTTTCTTTTTGGAGAAATGAAAATTTCCCAAGATTGACTGTAGTGACGATTATACTATTCCCTTGGATATGTTAAAACTATTGATTTCTGTACTTTAAATAAGTTTTTCATGTGAGATTTAAATTATATATCAATAAATCTGATCTCAAAAAAACAGGGAGCAAGAAAGGTTGTTTCCTTATTACCTATTAATCCTACGTTAGCTCTACCCTAGTGTAGGCTCACAATGAAAGAAATGTAAGTTCTTTGTTTTCAAGATGAATACTTTGTTTCACATGAATCAATTCGAACCCACCCTAGAAGTTATCTCATGCATATGCACACACAAATTATAACATATCTTCTCATAGCTCAACAAAAATCATAGGATGACTATTGTCATTTCTTACACCACTGCCATTTTCTATGCAAACATACACAAATTTAACAGTTCCTATAAATGTCTATCAAATCTGATCAGTATTTCCCAACGTCTCATGGAACTATCTATCAGTTTTTCTGGTATTTCAAATGCAAGTTTCAAACAATATTCCAGCCATGCATGCATCCACTCTGGCTCCTTATTTGATGCTGACTGTGCAGGCTTGTTCCCCTTCTGGGTGTGCACGGCACAACTCACCACAGAATCCTCCAGTATGCACTTCCTGGTGTCCTGAGGTAGGCCACAATCATGGTCTTATCAAGCCACCTGGTTTGGGTCTGTGTTCCACTCTCTACCCCGACCATCAGCCTGGTTCCTGTCTTAGCCATCTCTTGCCTGGAGAGCACAATCATTTTCTAAGCCCGGCCTCCCACCCCAGCCTGGCCTTCCAATTCTTACTTCCATTCAGTTCTCAGGATTAGCTCCCCTCTCTGTTCTAACTGCATTTTTTAAAAGTTAAAAATAAACTTAACTTTAGAAAATCACTTAGCAAAGAATTAACACATTATCATACAATGAAACTTCCACTGTAGTTTTTTCCAGTTAGAAGTGACTTATCAAAGATGAGATCTGTAGGAGACACTTCCAGATCCTCGTCTTTGTCTAAGAAGCCAATATTTGTAACCCCAAATTTATGTTATTGGAATCCCATCAAGTTGATTCCAATCTACCACTTTCAATGCAACCCATGGTGAAAATAAAGACACTAAATTATATTTTCAACCACTGGGGAGTCAAGGGGCTCTAAGTCTAGCTACGAAGATGGCTTTCCGGAACCAAGAGAGCGACCCAGGGACTCGCCCAGTTTTATTCAGTGGAGGAGTGGCTTGAGGAGGCTTGACTGAGAATTGTGGGAAGTAGGTGACTACTATGAGCTGAGCTAGCTGGGTGGCCTAAATTTACCTCTGCCATATGCAGAGAGGATATGCAGAGAGAGTAATCTGCATTATATAGTATCTAATGTTTGGTAAGTCTGGTGCTTCAGCTTTGATGTAGTCTTTCAAGCCCCAGGAAGTCATAGCCTCGATCCCGAGGCTTGATCCCAGCTGGTGCTGCAGAGCATCAGCTCTACGGTCCTGTCTCAACCCGGCTCACATTAAAGAGCAGCAGGTGTAGGTTACCAGGGAAACACACACGCCACCTTCAGAGACTATCACCAGCACCTCAGCTAGACCAATAGACATTGCTTAAGACCAACTGAAGGATAAACAGAAGTCCTAGCCAGCGCTGTACAGAACAATACGAGGAAATAGGGTCAGCCTCAGTCAAAATGGAGACAGTTGCTCTTCTTTCAAGGAGAGCTGCTCGGGTGGTCCTCCACAGAGATCACCTCCTGTTCCATTTCTTGTCCTGCCCCCTGACTCACTGCCCTAAAGAGAATGTATGAATTCAGATGTTTAAATCCACTTCAGAGAGTGAGAGAACACGCATACTATATATGTATAAACAATATACGCTGTTGTATGGTGGGAAGAATAACAAGAATTTTATCATTGAAGTACATCATGAATACATAATAAAGGACATTTTTCTTAAGTATATGTCTTAATATATATTAAGAGAAAATATGCCCACATTAGCCCCTTCCACATCTAGATGCAGAACACTGCCAGCATTTTGCTGCCTGTCTGTCACTAACCTCCAACATCACTATTTATTGATTTATTTTTACCAGTTTTGCATGCTTTTATCTAGCAATCTGAACAAGTACCTTGAAGATAACGATATGTGATATAACAACGTTTTGGTTTCCCATCATCTTGTGTTGAAATTCTGCATCATTTTTAATGATTTCATTTTTATTTTCTTTGAAGTAAAAAAAAAAATCAAAATAATAGATGAGTTTTGTCTCATTTTGAATGCTGTACAAGTATGGCTGGAAGGTTTACGTGGGTGCAGGTGTATGTTCTTTTTATTTCTACTTCTTTCATTCGACGTTACACCTGCCGAGTCCACCCGTACTGCAGGTGGTCAGTTACTGCCCTTTCTCATGCTGTGCGCTACTTCACTGTTTTATACATTCAGCTTACTTCAACCTTGATGAGCATTTGAGGTTTTTCCAGTTTGGAGACGTGGTGTATAATTCTGTGATAAACATTCTTGTCCATGTCTTTTCATGCGTATGTGAACATGCACTGCTGTCGGGTGTACGGCCATGAACACGTGCAGCTGACGTGTCACTCTCGTGTGCACATCCAGTGTCAGCACTGACTTCTAGTTTCCCTTTTTAGATTTCCACCAGTAGTAAGTGAACATTCCAGTCGCTTGGGATCAGCCCCCAAACTTGGTATTGCTTTTAAAAAAACAAACAAACAAAACAAATTCTACATAGTGTATTTCACTATAATTTTAGTTTTATTCCCTGGTGAAGAGTGCTGAAAGTTATTTTGAATCATTATTGGAAATATTAATCCCCTTTTATGAAGTATCTGTTCAAATCTTTTGCCATACTTTTATTGAGGTGTATTGGTTCTTAACTTGTAGAAGTTCTTTATATATTTTAAATGTTACATATTCAAGATCGACATGCATTATAAAGCTCTCATACTTTACCAGCAGTCTCTCTCTCTCTTTTTTTCCATTCTTAATGGTGAGAGTAAATGAAATCTTCATTTATTTGCCTTTTCTTATAGTATTTTAGGTTTAGGGTATTTTTTAAAAATACATTTTAAGAGCTGTTTGACTAAAGCAAAGCATCAAGAGGCATTTCTAGGGGCTGGGGAGATGGCTCAGTAGAATAAGCGCTTCCCTGGCAAGCACAAGGCCCTGAGTTCAATCCTAGTTCCACAAAAAAAAAAAGAAAGAAAGAAAGAAAGAAAGAAAGAAAGAAAGAAAAAAAAAAAAAAAAAAAAAAAGGCATTTCTGTATTATTTTCAAGACACTTTATTGCTATATCATTTAGATCTATGATTGACTTAGAAGTCATTTTGGCAAATACATGAATAGCAGTCAATATTATTTATTTAGAAAGTCATGTGCTAAAATCTGAAAGTTGTAACAGATACTGTGAAAAGGAAAAACTGTTCAAAGAGAAGGAACAATTGGGATGAGGGAAAGGAGAAAAAGAAGGAAGGGAAAAAGAAATATATATGTATATACACAGGATAGTTTGGATAACTGTGCTGCTAATTTATACTGGCTTGTTGAAAGGAACAGCTAATGATTAAATTTTTTTCTTTTTTAAATTTTTCTGACCCTTTTTGACCCATTTTGCATGCTTATATCTGGTAATCTGGAAGACAATGTGCAATATAATAAGCATTGCTGAATTCCTATCATTTTGTTTTGTGAAATTCTGCATCCTTTCTAATATTTTTTTACTATTTTTTTTTTTTTTGTCTCAAAAAAAAGCAAGCCAGCCAGCCATGCGCATGCTTCCACATGGCCCTGAAGGCGCCTTCTCCACAGTTGCGCAGCTGTAAGCGTGGACCCCACTTCTGGACTCCATTCTGTACCGTTACCGGCCTGTCTGGCCTCTCCGTACCATCCTATTTAATGCAACTTTATGAAAAGTTTTCATCTTGTACTATATATACTTAAACTTTATTATTCTTCAAGACTATCTTGGATGTTGCTTACTGGCATTTTAATAAAAATTTTTAAGTTTCTCGACTTCCATCCATGTATTTTTTTGGGTTACTGAATGCTATAAATCAGTCTGGGAAGATTTTATTTTTTTATAATTTTGAGGGTTCAAATCTCTAACTTGATATGCATTTTTTTAGTTCTTTACCTTTTCCTAAGATTTACAGTTTTCTGTGTAGCTACCTAGTATATCTTTATTAATTTCTTAGGATTTGATTTTTATACTATTTAAGTTACTTTTAAAGTTTTTAATTTTGTTGCAGTTATTTATTACATAAATGCAATTCATTTTTATATACTGAAATTCATTTTAATGAGATTGTTAAAGTCTTGCTAATTTATTAGCTGTATAAGGTGCTGTCTTTTATATTTAGACATTGCTGCCAACTTATTTTGTATTTTGAATTTGCTTCTTTACCCCTTTATGTGACTTTTGTTAATCAAAGTTTCCTTGTTCCTTTTTATTTTTCTGTTAATTTTCTTTCAAATTATGCATTCTATTTTTCTTACGATAAATTCTACTTCTAGTTCTTTTAATTATTACAATGAAAGTTTTCACATTCAATCTTCTTTTTTTTTTGTACTGGGGATCGAACTCAGGACCTTGCACTTGCCAGTCAAGTGCTTATGCCACTGAGCTATATCCATACCCTACAATCTTCATTTTAGTGAATCTAATTTAATCAGTGTCTCTAATATTCTTCTTAGTAACACTAAGATTCAATTTCCTCTCCCCTTTTGCTGACCCGATCCAACTTTTCATATTTCTACCTTTTTTCTTAAATATCTATCATTAGATATTTTATGAATATTATATTTACTTGCATGTCTTTTTACAAAATGCTTTATCCACCCTTTTTTTCTGCATTGGATTTCTTCCTATGTGATAAACATCTTTCAACTGTGGAGTCAGGATAGTAAATGATCTTTGTATATCACAAATAGTTGATATCTTTTATTTTACTTGCCCCGAATGGAATATTCTAAGCTGACAGTTATTTTTCCTCTGTGCTTTGAGGCTATTTCATTGTGTATGCCATCTTTTATTACAGATGCAAAGTGTACTGTTTTACTAACTGCCCTTCATTACCTTTGTCTCTTTAAGTTTATAAAATTTTCTTTATGCTATTGACATTCTGTGTCTTTACATTTATATGCCTCGAGTGGTTTTATATTTTTATTTTATTATCTACTTATATTCAGTACCTGCTGTGCTCCTTGAGTCTTATTCTAGAATATTCTCACCACTATCATTTTGAATAATGCCTCTTTCTCATTCCTTATTTTCTCTTCTCTTGGACTGGTATTAAATATATGCTGAATTTTAAAAATCTTTTCCTCTTAACTTCTCTTGCATATTATCCATCTTTACTTTTCTATACTGAATTCTCTATCATTTCTTTAGATTATTTGATTTCTTCACTTTTTTGTTTCTGTTTGGTTTATTGATTAATTTACCTTTCATTTAAATAACTAAAGTCCTAATTTTAAAGAAACATTATTTTCAAATACTCTTTCATACAGATTTATAATTGCCCTATGGGCTTCCTTTAGTTCCTGCAAAGCCCTAAGTATATTTACACTGATGTTCCTGATTGTTCTCTCATTGCAACTGCTTGGCATTTGCATTCCACTGTTTGGGGGTCTTCTAGTTCTATCTGTTAGTCTTTGTCATTCACTTGGTCAGTTACTTTTTCAGACTGAGCTCATTTCCAGTGAGAGTTATTTCTGATGCTTCTTGGGAAGACTAACAATGTGGTGGTGCCGTATGCCTGTGCCAGAGATCTGCTAATTTCTCCTATCTCCGGACACTTTCTATGTTAATTTCTCAGTATTGGTTTGAGTGGATCCAGATCTCCCATCTGCAGTGGCAAGAGCTTAGAGTTCTCTTTTCTCTTTGGTGTTATGTGCCTGTGCACAGATGCATGGCAATCATCAGGTCTCCAGGCCCACACTCAGTTGTCTTTTTCTCTTGAATGGACTCATCAATCCCTTTTTAACTCCTGGTTTAGAGCACATAGATCTGAGAGTGTAGTGGGAACTGCCTTTCTGTGGACTTAAAATTTCTACTTGCCAGCAGTTAAAGCTTGTATCTTTATTGTTTCCATTCATGGTCCAGTTTAGTCTCAGTTCCTGCTCACTGCTCTGGCTTTGTTTCCTTTTCATTTCTGGCAGCTGAAGTTTTCATTTCTTAATATTGAAGGTGGCCTATGTATTTGCATTTTCGTATTTTTCAACATTTCCATGTGTGGAAGTGAAAGTCCAGGATGTTGTTCTATACCAGTTCAATCAGCCATATGCATCTGAGTTTTCTAAACCCGAATATGGGGCCGGCCAAATAGCTCAGAGGATTAGAGCACCTGCTTAGGCAGATGCAGCACCCAGATTTTGATCCCCAGGCCTGCCATGCCGGCCCCGCCCCCTGGGTGCACTGAGATGATGATTGAGACTGGGCGTGGTGGCGCAAGCTTGTAATCCTAGTACTTGGGAGGCTGTAAACAGGAGGATCACTATGAGTCTGATCTAGGCAGTGAGATACTGTGCACTCTGTCCTAAATACAAAAAATAAATAAATAAATAAATAAAATAAATCCAAATACGTTGCCTTCAAAGAGTTGATTTGAAGAATAATGGTCAATCTCCTTCTCTGGCTATATAAAAAACTTCATATTCAGGTGAAATTCTGGTTCTCAATCTTCCCCTTCAGCTACATTTTAAATTCCCCAATCTTAGAGCTGCAATGGTCCATGCCTTATCCTCCAAACAGTCCACATAATATCACACCTGAACATCTTTGCTTTAAGATACTGAAGGGTGATTTCTAGGCCCTATTTCTATTTCTAGCAGTGATAATCTGTCACTTCCATTACGGAAAATTAAAAATGGGTTTGAAAGCAGAGTTGCTTATGAAATCAAGGTCATTAATCTACTAAAATTAAATAAAAGCAAAATGGGAGAATGAAAGTTTCCATTTAAGTTGCTGAAATGGCAACAGCTGACCTGGATGAAGTGAACCACTGAGTTCTGTCCCAATGCCAGAGTCCTGGATAGGCAGTGTCTTAAAGTTTGTTCAGTTCTCAGAGCTTAGTCCTCCACTCATAGACAGCATTTGCTCTGGTCTCTGTACAAAGGGCAGCCTGATGAGGAGATGGCCATTATGATTTCTGTACTTCATTAGACCAAGTAAACATAGATCACTTGGTTCAACAAATCTTAGCTGCTAATGGGCTCAGATAGTAGGAATATAGAGTTAAAATTGCTGGAACATCAGAGAACTGAAGGAGTGGGGGAAAGTACTTTAGGGATCAAAGAAATTGCATCTGTAAGCTTCATTTCTATACTGTATAGCATGTAAATCAATAATTTTAAAATGTACAGTGAAGGGCAAAAAGAAGTTGATTGCAATCTTCAAAGAGTTGACAAAAAGAAAAAGTAGCAGTGCAAATTAAACTCATTCAAAAGAGTA
>NW_004524721.1:6872643-6874755 GCF_000260255.1 Octodon degus
GTGGTTAGGATAGATATATAGTTACATTCTCTTAATGAATAGAGGGATTTGTTCTAATAGTGCTTGTAAATAGGATATCAAGTCCTCATCTTGTACAGCAATTAACCATTAGAAAGAATGTATGCATTGTGTTAATTATTGAAACTGTCCTACCAATTTGGTTTGAAACTGTCTCATTGCTATTTGTTTCTCAATAAAATTATGGAAAAATAAAAATAAAAAAAGAAGCATCTCTGGAAAGGGAATCTGACAAACAAGAGTAACGAACAACTTAGGTTTTATATAAATGCAACCGATTTTTCGCTTTGGATCTACTTCATCCCCCCAAGTCTTCCCGGACAAAATGAGTGGTGGCTTACACAGAAAATCTGAATTTCTCTGTGTCAGAAACTCTTCTGACATTCTATCTTTCAATGACACTAGCACTGCTTCAGCATTTAACCAAAGTCACTGAAATGCACCATATTTTACCAGCCTGCTGCCCGCTTTCCACAGCTCCAGCATCTGATGTGACCTGTCTGCTGGTACTAACATCTTAGACACCCTCCATTCTTCTTCATGATCAATTATATACGAGCAATGTTTGGGGCTTTTAAAGGCACTTTTGATCCATGAATATACTTTATATCCCTCAAGGTATCTAACTTTTCCGGGTCTCTGATATCTCATCTGAAAAAAGCATGAATACTGTAGAAAATATAATCACTCAAGGATGTCCCAGATCAAACATCTAGAATTTTGATAGGCTTACCAAACAGCTATGCCACATACTACAAGGGGAAGTTTAAAGTTCTCTTGCAATATTTCAATAAGAACTACAGCCATTTAAAAATAATTTGACAATTCTGGATAAATTCTTCTGAAGAAGAAATCATCTGTATACATCATCCTGTCTTATCAGACTTTCACAGCTGCTGATGAGAGGTAATTCACTGTGGCATTTGAAGAGGGCTGGTGAAATGAAAAGCGATATAGCCTTCCAGGTAAGTACCAATTAAAATTACTTCAAATCATTTTTAAATGAGTGTTATGTAGTACCCTGAGAGGTCAGCGTTTGGAAGAAGTAGTATTTGGTCTTTTTGCAAGGGGAAAAGTGCCCTATTATTGTTCAGTTGTGCAGGATTACTGACGCCAAGTACCACCTCATACATTCCCAGCCCCCAGTGCCCCTTCAACATCACCTCACAGCAGCAGGAGCAGCAGTGCGAGCTCTAGCCTGAGAACAGTGGACCCAGCCTTTTTCCCACTTCTTTGCTGTTGCATTTTTTAGAATCTCTGTGTGCCCCACCCTCGTGCATGAAGAAATGTGCCCAGTGGCTGATTTCCACTGCCACTTAGTAATAAGTTACATAGCAACTTTACCCACCAACCCCTTAGCTGCTTGCCTTCCATCCACATTATACAAATAAAAAGTGCTATTTTCTAGTGCTCCCTAAAGTGATGTATCTTTCTCGCTCTTACTCTTCAATGTTTCCAAACAGAGTATGATAAGGGAGAATCCTGTTTGAAATACAGTATCACCCTGCAGAGTGCCGAGAACTGCTCCTCCTGTAGATTAAAGTTGTAGATGCAAAAAAGAAAAAGGCATCTCCTGTTTGCTCACGTGTGCTCAACATGTTATTCAGTACCGCATATGCAGTACCTTTATAGCTCAAGATGATGCGAATGCTAGCTGCCAGGAAACAGCTTCCTAAAATTTTGCTTAAAGGGTGTCATTACTTCAAATATGGCATCCCGCAGGGGAGAAAGAACTTCTTGAGAGCTGTCGTTAACTTTTATTAATTTTCATGTAAATTAACCTCCGGGGAAGCCAGCACCCTTCCCATCTGGTAAGCAGTTCTGCAAAGGAAGGGGCGACTTGGCAAACTGACAGCAGGCTGGGAGAACGAGGGTGTAAACTTTGTCCTGCTTAGGCAGCAAAAAAGGACCAAAATGATCAATTCCAATAAAGACTCCATAATTGAAATTTCTTACTTAGACTTAAAATTTACCTCAGGACAATAACATTAAAAAATACCCTCAAACTTTTTATACATGAAATAAACAAAAAGAAGTTACATTTTCTTTTCATTGTGAAGATAATTAGTATAGTCTTCTATGAATATTTTAAAG
>NW_004524721.1:6874855-6907647 GCF_000260255.1 Octodon degus
CTACTTATATTCAGTATCTGCTGTGCTCCTTGAGTCTTATTCTAGAATATTCTCACCACTATCATTTTGAATAATGCCTCTTTCTCATTCCTTATTTTCTCTTCTCTTAGACTGGTATTAAATATATGCTGAATTTTAAAAATCTTTTCCTCTTAACTTCTCTTGCATATTATCCATCTTTACTTTTCTATACTGAATTCTCTATCATTTCTTTAGATTATTTGATTTCTTCACTTTTTTGTTTCTGTTTGGTTTATTGATTAATTTACCTTTCATTTAAATAACTAAAGTCCTAATTTTAAAGAAACATTATTTTCAAATACTCTTTCATACAGATTTATAATTGCCCTATGGGCTTCCTTTAGTTCCTGCAAAGCCCTAAGTATATTTACACTGATGTTCCTGATTGTTCTCTCATTGCAACTGCTTGGCATTTGCATTCCACTGTTTGGGGGTCTTCTAGTTCTATCTGTTAGTCTTTGTCATTCACTTGGTCAGTTACTTTTTCAGACTGAGCTCATTTCCAGTGAGAGTTATTTCTGATGCTTCTTGGGAAGACTAACAATGTGGTGGTGCCGTATGCCTGTGCCAGAGATCTGCTAATTTCTCCTATCTCCGGACACTTTCTATGTTAATTTCTCAGTATTGGTTTGAGTGGATCCAGATCTCCCATCTGCAGTGGCAAGAGCTTAGAGTTCTCTTTTCTCTTTGGTGTTATGTGCCTGTGCACAGATGCATGGCAATCATCAGGTCTCCAGGCCCACACTCAGTTGTCTTTTTCTCTTGAATGGACTCATCAATCCCTTTTTAACTCCTGGTTTAGAGCACATAGATCTGAGAGTGTAGTGGGAACTGCCTTTCTGTGGACTTAAAATTTCTACTTGCCAGCAGTTAAAGCTTGTATCTTTATTGTTTCCATTCATGGTCCAGTTTAGTCTCAGTTCCTGCTCACTGCTCTGGCTTTGTTTCCTTTTCATTTCTGGCAGCTGAAGTTTTCATTTCTTAATATTGAAGGTGGCCTATGTATTTGCATTTTCGTATTTTTCAACATTTCCATGTGTGGAAGTGAAAGTCCAGGATGTTGTTCTATACCAGTTCAATCAGCCATATGCATCTGAGTTTTCTAAACCCGAATATGGGGCCGGCCAAATAGCTCAGAGGATTAGAGCACCTGCTTAGGCAGATGCAGCACCCAGATTTTGATCCCCAGGCCTGCCATGCCGGCCCCGCCCCCTGGGTGCACTGAGATGATGATTGAGACTGGGCGTGGTGGCGCAAGCTTGTAATCCTAGTACTTGGGAGGCTGTAAACAGGAGGATCACTATGAGTCTGATCTAGGCAGTGAGATACTGTGCACTCTGTCCTAAATACAAAAAATAAATAAATAAATAAATAAAATAAATCCAAATACGTTGCCTTCAAAGAGTTGATTTGAAGAATAATGGTCAATCTCCTTCTCTGGCTATATAAAAAACTTCATATTCAGGTGAAATTCTGGTTCTCAATCTTCCCCTTCAGCTACATTTTAAATTCCCCAATCTTAGAGCTGCAATGGTCCATGCCTTATCCTCCAAACAGTCCACATAATATCACACCTGAACATCTTTGCTTTAAGATACTGAAGGGTGATTTCTAGGCCCTATTTCTATTTCTAGCAGTGATAATCTGTCACTTCCATTACGGAAAATTAAAAATGGGTTTGAAAGCAGAGTTGCTTATGAAATCAAGGTCATTAATCTACTAAAATTAAATAAAAGCAAAATGGGAGAATGAAAGTTTCCATTTAAGTTGCTGAAATGGCAACAGCTGACCTGGATGAAGTGAACCACTGAGTTCTGTCCCAATGCCAGAGTCCTGGATAGGCAGTGTCTTAAAGTTTGTTCAGTTCTCAGAGCTTAGTCCTCCACTCATAGACAGCATTTGCTCTGGTCTCTGTACAAAGGGCAGCCTGATGAGGAGATGGCCATTATGATTTCTGTACTTCATTAGACCAAGTAAACATAGATCACTTGGTTCAACAAATCTTAGCTGCTAATGGGCTCAGATAGTAGGAATATAGAGTTAAAATTGCTGGAACATCAGAGAACTGAAGGAGTGGGGGAAAGTACTTTAGGGATCAAAGAAATTGCATCTGTAAGCTTCATTTCTATACTGTATAGCATGTGAATCAATAATTTTAAAATGTACAGTGAAGGGCAAAAAGAAGTTGATTGCAATCTTCAAAGAGTTGACAAAAAGAAAAAGTAGCAGTGCAAATTAAACTCATTCAAAAGAGTAAAGACTGTTGGTTAAAAACCTAAGAAAATTCAACTAGGCTAGCAAAAAAAAAATCATCATTCCTAGAATAGATAACAGAGGGAAGGAATAGAATATGCAGTGTGAGTTAAAAAAAAATCCCACCCAGATGTTTGTTTTGAGAATTTCTTTCCACAGCATAGCTCATGAGAATGCAAAAGGGTATCCTGAGGAAGGCTGATGAACATAAAACTAGAAGGTCATCACTAAGGGAAGGGGGGTGTTACTATTTAGAGAAGGATGCAAGGAATTGAAAATTACTATTGAATCTCCAACTGATATTATCCAAAATAAAGCATATCCAGTGTAAAAAGGAATTCATATTTTATCATTCATTTCTTATTTATTATTCAATTTGGACTTGTTTACCTATCATTTAATTTGTGCTTAACTATGCATCCTATTATCTCTGTGAATACTGTCATATAACAATGTAATAAACTCAGCAATGTAGAGGATTCTTTTCAATGAACCTTTCTTTCTCCTCACATGCGTGCATAAGTACACACACACACACACACACACACACACACACACACCCCACAGTTAACTCTCAGGCATCTCAGGGCTGAATACATAAGAAATTCCCAAGGTGGGTGCTCCAGCTGATTAGATGAGTGAATCTTCAAAACATTTGCCTAGTCTTGTCCTCTTGCATGGACCTTGCCTTAGGCTTAAACTGGACTTTTATTCAATACATGATGGTTGGGCCAGATGATTTGGTCCCTAAAAGAAATAATGTAGCACGATTCCTTGTCTCAGAACACACACACAATTCCACTTGCTGTCTCATTCATAAAGTCATACACACACACATGTATATAGACATATAGTCCATATATATGATAATATATGTGGTATATGATATGTAATCTTTATATTGCACAAATGGCAGAATATGTGCCATGACCAAAAAATAGTAACTGTCTACACATTTTTTTAGATTGATTAAAGATACAGTAATCTCTCTCATAACACTACTCTCACTTCTAACACACTTTCCCCACCATTCTTGGCATTTTCTGAAGCAGTTCCGAAGGTCTTCCTCATGTGTGTCTGCAGGTGCACTGTTAGCGCTGCTTCAATGTCCTGAATCCATTCAAAAAGTTTATCTTTCATGGTCATTTTGACTTTGGGAAAGAGTCAGAAGTGAATAAGTGAGTGAGGATGCACTGTAATGTTTTACAAGCTTGTCCTTCCTTTGGAGTCACTCAGCAGCAGCGTTCACTGTGGTTTTGGTCACTCCTCATAGATGCTATTGAAAGGTGAGTTTGTACCCTACCTGTAGCATAGAACCACAGCCTTCCCTGAAGCATCCCAGCAGTTGATGTGAGGCCTACTTGATCAGTTTCACCCTGCTGGACCTAATAAAGACTAGGGGCCCAAAATACAAAAGAAGTGCTGGATTACAAACAGGATCTAAAAGAAGACTCCACCAAATGACAAAAATCCATATCCATATTCATGGCTATGTTTTGTCTGTAGCTCTATATTTCACCTACATTTCTCTCTCTCTCTCTCTCTCTCTCTCTCTCTCTCTCTCTCTCTATATATATATATATATATATATATATAATGTTCATTATTGGTAGTTTTCCATATTTATACCACTACCCCTTCGATGCTCAGTGCAATTACTTTAATATTACAAAAGTATGCATATTGCTAGGACTCTAAACCAGTATCTTCATCACTGTGTGTGTTTCTGTGCATGTGTACACAAACCCATCAGGTAATATCAAATTATGTTTATGGTACTTTCATCAACATGAAATTTAAGAAATCTTTCACAAAGCAATGGAAATCAAAAATAGATGCAGACATAAAAAAGTGATTTAATACATCCTACATGAATTGAGAAAGCAATCTTTCATTGATTTAAAGTTTCTAAGAGGAAGACTGCAAATAAAAGCAGATGTTATGGGTCAGGCTTCCCAAGGATCAGATTCCCAAGCCAAAACACGGCTGTGAGATGCTCTCCCAAGAGGGTTCCTCAGCAGTGCCCTTCTAGCAAGTGAGGACAGTGAGACTGAGCAAAGGGAGCACGGAGCACAGTTCAGCTTCCCCAGAGCCAGGTGGTCTGCAGCGGTGCCCTCAGTCTAAGATTGAGTGCCCTTGCACCCTGCCTGGGCCAGTGACAGGACGTGGCTCTCCCTGATGAGGCAGTTTCATCCTGGTAAGAAGCTCCCTTTCTTTGAGGACAGTGCCTGGAGACGGACCCGGCTGTGATCACCAACCAAAGACATTCTCAGCAGCTAGGGGAAGACCGATCCCGGGCCTGAAGAGGAGCTTTGCTGGTGCTCTGGATCATCACAACTTGAGATCTGCGAGTCCATCTCACCTTTTGTCCTGAGCTGTAACTCCCATCCAAGTACTAACCAGGCCCGACCCTGCTTAGCTTCCGAGATCAGACAAGATCCAAAGACATTTATTTATTTATTTATTTATTTATTTATTTATTTATTTTTGGTGGAATCGGGGATTGAACTCAGGCCCTTGCACTTGCCAGGGAAGCGCTTATTCCACTGAGCCATCTCCCTGGCCCCCTGAGCTGTAACTAACCAAAACTGCAAACCCACTGTTCTAATAGCCTGCCAAACTTTGCTATTTTTCCTTCTGAAAATCTGACTTCTTGGGTCAGTGAGTCAACTGTAGTCCATTTTTTTCACATGGAAAGGATCTTTGATTAACCTTGTAGAGAAATGATTTTATATACACTTCTTGGAAAAAATGAATCCCAGGTCCTTTGCCTATAAATTAGGGAAGGTAGTAGTAGTCGTAGGGGTAGTAGTGGTGGTGGTGGTGACCACATGAGGTATGAAGAATAAATTAAACTACCCAAGTAGAGTTCCCGTCATACAGTTATCTATTACTGGTATTGTGAATTTATTTCATTTCATTAGGTCAGGACTGTGACTCACTGGCACAGCACTTTCCTGGCAATCAAGAGGTCCTGAGTTCAATTTCCAATAACCCCCCCACCAAAAAAAAAATCAGCATCATTTCACAGTCAACAGATTTCTCCTTCCGAATCTGCTTCAAAAATTGCCTAAAGGTATGTAACAAACAAAGATGGGACAGCCCAGATGACCAGGCTGTGGAAAAAAGGAAAGAGTGATAGGACAACAGTAAAGAATAACAGAAAGCTGTCACAGAATGTCACAGATAATGCCAATGGGTCAGAACTATGGAGGGTATGATAGAAAAACTGAAATGAAAAACAAAATATCTGACATAATCTCAGAAAGCAATGTGCATTTCCTATCCACATACATACTTAACAGAACCCATTATGATGTCAGTAACACATGATTTGATTTTTATTTATAGAGGAAATGAGTATTTGGTGCACAGTTTGAAAGGTGATTTGAAGGCTCACAGTGGTTTAGAATCAGTGCTTGACCTACTGTATTATAAATGCTTTACTCTAGGACAAGGGTTTTGTGTGTCCAGTTCTCTTAAGAGCTGAAATACAGGCATTCAATAAATAATTCCTAGCTCATTCATGAATAAAGGTCCCCCCCCAAAAAAAAAGGCTTGAAGAATTAGGACCCTACCTAGCCTTCTTACATGTTAGGTTTCAGGGATGTTTCCTACTCACCTCTTTCCAGCCAATAACCAATTACTTCATATTAAATTTATTAACTTCCACTTAATTAACTTTCTTAGTTAACTTTAAGAAAAAGAGGTAAGCATCTTCTTGGTATTTGGTTTTGTTGTCAGAAATATGATTTCCATAGACAGTTGGTATTGAGACTGAGAGAACAGAAAGATAGCATTAGCTCAACTCTTCAAAAATCAAAGCCATCATAGGTGTCAAATGTCTTCCAACTCTGAATTGCTGAACTCATTCAACTGAGATGGGCAAGCTGATCAGGCACCTGAGTTTCAATGTATAGAGTCCATCAAAGGAGACTGCCAGGAAGTTGCGACCAAAGGCAGATAACACTGTGCTCCTTTAGAACATCCACATGGCCGCACTGGACTGGAACAGCACTTTGTAAGTGATCATGTAGGTAAAACAATGTGCGGGCCTAAATCACTCTTTCATCCATATTTTAGGGTAGACACTGAGCACTTTCCTGCAGCGATCCCCTGGCCCACTTCACAGCATGCACAGGAACCAGGGCCACCATTTAGCAGCCATCTTCAACTTTCAGAAGCCAGCACTAGGCATCCCCATAGCTTTCTGATTCTGTAAGTGCACGGATCTGCCCTTCGTCTGCATTCTCACATGTCCAGATCCAGAGCTCTGCTGTCACCAAACCCCTCTGCAGCTGTTCTCTCAGCTCACAAAGTCCTCGAAAGAAAACTATTTCCAAGAATGTCCTCAGTGACATTCACTGTGTCCATCTTCACAGCTGGAGCTCATTGGCTACTTGCAAGATTTTCAGGGAACGCATGAACATGGTAAAGATGGTACATAGATTTTTGTGTTTTTGTCCATGTGCGTATTTCTCTATAGATACAGCTTAAGTGTTTAATCACGTTTTTGAAGGGCTTGTCATGGGTAGGTTGTGAGGTGGTTTGTCTTTGGCTAACCTTAGACTCTGAGTCTTTATCTGATTCCATGACTAACTGTGTGACTTTGGGCAAGTCACTTATTTTCAATAGGCTGCAAGTCCCTAATGTGTAATGAGGGATAATGTCTACCTCTGTGGCTGCTATGCAGGCTAAGCAGAATAAGAGATCTGGGTACACTAGGATCTCAGTTTATATTTGCTTATATGTCAGGGAGGCTGAGGATCATGTTCATCACATAGAGTCCTTTTATGAGGTCCCATGGAAGAAATCTCACCTCAGGCAAGGACTCAAAGGAGGTACTGCAGCGAAGTTCTGAGTATTAATGTCTCATAGGCACTGGGTACCTGCTGAAGAACACAGTGGCCATCTGGAGCCTGGGCACCATCAGAGGTCCTCTTCCATAAGGTCATGGAAGCCTGTGATATGCACGTCAATATTTTTAGCCTGCCTCTATTTCCGATTTTGTCATCCATATTTTCCTTTGGCCCTCTTCTCTCTGTTGTTTATATAATCCTGCTGTGATATATGTGCCTTCACGAAGCACCTCAACTCCACTGAGGAATAAAGTCATTATATACATAAACACAGAAGCAAATCCATACAGGGCAGATTGGTGTCTTGTTGCCTATTATGCCATTTGCTCTGTTTTATGGGTGCTGCTCTTCCTGTTTAAATGAATCTTGATCTTCTGCTGCTGCGAAAATATGAGAGGCTGGGGTGGGGGTTGGTGGGCTGTAAGCAGACGATAAAGCAATCAAGACATTCCTAAGATGCCCGGTGGTGATAGTTTCCAAAGCAAAGAAAATTACTCTCAGAAAAATATTGTACAAAGAAAAAGAAATCTCTTTAAAATTAATTTTGTTTATATCTTAGAAAGGCATATCTTGGAGGCTAACACAGTTTTAATTCTCAGTCAGAGGGAACCCTAACCTCTTTGCTGCCTTTTTTGTACATTTTAAATCTGACATTCCAGAGAGGGGAGTCCTCAGGCTTTTCATTTAAGCAGAGAAGGGCGACTGCTAGGTTTCCTCTAGCACAGCCTTTCTATTTCACACATAAGCCCACCGGCCTTAACGTATAAGAACGAGTCTTAATAAGTGCAATAAAAATTCTGGAGAAAGTTTCTCAGATTCTCATAGAAAGCAAAAATTAATTAGTAGATCTCATTTCCTTAGAAGCACATCCTAGGGGTAGCTGTTTGTTCTCTCTCTTTTCATAATCCAGTGGTAGCAGGTAATCCACCTTTTTCACACTTTCTGTATAGTGGTAGCCTCCTCTCCATTAAAAAAAAAAAATAGAGGACACCTGGAAGAAACAGGCTGAAATAATTATAAAGTGCCTAGCAATTCTGATAGCAATGCCTCACATCTGTGTTGTACTTCACAGTTTTTGAAGTGTTTTCTTAAATATTGTCTTATGTGATCCTAACAAAAATTTTGATTTCAAAGTGTGCACTACGCTAGCTTATAAAGCTCAAAAGGGCTGAATCACTAGTTTCCTAACCTCTCTGCCCTCAGAGTGAGACCTTGTTTGGAGAAAGGGTCTTTCCAGAAGTGATCACAGTAAAATGAAGCTGTCAGGGTGGTCCCTAATCTAATATGACTGGCGGAAAGGGGACCGAGAAGAGGAATTCCAAAGCAGACACATCCCCAGAGAGAAGGCCAGGGACACATGGAGCTAGAGACTGGGTGGTGCATCCATGGGCCAGGGAGCACTAAAGATTTCTACCTTCTCTTGGACAGCCTTTGAAGGAACCTGTGCTGCCGGCACCTTCATCTGGAATGTCTAGCTTTCATGCCTGCAAGGCCATGAATTCTGTTGGCTTAAACCACTTAGTTTGTGGTTCTGTGTTACATGAGCCCCACAAAAGCAACACAGAGATCCTATACGATTGGCACCTCTGGCATCATTGCTCCTGTGCCCTGATGGGCTCTACACTAGGGCCAGACTGGGCCATCGCAGTCTGGACTGAGAAGCTGCTAGCTCTTGGGACAGGAAGCACAGAAGTAAAATGCGCAGCCTGGCCAGGGTTACTATGCATTTTAAGGTATTATGGGGCTCAAAATATTTTCCTTTCTTTTCTACTTCCATAAGATAACTCCACATATGACAGCCCATCAGTCACTCTGCCATTCACTCAGGTTTTCTGCTTGGCTTATCCCAGAAAATTGCTAAACTCAAACAGCAGCCTATGACTTCAGCTGTGACAATTTGGTGTATAGTTGCTTTAAAAGTGCCCAGAGAAGGATGAAGAACTCAGAAGGTGTACAGTTCCAAATGGAGAGAAGTGCCAGTGGATGAGAATGCAGCATGCAATTCCTATATATGATCCATTCTGCAACCATGAAGAAAGATTATTTGTTGGTTGGTTTAAAAGCTCACAGAAGACTAAAAAGGCCAAAGATTCTGTGACATTTCTTCTCTCTCTCTCTCTCTCTCTCTCTCTCTCTCTCTCTCTCTCTCTAAATGCATTTGGTTGTTACAGGGTCTCACTACACAGCTTAGACTTGTGATCCTCCTACTTTCAGCCTCCCCAGTGCTGGGATTACAGCACAACTACCCCTGGACTCTGGTCAGCTCATCCCACCTTGGAGGATAAGCTGGCGCGGCATGTGGTGCCAGGATCAAACTGCAGTCCCTGAGCTTGCCTAAGCCTGCCTACGCAGGTGCTTTAGTCTGCTGAGCTGTCTTGCCAGCCCAGCTATCTCATTGGCCCTCTGTGACATTTCTTCTTTCCAGGGTGAGAAATGTGTCTCTTGATCTGGACGGCTGCTGTGATCCCGTGACCAGCAGAACACTGAGTGTTGGATGCCCAGCCAAGCCCTAAGGGTGTGCTGGCTCCTTGCTACCCATGCTCCACATTCTGCCCTCTGCCGGACTTCGATTCATAGCACAATCCAGAGACCTTTTTCTAAAGGATGAAACAAAGGAAGAAACAAATCCTTCCTTGTGGCTGAAGAATGAGGTTCATAACTTCTCTGAATGCTGTAGGTGCCAGTGACCCGAAAGATCTCATAATATATTACGTCTCTGGACTTAAATAGCCTGTGATTCAGGAATCCTCGTGTCTGTTGGAACTAGAAGTTGTTCTGTATGAATAGCAATCTGACCTCTAACTTGTTATTAGAGAGTTGAGTGTTAGGGTCAAGCATGCTTTGAAAGCAGAACTACTATGTGGCCTTGAATTAATTGCTTAAGTTCTCAAAAATTCAGGTTCTATCTTTTTTAAATAGAGATTACAAATATCTTCAGGTAGTTGTGAGTAGTTAATGGATAATGAATATCAAGTGCCGATGGAGTGAAACACGTGAATATTCAATGAGGACTCCTACAGCATCATTCAGAGCACCTGGTGTCTTCCCTCTTATCCTTTAGCTTAAAAACACTCTCATGTATACTTAGATCCCTTATCTGGGTGGGTGATAAAGCTAGAATGTTCCAGGCATGCATATTAGCATGGCTAATATTTGCACAAAACATGAATTTTATAAAGTGATTATATTACTGTACCAATAGTAGTGAGCCCCATTAAGGAAATGGTAGGGCTGTTCATAACCCTATGTTCATTTTGCTAAAGGCCAAGATTCTAGAACCTTCTACCCTCTACGACAGTGGTGGCAAACCCTGTAGAGTTTTCAGTGACAACAAACAGCTAGCTGCGGCCCACGTGCCATAAGTTCACCACCGCTGCTCTAGGACATCAGGGGAAGATGAGAAAAAACAAGGCAAGCAGCCTCTGAGAAAGGCACAGCCCCATTACTGTCTCCATTTTATAGGTGTGGAAACTGAGGTTGAGAGAGGTGAAATGAAGACTGCAACAAGGTTATCTAGAGGGTAAGGAGAACTCTGAGAACCCAGTGATCCAGGCCCCTTGAACTAGTGATCCCCAACACAACACTGATGTCCCTTGGGAGTCAAATATAAGCCCCTTGTGCAGCACACACCTTCACATTTCAGTTCTCCTCTAACACTACCCAGAAGAGCACAGGGGTAAAAACAGAAACCTAGGATGCATCAACCTACAATTTGCTTCTTTGGGAAGTGGAGGTGGGTAGATTTGGGAAAGTCAGGTGGAAATAAGGAGATATCAAAGGGAAGTCTTTTCCTGATTGACGTCTCCCCATTCCTCCCAAAAGATCAATAAAGGTTACTGAGAGCAGGAAATGTTAAAGACAAGCTACTTTTATAGAGACCATTGTGGAGCAGGGTGAAGCAAACACTGCCCCTCTGACCTTGGAGCACAGAGGCCTCAGACTCATGAGGAGAAAAGTCCAGGGGTTCCCCAGGTCTGAGTCAGGCTACGCACAACAGCGCTTCCTAGGTGGCCCACGTGATGTACAGGTTACAAGTGGTAAAATCAAATGATATTCAAGAACCCTTCATACTTACATAGTTATCACCCAAGGAAATATATATAGTAAAGATCTTTCATTTTCAAATCTTTTAGAAGGTTTCTTAGTCCCCAGGTTAAGGTGATTAAGTATTCATTTGTTTTTCTCACAATTAAGAGAATTAATTATGAACCTATGCCTTTATTTGTTTATTTCAAATGAGCCTTCACAGACATTAAGCTGGTTCTACATGGAACCTGTCATGTACTCTGTATTTATTTCAGGAAATCTAAAATATTGTTCTGAAATATGACAGAATGAAATGAAAGCTTGTACTTCACAAGAAGTGATTCACACTTTTTAACAAATATCAGAGCCTCCCTAAAATAGACAACTGCAATTTTGTCAGCTAAATGGAAACATTAACAAACAGCTTTTTCTGCTTTTGTAAGCAAAAGCCCAAGGAAAAATGTGTTCTTCAGTGAAAACTTGAGCGTGCTTTAGTCCCCAAAACCAGGAGTAGGTAGAAAGCAGAAGGGGCTGTCAGCTTCCTTCCTCAACAACTTAGCTCCTGAGTCAAGTCACCATAGGAGTGAGTTTTAGTCCCCCTGCATCTGTCTTTCTAACCAAGGACAGAGAAGCCAGCAAGAAATAAGCAGCTCAGAGGGACAGGATAATGGAGAGAGATGCCCTTAGAAGAGTAACTCCTACTAAACATGTGAGAAGACACGACATGTGTCTCCTGCACATTTATCTCCAAATGCATGGCTCAAAAGTCAGTTGGAAAGCAAAGCTTAAGAAGGTCTAAGATGTCAATGATGTCATGCTGTTAAAAGAGTGTTTTTAAATTGAAGAAGATCTGAAAGTCCAAGCATTTCTTCATGTGCATACTTTGAAAACTAGTGATTTTATCATAACAGTCAAAATGCCTTTAATGAATGACTATAAAAATTAATTTCACCTTATTTGAACCACAGAGAGAAAGGTCAATGTGAAATCATCTCCTTCACTCTTAAGTGCTTTTACTGTCAGTAGCCTCAATTACCTCTGGCGGCTGTACACTCGCAGTGTGAGGTAGGCCTGTGATCATCTGCGGCCAGCCTGGGCAGTGGGGCACAGAGAGGAAACCAAAGTGGTACCCGCAGCAGTGGGGACAAAGAACCCAGCTCAAGCAGCAGGTGCTCTGCACAGCTGTTTTCCATGTGGAATGTGCACACTCGGTGCACCACCAGCATGTTTCAGGAAGCGGGTTCCCGCCAAGGCATTACTGTCCTTGCCAAGAATGTGCTCAGTGGAAGTATGTTTAATAGTGTGAAATCTTCATCCAATGGCTAAGTGGTCCATCAAAAGAGCAATCCAGACTTCAAAGAAGAGAAGGAAACAGTGAAGCAAGTTTGTATGAAGGAGAACAGGGCTTCATGGACAGGAAGCATCAGCCCTGGAGTTACCACACCATAAGCAAAAATAACAAACACTAGTCTCATGCTGCCTGGGGGTGGAGAACGACACTTATGGCCTGCTTGTCCATCAGAGGAAATGGGTGCTTTGGGCACCCACGTGCACCTGTCAGGGCCTGCTGTGACCACAGTAAGACAACTGGGCAGCATTGGAGGTCTCACCCTGATGAAAGAACATGAAAATGATGGGAATTATTAATGATATTGTGCCCAAATATTCACTCAATCCTTCCATGGCAAGATTTGGAGCATGAAGAGCTTTGCATACTCGTTCTCATCCCTTCTTCCATGTGGGATGTGATATTCCTGGACAATTACAAAGCCCACTGTCTAACAAGCTGTAAGATGCCACAAAAAATGGCTAAGTGACCACTCGTTCCAATAAGAAATTAGAGAAGGAAAGCAAAGGAGTCTCAGGGGCATGAAGCTCTGTAGAGCACAGTGGTTACAAGACCATGAAGCTTACAGTTTTTACCCACTTCCTTTTTTACTTTAAGACAAAAAAAGTAAGAATAGGGTAAAACTTTAATAGTCATAACATTCAGGTTAGATTTATTTGAAAAAAAGGTAATATGTAGACAGTTTACAATCAGGAAATGAAATTAATAATATTGGTGCGAGGCTCTGAACAATGTGTTTGCTTCATTATGCAAAAGGATTCATTGTAAATATTTTTTAGCACCTGTTTTCAGTACACAATGGATACATTCACTGTGCGTATTGGGTCCATGTAATTCCTACATAGCAAGCTTCTGTGGGCGACTACCGCAGGCCATTACTTCGCAAATGCAATACACATGCAAGCATTCTAGGATTGCTGTGGAACTGAAACTGAAAAGGTTTGTCCTTTTCTTGACCTCACAAGACAGGTTTGGTGTTTGTTTTGTCCTGCAGGGTCCTGGTTTGCAAAGATAAAATATATAAAATGATTGCTCCAAACAGAGAGTTTCTATTTAATCCATTTCAAGGGCACTCATCACTTTTACATCTGCAGGTCATGAAATCTTCCACAGCTATTGATATTTTTCCCAGACCGAATGTGGTTTAGATGTAGCTCAAATTGCAAATCAAAGGAAAGTCTTGCAGACTTCTTAAGTATAAAATTGAAAATATAAATTGCACTGCATTAGGCCAGTGTCTAGATAAGGGAGGGAAAATCAGTTCTTTTTTGGTGGAAGTATAATACAGTATTAGTGATGTTGGCCATGATAGTTCTAGCCCCTAATTGCAGCCCACCTTTGACAGGAGCATCAGCACCCAACTGCATCCATCAGGCGCCATGCAAAGTCCAGCCACAGAATGCTTCAATTTTCTAATTGAAAGAAATTTCAATATTCTAGGTGGTATATTTTACTCCCTGAGAGGCAATTTCCAGAAATTCCTGTATCATGTGACACAAATTTACAGTAAAATTACTTTCTAATATTTTTAAATATATTAAAAATATAATTTACTATATTTTCAAAGTTCTTGCCTGCACAAAGGAGTGACCACGAAGCCCATAACACTGGATATTAGTGAGAACATAATGGGAGTATAATTAGTGAGAATATAACTGATTTTCCCTCCGTTATACTACTATATGTAGTATCCAATGATACTATACATATTCAAAGAGGTACTATAAAATAATTCACAAAATAGTTCACAAAATAATTGGGGAAATTGGAGAACTGAAAAGAGATTTGATGATGGCAAGGAACTTAAGTTCTTCAGAGTTTTATTAACACCAAGGATCTTCTTCCTCTGGAGATATCACAATTCTAAGTACTTAGGAATGAAATGATATGATGTTGAACATTTATTTCAAAACAATCTAGTACAGTAGGGTAGGACAGAAATGAGTAGGAATTTCACAGCTGGCCCTATATTAATTGTTGAGGCTGAGTGACATACATATCCGGGATTATTAAATTCTCCCTATTTTCATATAGGTTTGAATTTTTCATGATATAATATTTTTTCCTTTCTTATTTTATTTTTTAATAGATTACGAATTGAAAATAAATTATTTACAAACATAACTGAATATAATAAAAAATTGTCCAAAATAAAAATGAAGAAAGAATTTACAGATCAGTCATAATAGTTCACTGTGTCAAAATCAAGAAACTTATATTCATATAATTAGAATTCTCAAAGTAGAAAGGAGTAGGCCACAAATATTTAAAGATTTAAAATTCCTGAATTTAGATCAACTTATAATACCACATTTCCAAGAAAAATGAACCTTTATTCACAAGAAATTTAAATAAAATCACACCAAGATACACAAAAATGAAATTGTCCAAAACTTATTGTAAAGAAAAGAATCATTAAAGCATATACATAGAAAATATTAGCTATGGAAGAACAAAATTAAATAGCATCTTATTCCATATTAGAAAGAAAAAAAAAGGACCAAGTGTGTAAGAAACTAGACTAATTAAAGGACAGAGACAAAAAAAGATCTGTCCTCTTTGAATTTTATACTTAGCAAACATACCTTTCAAAACTAAAAGATTTTCTAGTTATACAAACTTGAAATATTTTAATACCTCCAGATGTAGCATATAGGAAATAACAAAGAGCATAATTCAAAAGGCAAGAGAAATTGCAGTATGCTCCTGGATGAACAATAAAGAGCTCTCAATGTGATAATTATGCAGGACTATATAAAATATATTAGATGAACCCATTTAAAGGTCATTGAAAAGGGGCCGGGGAGATGGCTCAGTGGAATAAGTGCTTCCCTAGCAAGCACAAGGGCCTGAGTTCAACCCCCGGTTCCGCCCAAAAAATAAAAAAAATAAATAAAGGTCATTGAAGATTTCTATGAAACAGTACCAATCTTACGTTGGGTTATACATGTATTTTTTGTCATATGTATGTGTATGTGTGTATAAAAGACAGGGAAGAAGTAATATAAAGTCAACAGAAATTGGAAATACACTTTTTAAAGTTTCTTTTTTTTTATTTAATTAATTAATTTATTTATTTTGTGTGTGTGTGGCCAGTACAGCCCACCAGGGGGCAGGGCTGGCTGGCATGTGGTGCTGGGGATTGAACCGAGGTCCCTAAAGTTTCTAATACTAGAAGATATCATATGATGTCTTTTAAATGAATTGTAAAAGATATAGTATAAATTTTAGAACAAAAATTAAGATTAAGCAATATTCAGAAAATACTAATCAATTAAAAATTAAATATTTCAAAACAATTGAACTAAGAAAAAGTTTTCATGATAGTAAAGAAGTACTAAGAGTAAAACATAAGATAAATACTGGGATGACAAATAAATGACCAGCACTTCTAATAGTTTAAGGGATATAACATTTTTTAAAAGGGCAAAGAATGAATTATTACTTAAAGTTACAAATATTATTATTATTACCTTAAGAATGTCTAATAGGGTTCTTGAAATAACCTGTTTAGAAGCTTCACCCATAATTCTTTCTTCCTTATTTTACTTGGAAATTCAATGGAGAAATATCACTTTTATTATTTAAAAGAGAACAATTTTTACCAAAATGAACTTTGGTACCACCTTATGACCATTTACAGACCACTTAGCAAGTGCTAAAGAGATATGAGCTCCAGCACTTAGGACGGAGTGTGGCCTTTCTCAGTCATGGAATGCCAGGGCCTGCGCAGTATGAAAATGTAAGATACCGAGTATATTGTGAGGACTTGAGAAAATTCTACATCACCAGTCCCCTTTCTTTGTGGCTTTTACTGGGTTCTTGGGATGCCTGGGCACCTCGCTAAGAGATTTTCTCACTTCAACTCACTTAATTCTCACTAATATCCACTGTTATGGGTATCATGTTCACCCCACTGCATAGCAAAGAAATCTTTTTTTTTTTTCTATTTTAGGGAAGGGTCTATAGCGTATTCAGGGTCTCACCACTAAATTGGACTCGTAGTGATCTGCCTGTTTACAGCCTCTCAAGTGCTGTGATTACAGGCGCTTGCCACCATGCCCAGTTTCAATTGCCTTCTCAGAGTGCCCCGGCGGGGGGCAGCACTGCAGGCTGGTGTATGGAACCCCCAGCCCCTGCACCTGCTTGCAGGTGCTTTAACCCACTGAGCTATTTGGCAGGCCCTAGAAACCTTAAAAATGGAAGTGAAAGGACCTAATACCTATCAGATTGTGAGAAGCTCAGCTGGAAGAGGAGACTGTGGGACTCCAGAGCCTGCTTCTCTAACAGACTTTGAACAATATGTGCCCTCCAGATGAAGGAAAAGCTCAGAGATGGCATGTTTCTGTTTTCAGATTGCCTGAGTCACTTGCTTCTGTTTGAGATGCTGTGCCTGACACCGAAACTTAAGGAGGAGGGGTTTAGCTTCAGCCTGTGGTCAGCTGGCTGCACGGCAGAAGGGACAAGGTGGAGGGGTCTTGGCAGAGGAGTGCTGCTTACTGGTTGGCAGCCAGGAAGCAAGGAGAGAAGTGAGAATTCTGGAGACTTACCCTGCCGGGTCTCACCCCAGTGCTCTGTCCCCACAACCCATCCCTGCTTTGTAATGAATTAGCTCTATCAGCCCATGAGCCAATCATCATCCCAAAGGCCCACTTCTGAGCACAAGGAGCTCCTGGGGGACATCCAGAAATAAGGCATAATATTCAAATAAGAGTCTTGTATAACAGCAAATTACTCCTGCAGCAATCTGTCTCGGAAGTCAAGATACAAAGTTAAATCATCCAATATTAAACACAAAGGTCACTGATGCTAGTGAGAACCCCAAGCTTCTCATATCCATGACTTAATTAGTTCTGTTCTAATAAAACTACAAAGGAAGCATAATAAAAATAAAAGTTACTCCTCTGCTATAAATGTGTTTGAGAATCACAGAAAAGGAATAAAGACAGTTGCTCATTTGATCTCAGGATAGAGATGTGAACAGAGCTTTGCCTTTTATTAGTAATTGGGAGATCACTGACCCACCACACTGCACAAATTTATCAAAAATTGTCCCTTGTGACCTCAGTGCATCTTTCAAGGTCACTGAGTTCTGTGACTAGCCAGAACCTGAGTAAAAAGACATTGAGAATAATAAGGAGACATTATCTAAACTGTGCGCTGTGCAATTCAATCATGAGGAAGTGGAATGTGGGTGTTTTGTCTGATGTCCTTATTGGTTTCTCCCTGTCCCCTTCCTGCCCCTACTTGTCAGAGCAGGCTGACGAGTGCTGCCCTTGGTAATTACCCATGTAAATGAGCGCTGTGAGGAATCTACTCCCCCAATGTGCCACATAATCACTCTTAACAATGCATATCAAAACTTCATCAAAAAGCAAATAATCTGTCACCTGATCTTTCATTAATTCACTGAAAGCTCCCATGGGAGAAGGGGTAAGCAAAGGATAATGTCACAGTGGACAACTGACAAAAGAGCTCAGCATTCTCACAGAACCCGTCTTGGAAAATGTAAGGATGAACTTTGAGAGTTCACAGAGACCTAAAACCTGAGCCGGTGCTGGGTGACACGGTGCATGCCTGCAGTTTTAGCACTCTGTAGGCCGAGGCAGGAAGACCTCAAATTTGAGCCACTTCTAGGCTCCAGAGAGACGTGGTCTGAAAAAACAAACAAACAAGAATCAAACCAAACCAAAACCACGATAACAAAACCCTGATCTAACCGTAACCCTGACAGGCTGGGAGGTGACCTTGGACAAAGCCGCTTCCCCATCTGGAACTTGGCAGCCTCCTCCCTGAATCAAGGCCTACGACTGCATGAGGGCTCTTCCGGCACGGAAATTCCATGTTTTTCTCATCGAGTCATCTAAAAATGGCAAGGAAGAGGATTTCAATTTCTCCCTAATCACCCATTATTTTAATAGAAGTGATAAAATAATAGCAACACTAAACTCTAGATAGCAGCCTTTTCACAGATATTTGTCCTGGAGGACACAGAGCCAGATGAACTGCAGCGGATTCATATTTCAGCACTATTTGTCTCACCAGTCAGTTCAGAGAAGAAATATCAGAAACAGAAGAAAATTTGCCGTGCAATATGCATAGCAATACTGAATGTCAAACTTGGGCGGAGGGCAGATTTGTTTATTTTGTTTTCATGTGTTCCCTAGCAGTTCCCCGGGAGCCGAGCTTCCTCCTGTCTCTCAGCCTAGCAGCACACTGTTTCTTCTATCCAGAATGTGACCTCCAAGAATGCCTCTTCTACCTCAGTGGCTGGTCTTCCAGGACGTTTTCTTGACCCCCAAGCTGGGGTGGGCACCTTCCTGCAAGCTTCAATAAAGCCTTGTTCCCACCACTGTGTTTGCACATACTGTGAGGCTCATAATTATGAGACCCCACCAGCTTATCTTTGCTATGGAAGGATACTGCTATATTTTTATACCCCCAATGTTTAGCCTAATAACAGACACGACAGATCACAATTTTTCAACTTAACAATGGTAACAAAAAAGTGATATAAATCCAGAATAAACTGTACTTCACATTCTAAATTTTGACTTTTTCCAGGCTAGAAATAGCCTATGGTATGGCATGGCTACTGTAGGCTAATGTAGGTGTCATAAGCCCTAGAAAGGGCTAGGGTATGGAGGTTGATATGGTAGGCCTATTAAACAGATTTTTCTTACAGTATCTTCAACTTACAATGGATTTCTCAAGTTGTAATTCTCTCTTCACTTAAGGACTATCTACCTTTAAAAATGAACCCAAACAATCAATGTGATGGATTGATGAACGCTTGGAAATAAAGAATAAGTCATAAAATGGAGAGATTGTTCTTCACTGGAATGTTTAGAAAATATATTAAACCTTCACTTTACTTCTTTTGTAAAATTATTTATTAGCCAGAAAATGATTCAAAGATCTTTACATTTTAAAATGCTACTGGAAGGAAAAGATCACGCTATTAAACTTTAACATTTCTTAAATGTCTATAAAACAGAAAACATGATTTCCCTTTCTCACTGTCATCGCCAACCTTCTCTATGGAGGCTGTGTGAAGCACGCGGACATAGCTGTCACGATTGCTAAAGGTTAAGCTTTGATGACTGGAAGCTCCTCTAGCACCACAGGAGTTTACACCTCCAAGCAGCCCGGGCTGCGATTACGTGCAGCATCATCTCTGTGTGCTACTGGGGTCTTCACGAACCTGCTGACTGCTGGTTTATGCTAGTGAAAGAGTTTTTCAATCTTTCATTAGAAATAAGGCTAGTAAAAATCTATTGCCTCCTAGGACTAGTGATTAATAAGAGCCTGCTTCCTGGTCTCCATGTTTGTTTCTGCTAAAACAGGCACGAGTTGCTACTGTAACTTATGTTCTCTGGGATGCTCCTGAAGAGATTTTAAAGCTTTTGGAAAGGTAGGAATGGTATTCAGTGGTTACCATAACGGGCGCAAAGCCAAAACGATAAAAATATGTCAATAGTGTCAGTACCTGTAGTAATAGAGGTGTGTCTATTCTGTCAGCCTTCAAAACTGAACTCTTTGGTCAAAAAATTAAACTCAATTCCTATTTACAGCTCTGCACTCTTCACTCTCTCTGGAACATGCCCTTCCACATCCTGTCAGCCCAACTCCTTGAACCTTACATGTATTATACAAATTCCCTGCATCCCAAAGCCCAGCACAGGTGCTACTTTCCCCTTGCCAGAATTCACTTCTGCTCTGAAGCCCCCTGAAGACCTTCACCTGTATTTCTATTTGCTCATTCATTCGTTCATTCACTCTGTAGACTTCTTCAGAAGAATTATTGCTGCACACAGTTCTCGCTCTATGCCTGGTAGTTTTATATAGACATATGCTTTGACTGTCTTTATTAGAAAGGAAGATTTTGAGAGCAATTTCATATCTCATTTTGTTTCCTACCCTACAAAACTTTTTTGGTGTTAATATTGTTAGTTGCCCACCCAGCACTGGTTTCCTTTCTCTTTGTCAGCTAAGTTCAAAGGTTATTTAGATCTCATCCCCCTTGTGTTGATTTAAAAAATGTCCCAGGTGGCTGGTTGCATGATCCCTTTTTATCTTCCTCCTTCCTGCTTCCTTTTTGTTTTTCCTTCCTTAAATCCCCTCATTCCTTATTTCTTTTTCTTTGCAATTTATTCATCAAGCTACTACATATTTTCCTGGATAATAAGAATAGAAAAAGAAGTTTGGGGAAATGAGCTTATTCTTGATATATCTTTGACTGAAACTATTAAAGAGTCCTCCAAAGTCCCAGAACCTAAGCTGGGCAACTTCATAAGAAAGCTGAAGGCTTGACTGTTATATTACTTGTGCATATCCACTTTTAGAAAGTAAGTATAAAGGACAGCGAAAAACATCTATACATGTATATAGTGCATGTATATTTCTTTAATTTTAAATTCAAATCTATACAAAGGACACATAATGGTCCCCCACCCCAGGAGGCCCAATGCAGATCTCAGGCTTCTTTGTCAGGTACTCTGGGAGGCTGGAGAACAGGGAACAAGGAGTTTCTGATTCCATGCCATGAGACAGAGCAGCAGGCTCTGGAACAGCTCCACATAGCAAATTACTCTGGAACTGAGTCCTACAGGCTAGTTAGAAGGATGAAAAAAGGAAAGAAAGCACTTTAGGCAAAGGGCCTCCACCCTGGTGGTAATTTTGAGAACCTCTGGGTATAACGAGAGAGCATTGTTGTTTAGAGAGTAACAGGGGAGTCAGGAGAGGTGGCATGCAGATCACAGGGCCCTTGTCCTAGCAGTTCAAGTAGGTGCCAACTTTACCCAAAAGATGATTTTAAAATGCCTTAATTCATTTTAACCAGGAAAGTAATTGTCATTTTAGAAATATTACTCTGGTAGCAGTGGTTAGAAGCCTGAAAGAAGGCACAAGCAATAGAGGATTTATTATAAAAGTGTTGGGTCTTGCTTTTTAAAATATATTTCATGGGGCCGGGGAGATGGCTTAGTGGAATAAGTGCTTGCCTGGCAAGCGCAGTGCCCTGAGTTCAATCCCTAGTTCCACCAAAAAACCCCCAAAACAAACAAAAAAACCCTCACCAAAAATAACAAAAAACAAAACAAAACAAAACAATATATATGCATATTTCAAGCAAGAAATATTGAAGGCCATAAAATATGCCAAAGGAAACCAGTATGTGAGTTAAGAAATTGGGTTTTTTAAAATAGTCACGGGGGGTGGGAGGGCTGCCCCGTAGCTCAGTTCTTTAAGTGCCTGCTTCAACAAAGCAGTCAGGCTCAGGTTGCTGTGGTTCGATAGCCACAACTCAAGCCAGCCAAACCTGCCCTGAAGGCATTCGGAGCAAAAAAAAAAAAAAAATCCTTATTCCATTTAAAATAAAATAGTCACAGGGGAAATTATCCAAAGTAACTATAATCACAATATTTTGTGAAGGGATGTACAATATAAAGGCATAAATTATCATTTCAGAAGCATCAAAAGAGGGGGTGAAGAAAAAGTAACAGAACTTAAGATATTAACACAGATAGAAATTAAGACTTCACCAACATAAAGTAACTATAAAGACTATTCAAGTAGATTTCCTAGTAACTACAAAAGAAAACCCTGTGCTAAAAGCACAAAAGAGAAGGAAAGCATATGATTCACAGAAAATCATTTAATAGCAAGGGGAGACAAGAGCAGAAGAAAAAAAAACACCTATACATAACCTAAAAAACTTAACAAAATAATAGTAGTAAGTCTTCATCCATAATTATATATAATTATAATTACCTTAAACGTAAATGGATCAAATTCTTTAATTTAAAACAGAATGTATGAATGAACAAAACCCTATTACACGCTGTCTGACAGTGACCTATTTTAGCCTTAGGGACATCCATCTCATCAAGTGAAGAAATATAAGAAGATGCTCTCTAACAAAAGACAGTACTGATGGCTAAACTTATATCAAACAAAATAAATTTTGTGACCAAAACTATCATAAGAAACAATGAATATCACTAAATAATGACAAAAGGATTGATTCAGTGAGAGAATAAAATAATTATAAATAGGTATGCTTTAAGCACCTAAATGTTTGAAACAAATATTAAGAAGAAATCAATAAAAACTTCAATATCCCACTTTCAACAATGGACATCTTATCCAGATAGTAAATTGGTAAAGAAACAATAGACTTGACAGATACTTGAGATAAAATGGACAAAACATATTTATAGAATATTCTATCCAATAGTATGACAATACAAATTCTTTCTCAGGACCTTGGCTTGCAAGGCAGGCACTTATGTCACCAAGCTATATTCCTGGACCTAAATTCTTAAGTATGCAGAGAATGTCCTTCAAGATACATGAAATGGTAGGTTTCAATGAAAGTCTTAACAGAATCAAGAGAAAAATTATAGTGTCTTTTTTTCAACCATAAAAATATGAAGCTAGAAATCAATGACAAGAGGAAAATTGAATAATTCATAAATATATAGAAACTACACACTATATTCCTGTACAGCCCATTCTCTTCAAGTAAGTCTTACCTCTTAAGATTTTTTTTATCACTACCTAGTAATGCCATCTGATTATGCATCTATCAATTGATTAATCCACTAGTAAAGTTAGACATCTAATGATCCAGTAACCTTCCAAAAGCCCTACTTCTGAACACATGAGCCTTTTAGAGGACATGATAACCATTACAGTTGGACTGTCAAATATATACAAAATCAATAAAAGCTTCACTGGATTACTTTTTTTTTGCCCCAATGCCTTCAGGGAAGGTTTGGCTGGCTTGACTTGTGGGAATCGAACCACAGCAACCTGAGCCTGACTGCTTTGTTGAAGCAGCCTGGATTACTTTTAAAGAGCAAAGATCAAATAAAAAAGAAGTGGGAGACATTGCAATAGATATTTTAGAAACAAAAAGGGATTCTAAAACAATATGAATAATTATATGCCAAGAAATTGAATAATGTAATGGAAATGGTTGGACTCCTAGAAAAATGTTACCTATAAAGATAATTCAGGCAGAAATAGAAAATGTGAACAGGCTTATACAAAAAAGATTTAACTATTAATTAAAACATCCCAGCAAACAGAAACACAAGACTAGATAGCTTCGTGGATGAATTCTACCAAACATTCAAAGAAGAAATTATACTAATCCCTCTTAAACGCTTCTAAAATAAGACATTTTCAATATCATATTATAAAACCAGCATTACCCTAATACAAAGCTAAATAAAGAAATCTTAGAAAGGAAAACTACAAACAAATAACCCAGATGAACACAGATGCAAAAAACTTGAATATAATACTAGCAAACCAAATCAATAATACAACAAAAGGATTATTTGCTATGGCCAAATAAGATTTATTCCTGAGATGTGAAGTTTTTACAACATATACAAATTGATCAATGTGACTTATCATATTAACAGAATGAAAGATAAAAATACACACAATCATCTCAATAAATCCAAAATTACATTTGACAAAGGTCAACATTTTTGTTAATTAAGCAATCTCAATTTAAGTACAAAAGGAAGTTTTCTCAACGTAGCAAAAGATAGTCATTAAAAACCTAGTTGTCATAATAAATGAATTCTTCTGTAAAATACAGCACCAGATAAGAATAACTCTTTCCACTTCTACTCTATAGTACTAGAAATATTAGCAAGTGCATTCATGAGGTATCTGAATCAGAAAGAATGAAATAAAATTATCCCTATTAGCAGGTGACGTTATGCATATGAATAAAATTATAAAGACACCACACAAAAGAAAAAAAATTGCTGCTACAGTGAATGAACTCAGTAAGGTTGCAGGATACATAATCAACATACAGAAAAAAATTGCATTACTCTACATCAAAAAACATTCAGAAAATAAACACATTTATGATAGAAACGAAGAAATACTTAAGAATGAATTTAACCAAGGAGGCAAAACTGAAACCTGTCAACAACCAATGAAAGAACTTGAAGATGCAAATAAGTGGAAAGATACCTCATGTTCATGGATTGGGAGAACCAACATTAAAAATGCTGCTCAGGGTGGGCCAGATAGCTCAGCAGACTAAAGCATCTGCTTAGGCAGATGCAGGGACCAGGGTTCAATCCCTGGCATGCCTTGCCAGCCTTGCCCATGGGGTATACTGAGATAGCAACTGAGACTGGGCAATGGAGGCATACACCTGTAATCCTAGTGCTTGGGAGGCAGAAAATGGAGGATCACTAAAAGTTCAATCTGTGTAGCAAGATTCTGTACACCCTGTACTAAATACATAAAAAAAAAAGAAAAGGAAAAGAAAAAAGAAAATGCTACTCAGAGCAACATATAGATTCAATGTAATTCCTGTCAAAGTTCTAATGGTATCTTCATAGAAATAGAAAATAATTCTCAGATGAATATAGAGCCATAAAAGACCCCCACAGAGCCACAGCAATCTTGAGCAAGAAAAATTTGTTGACTTTAAATCACATTTCCTGATTTAAAATTAAATTACAAAACTATAGTAATCAAAACAGTATTTTACTGACATAAAAAGACACACAGACCAAGAGACAGAACAGAGAACCTAGAAATGAACCTGTTTACAAATGATCAACTAACTCTTGACCAGGACACTAGAAAGATGCACTGGGGAAGGGAAGGTCTCTTCAGCAGGCACTGGTGGGAAGAAAGGACACCCACATGGGAAGCAGCAAAATATGACTCTTACACTATACCCAAAGGCCAAGCCTAAAACCATAAATTCCCCAAAGAAAACAGGGAATGGCTGGGACTATTCCAGGATGTGACAATGAAAGTAAAAATGAACCCGTGAGACTAAAATGCTTCTGCACAACAAAGGAAGCAAAATGAACATGAAACTTAGAAATGGGGAGAAAGTACGAGAACCTATGAAGGGATACTATCCAAAGACACTAGAATTGAACAACTCAAGAGCAAAAAAGGGATTTAAAGATATGTGATAGACCTGAATAGATATTTCCAGAAGGAAGATATACAAATGACTAACAAGTATATAAAAAGGTGTTTACTATCATTTGCCACAGGAAGAGGTGAGTCAAAACCACAATCCGATATATGTTCATACCTGTAGGATGGTCAGTGGTTGAAAACCAAGAGATAACGAGTGTTGCCAAGAGTGTGAAAGAGAGGGAATCCTGGTACACTGCAGGGGCTATGTAAACAGATTCATCCCTTAAGAAAGACAGGGTGGAGTTTCCTAAAGAAATTAAAAACAGAAGCACTTTACGACCCACATATTCCTCTTGTGGGCATATATCTAAAGGAGATACAATCATTTCAAGGTATCTACACTGTCACACTAATTGAAGTAGCGTAATAAGAGTCAAGACATAGAAGCAACATAAACATCTATGGGTGAATGTTATATATATAATGGCATGGTATTTTGCCTTAAAAAGAAGAAAGTCCTGTCACTTATAACAACATGGCAGAACCTGGAGAATACTATGCTAAGAGAAATCAGTCAATCACAGAAAGAAAAATAGTGTATGATTTTGTTTACATGCAGAATTATTTTTTTTAAAAAATGACCCTTGAAACAAAGAAGCAAATTGGAGTTATCAGGGACAGATGTGGTTAATGCAGGGAGGAAAAGGGAATCTATGGATCAAAGGGCACAAAGTTGCATTTATAGGGAATGAAGAAGCCTGGAGATCTATTGTATAACATGGAGATTATTAAATAGTATAGAACTGCATATGGAAAATTTATAAATAGTACATTTGAACTGCTCTTACCATACACATAAGCAACTATATCCAATGAAGGCTATTAATTTTCTTGACTATGGGAATCATTTTATTGCATAGAAATATATTAAACCATACTGTGTTGTATGTAAAAAAGACATACAACCTCATATTTTCCCAGTATGTATAGCTTTATTTTTTACTATTCTTTTGAAATATTTGGTTTTCATGTTAATGTGCATGAATTAATTATTTGGAATAAAAAGGAAAGCTACTGAACGTCCTGGAAAGCATACACAAGATGCACTGCAATATCAATATTCAATACACAGCAGAGCTTTTAAAGGACAAGATAAACATAAAATAATCGTGTTAACAATTACTCAATAGAGGAATTCATCTGAGAACTTGTGGTCAATTTAACTTCTAGTTAAGAATCTATTAGTCAACCTGGCCTTGACCAAAAGCATCCATGCTGAGTGACTTCCATGTGATAAGGTCCTGAGTAAGCAGCACTGGCGGCTATTTATAACTTGCTTACAGAGGTTTCCATCCTGGAGGGGTGAAGAAGTTGCCACCCCACTAACTCCACATAGAGAGGAACAGCAGGAGGGAGGGCAGATGGAACTGCTCTTGTTTCTTCAGGAGAAAAGACAATACTGGTGGGGGGTTTTGTCATAATAATTTAAAATTCATATACATGTGATTCTCTGACTTATCTCTGTAGGTTTTGGAAATCCTGGACTGTGTTTACTAGTTCTAGACATATTTGATTCTGCTTTTCAAGTTATAATACACAAGATTTGACCAAAAGTAAATGCAAGAATTATAAAAAATTGTCTTCATGGTCCAAAACAAGAAAGAAGAAATAAAATTATGGTATCAAACACTGAATACAGAGGTCTTGCACGAATAGACAGTAATGTTAATTGTAGCACTGTTCGTAAGATAGCAAGCTGAGATCCAAGTTTATCAATTGGAGGATGAATAAACTGTTGAACAGTTATACAGTGCAATATTCAGTAGGTTAATGTGCATGAATTTGAGGTTCAGGTATCACAGGGATTGCATACACAAATCGAAAATAATCAGACTATATATACAAATAGTTCTTTCTCCCATGGCCTCCTGCAACCTGCCCAGGAAACCAATCCCTTTATCACCAATAAACACCCCAGGAAGCCAGCCTGCTTGAATCCAAATTTGCAGGAAGCAGGATGTTATCGCCAGGGACAATGCAGAAAACTCAACAACAGCCTCTGTAACAGTCAGCCTCACATAGCTAGTACTTCATTATTAACTGCAGCTTCCTAATTTTTGTTCAATCATAGACAGAAAAAGTAAAATATGCTTCCCTAACTAATCACATAAACTCCTTCTTGTCCACATCAGTAGCTCCAATAAAATCGTAGTTAACATCTTTCCTTTTGTCCATTATGAAGTTATAATACTTTATTTGACTATAACAATACAGTATCAGAAGCAAATCTAGAAAGTTCAGTTTAACAGAGCAGGATCATGGGAATATGTGTTTTTTTTCTCTATAACTTTCTGTTTCAATTTTTAATGATATTAAAAATAAGTGCTAACTGCTCGAATTCCGTAGCAAAAGTGTTTCTCGTGCAGCAATTGGTGTCTCTGTTTGTCATGACAAAAACATATAGTTACTACTGATAATAAGTGATATTTTTTGTTTTTTAGGGGAGGGCCTACAGGGGGTTCAGGGTCTCACTACTAGATTGGACTCATAGTGATTTGCCTGTTTACAGCCTCCCACGAGCTGGGATTACAGGTGTGAACTACCACGCACAGTCTCAATTGCTGTCTCAGGGAGCCCCAGGGGTGAGGCCAGCACTTCAGGCCTAGGGATCGAACCCTGCTTCACTGTACCTGCTTGCAGTCACTTTAATCCACTGAGCTATTTGAATAGCCCTATCAGTGACATTTTGAAAGAAATAAACGAAAAGCAAGTCTCTTCTGTAATTTGGCTTCCTCTCTAATGAGGATGGCAACACACTCACAGACATCCTCTGTTTCCTTCTCTTGGCCTCATGCTTTCCTTTTGGTGTATGTGCACATATTTTCATGCATGAACATTCATACGACCTAGGGGGACCTTGCCACCCATGTCTTCCATATATTTTCTTCATACATCTTTTTACTTTTGTATTTTTTAAGATAGACCACCTTTTCCAAATACAGGAAGAGCACATTCCCTGGAAAATGATGCTAGATGTCTGCAAAGAAATACAGGCTCACAGTCACACCAATCAATACACTTAGCAGTCATTCCAATGGATTATTTTAGTAATTTTACCAAGAGAGTAGATTTTAAAGTCACAATTATACCAATAAACTGTATTCTAAAAAATAACAGTCATAATAGGTTATTAGAATTCATAATCTTAATATTTTGTTAGTAGCTTCACATGATATCTGTAACCAAATATGTCTACTGCACCATATACAATTTCTACCCGAAAGAGTAGCTTAAAATGGAGTATTAAAGCCTGGGAGATAGGTTGGTTTTTTAAGAGCCTGCCTGACAGGGGCAGAGATCTGTGTTCGATTTCCAGTCATCACATTGCTGGCCCAGGAACTCCGGGCACACCATGATGGACACTGAGACTGGGCATGGTGGTGCACACCTATAATCCCAGCGCTGGAGAGGCTGAGGCAGGAGGATCATTATAAGTCCAAGCTGGGTTGTGCAACCCTGTACCAAATACACAAATAAATAAAAAATTTAAAAACATTTAAGGTTTCTTGAAAGAAAGCAGCAATAATCATATGTCCAATCTTACATAACTATATCTGCTAACCTGAGCAACAGATTTGACGATAAAAACGGACAATATATGAAACATTATTAATCAGCTATTCTTGTTTTGAAAATCTGTAACATATGTATTGTTGTATGTTACCCTAATTCTGTCTTTGTTTCTGATTTTTGTTCTTGCTTTAACTACTCTGATAACAGCGTCCTTTAGGGAAGAGTCTTCAAGGATCGCAGTCACCCTTGGACTTGCTGTCAAGGAGACAGGATTTATATTCACGCTTGAAGGAGACCCGCAGATCATCACAACTGGCCTCGCTTAAGAAATTGGGCTCTAATCCAATGTAATTCCCTTACTTAATATTTAATTCTTTGCTGCACATGACCTGCCCTATAATTTTAGAAATCATTTAGAAGAAATCATTATCATTCTTTATATGACTCAGTGAGAATCATTTTGATTCAATGTTACTTTCATAACACTGTCTGATATGTCTGTGGGATAATTATGTTTTATGGTTGCAGAGGTTATAGAAGTTAACACAGCTCCAACAGGAAGTAGCTTAAATCAAAACTATATAAAATACAGAGTGGGACACTGACCAGTGGAAAAAAGTCTGTGATAGAAATGTCTTGTAATAAAAATTAGTTACATCAAAGGAAGAACACACAGATTCATCCCATATTTAATGCTGTAAGTACTTCTAGGTAGCAAATCTAATCATCCTGAAGCCTCAGGCACAGAGCGATACTAGTATATGCTGAAAAGTGGGGTCTGTTATAAGCTTTCAAACCTTGAACCAACTCAAGCATTGAGTCCATCTAATCCAAGGTGTAATACATATCAGTCATTCACTTTCTATGGAACATCGATCAACTCTCACATCTGATGAACGTGAGTGTGACTTGGGATGAAGGGACAGAAAGGTCTGGGTACAGCTCTGACTTTCTTTCCTAGTGCCTGCTGCTGCCCTGTCCCTGGATGTCACAGAGACACCTTCAATTTAGGGCTTCTGGAACTGAACTCACTATCTCACCCCTAAGTTCTGTCTGCCTCCCTGTCTCAATCAACAGCAGCATCCTCCTAAGGTCTCTCAGTCTACAGTTCCTCTAATGAGTCCTGTTTCTCTGACTTCCATATCCCATTCCATCACTGGAGACATTAAATGACTTGTGAATCAATCAAGAAGGCTCATTGGTTCTCCCTCCTCTGTCCTGTAGACCTAGGACCTGCACCTAGGACCTGCTTCTGTTTTCAGCTTCATGTTCACAGCCTCAGACACAGCCTTTAGTCCATGCTTACTGGCTTTGAGTCAACTCATGGCCTGAAGTTGTCTTTTATAAAGTCATCTGGTCATATGCATGAGTTGGAAAACATTTCTCAGCTTCCTAGTTTTAACTGCATGATAACACAAAACATTTTTCTCATTTGGAAAATCTATCTCATCAGCCTGATCTTCCCCATAACCCTACTCTCTACAACTGTGGGCCTAGGGCAAGTGCAGAAATGGAAACTCATGCATCCTGTATGGAAAGATAATGATTATAAATCAAGGCTATATGTCATGAAATATACTCTATCTTAATAAGATCAACTTCTTACATCACTTGGAGACTGGGTAAATTTAGGACTCTTGGACTCCTCAGAGCCCCACACTAGAGCACAGGAGCATGGGCTCTACGCTGGCAGTCACCTTGGCTCCATAAGCCCTTCTGTCAGTGTGACAGCCTTTGAAAGGCAGGACCCATGATAGGAGTGCGACACCCCAGGCTAAGGGCACCAGCTCCTTAGCACAGCTCACACACTGGAAATGCACAACACTTTTTGGCTTATGACAGGGCCTTTTACCTCTTCTTGTCTGAATAAACTTTTCACAGGGAACTTGCACACATCTTTGTTGCCTACTTCATTTAGTGCATTTGTCTCTGTGTTAGTTCATTCCACGGAGTGCCTTGGTTGGTTCCTGCTCTTCTTTAGCTCTCCCAGACCTACAAGAATGTCTGCCTCATCACACCCTGGATGAGGCTTCATGAATGAAGCAGTTAGTCACAAAACCCCTGGATCCAGCCTGCTCCTGCTTTTTCTCCTCCTCAACTTCCATTCTCCCTACTGGATTTCTAAATTCATCAGAGGTTCTAGAAAGAAAAATACAAAATCAAACCCTACTCTCACAGTGGGAGGAGGCATGCCCTTCCCACAAAGGCATGAAGGGAAAGGAAACCAGACCCCATCAATCAGGGCTCTAACCATGTAAAGGAATCAGAAGGAACATTTGCTTGGTCATGTAAGATATGGGGCAGGTATTCCTATGCCAGGGATATATGTTCCCAAAGAATTATGTTGTTAATTATCCCATATAATTAATTGTAGAATGGAGTGGAATAAAAAGATTATTAGACTGTTACTTTTTGTATATTTAGCAATGTTAGTAATAGTTCAAAGAGTGGTCATTCCTAAATTAACAGCATGGCATACTTTGGAAGCATGTGGCCTTTGGCCAGAGGATTATGTTTCTAAATATATAGAATGGGAGTGAAAAAGGGCCCTTCAATCATGGCTAACTCGGAGCTCAATATAACAGAGGTGCTTAGAACAATACAATCTAAAATACAATACAATGCAAAGGGTCAATAGCTAAGTGCTTAGAACAATGTCTGGTCTCCTAAACATTCAGTGCTTAGTTTCCTAGCGGTTCTTTTTGCTGTTCTTGTTGTTGTTTTCATCCTCCTCCACATCCTGGTTGTTATCATGAATTTTCCATTTCAATTGATTTTCAGGTGCATTTCAACGTTGGTACTTTAATACCACTTCATGAACGCTTTGTAGAGTTGTTTTCGGATATCTAAAAGAATTTTGCATTAGAATAACTATGGGAGTTAAATTAATAGCATAACATTCATTAAAATCATCATCAGGATTATAATGTGAGTGCAGAATATGATGATCTATATTGTACCTACCTAGACCAGTAAATACTTCTGCTATCAGCTGAGGTGAAGTCTCTCAGGGTGAAAGGCATAATGCTTTACAATTTGCTTTGCTAGCCAGCTTCAGAAATTGCATAATTTAGATTATTTTTAACTAGGGTATATTTTTTCTTTTTCAAATTTTATACATCAAATGAGATTCTGTTAAAATATTTACTAACATTTAAATCACACTTTTTAAATTCACAAGATTTAAGATTCATAAAACATGATGTGATTTTATATTTTTAGATTTGTTCTTAAAGTCTTAACACTTGAGCTATACTACCATGATTTACATTATAGAAATGAAAAAGACAAATTGAAAAGGAACAGAGAAGGTGTAAAAGAAACAGAAAACAGCTGTGGCAGTGACAGGCCGGTGTTCTCCAGTCATGGCTTCCTCCACAGGGCCACAAAGCTGGACCCCAGACTCAACTTCCTCGCATGGGACCAAACCCTGGCCAAATCAGAAGTATGTGCCCTATTGCATTCTGTTCTTAAGACTTTCAAGTTATTCTGTTTTACAGTGACCATGTTACTTTGTCTAATATTAACACCACAAAATACTACCAAGAGGAGGACTTGTTCATGCACAAATAAATGGCTTATATTGGAACAAAAGGTTTGCCAGAATTTCACAGCAAAACCATAGCTTTTTCCGATTCTCTCTTATTCATACTAATGTTGAAAGATTACTTTCTCTAAATCAGAACCTATGGCAAGGGAAGGCACTCAACTGCCTGCTCTCTGAGGAGCAACAGGAGTTTCTAATCATCACAGCAGAAGCTACAAATCGGGTACAGTGAGAAGACAGCGTT
>NW_004524721.1:6928235-6937207 GCF_000260255.1 Octodon degus
AAAAAAAAAAAAAAAGAAGCAGCCAGGACATCCCGTCCAAACACTACTACTAGAAATCCTTCCTCTCACTGAACCAAGCGAAAGCAGCCATACATCTATCCTAACTATTCTCTATATACAATACAAAATGGTCCTTCCTCTGTATAACAAGAGGTCCTCCCTCTCCAGTTCAGTCCTGTCAGAGATAGGTATTTTATTGGCATCTAAACATTATAGGTGCTTGAATTCAGCAAAACAATTCAACACAGTCCAGTAGTTCACAATAGTAGTGCGTTATCCACAGAAGTTGTTAACTAGAGCCTTTTACAGCTCAGTATATTAATATTGCAGATGAATCTTGAAGGTAACACAATAAGTGAATAAACCAGTTGGAGAGGATAGATGCTGTATGATTCTACTTATATGAGGTACTAGGTGAAATTGATATCATAGAGACAAATGGTAGAATAGTAGTTTACCCAGGGCTGGGAGAGTGGGGAGTGGAGAATAATTGTTCAATGGGGACAGAGGTTCAGTTTTACAAGATTACGAGAGCTTTGCAGATGGATCCCAGCTGTGATAGTGTGATAATGTGAATATACTTGATGCTACTGAACTGTACAGCTAACAATACTTAACAGAGTTAATTTTATATTATGTGTATTTTACCATAATAAAAATTTTGAAAAATATGTAGACAATTTCATCACTAATAATCTGGAAACAGGTACATCCTTTCACAAACACTGACAATGACATATCTTTCAACACCAAACTCAGTGTCTCCCATTACTTTTCTCTCATGGTTGGGACAGAATACCCGACACCCAAAATGAAGGAAGGAAAGGTTTATTTAGCTCACAGTTTTGGAGGTTTCAGTCCGTATTCAGCTGGCTCCAAGGAAGAGTGGCGCATGGAAGAGGGCAGCAGTTCAGGGGGGTGGGGGAGGGAAGACAGCAAAACAGCAAGAGCGAATGGGAGGAGCTGCAGAGAGCAAGCCTCTCTCCCTCCCTTCCTCAGGCTGCCTGCTCCGGGGCGAGTGTAGCATGCACACCCATTGGGCCATGGATCAACCCAAAACTTCAGAAGCCCACCCCATGCCTGTAGGAGGCTTTGGGGGACATCTAGACACAAACCATAACACTCACATTCAGCATTCGTGATACTATTTTTTAAGTAATATCCATCAATATCAATTTCCCTATGTCATTTATCATATTTTAAAAAGTCTTACATATTTCTTTAATGAAAGTCTTTGAATCATAAGATAACCAAAGGTAATATAAATACATGGATGGTCAAAAGGAAAAATGAAATGTCAGTGGAATACGTATTGGTTCCTAAGCTATGCACACAAAGCTGAGGCTAACCAAACTCTCGCTCGCAACTGCCAGTCCTGAATCCATCCACTATGCTCCCAGTAGCACTCAGCATGGCCACACTTCATGTTTTGATTATTGGTTTTTCCTATTGCTTCCTGCTGCTCCTGCAGTAATCTATTAAATCTCCCTCTAGGCTTATTATTTTGTTTCCCTTCTGTTCTCATTCCCCATTTGTTTTTGCTTTGCGTTCACACAGTTATAAGCATTCTGCTTCTCACTTGAGCCACTGGCAAGAAACGATAATACACATTCATCTCCACATTGCCCATTCTGGATGCTCTTCCCAACAAGATCACAGAAGTCCTGAAGTCTAGCACTCTCCGGGGCTTTTATGATAACCGAAGATGTCATAGGTTAAGAGGTTTGGACAAGACTGTTATGGCCACATGGTGACTGAATTGGGACTAAAACAAGTCTCTTAACTCCCTATTTATGGCAATAAATGTGGTTAGAACTGTTAAATATTCTAATAGTCATTTTCTTCCACCCATAGATAGAGATTTCTAGGACTCCTCCCGGTTTTTAATGTCTCTCAGTAACCTGCAATGACCTGTCGTCAACTCTTCCAAACTTTGTGTGCCTTTCTTTCATAGCTTGGAAGAATCTGGGCCACAGCTGGAGGCACGTGGGTGGGAAGTTGTGTGCAGTTTGGCAGCTGCAGAGCCCTGGATCAGCCCTGACAGTGGCACAGTCTGCCTTTTGCCTATATATTCATATTTGTATTTAATTACTGTTTTGATAATTTGGTGGTTTTAAATCATTTGCCAATGACATTTTAAAATTCCTTTTCCTTTAATTTTATCCTTCTAATGCAGCAACTCAGTACCACTTGTTAAGGTTCAAAGACAGAAAAAATTACCAATGCTCATAAAAAAAAATTGTAGGAAATGGTACAATGGACCCCTCAGCTTCCTCCCTTAGACAATGCCTAACACCAAGGAAGAATGGCAAAGTGAGAAAAGAGCATTTGGAAATCCAACACACAGGACTCAAGGGTCCAATGGGAAGCTGGGGGGTGGAATTAGAAGTGGGACATGTTACCTTTTAGACAGATGGACAAGAGGGATTCAAAGGGGTACAGAGGGAGGTGGGAGGAGTTACGGGGGAAGTTTTAGCGTCACTGACCCTGCACCTTACACCAGACTCCACGAGAGGCTGTCAAGGGCAGGAGAGCCAATGAGATACATCTGGAATAATAAGAAAGAAGAAATCCTCTACCTGTTAGACTAGGAGACTGCTAGGAAGGTTCCTGGATAGAACACATGAAGCTCTGAATTCTAGGGAGAGCTTCGTTCTAAAGAGACTTACATGGGACACACAGTGCCATAACATCACTGTGAATAGTTGTCATTTTTCTTCCTAGAACAGAGAAGAGTCAGGCATGGGACTCCTCTCTCCCTCGGGATTTCTACCAGACAGCATCTCTTCCCCTTCCTCTCCTTTTGACGTGACCATTTTCACTGCACACATGCTTTGCCCACACTGTGTTGTTTATTGGTTTGTTCAACAAATATTGAATGTCTCTTAAATGCCACATACGGACTACACATGGGGGTTCTGAGATAATATATGGCAGCTTTTACCTAATTTGCCACAGCTCAGCCTATAGGGCACCTGTGAAGGCCAGTTGCTACATACTGTATAGAGAGAAACCAACTCCAACGGGGACAAGAAGACGGGACTGTGAGCAGATGGGGGCAATTCATATATGAGGATACTTTTAAGCTGTGTACTACAAGGAAATTGAACATTTTCAGGAAGATGAAATGGACTTAAAATCATCAAGTTCAAAAGGCAGAGTAGAAAGTGAAAGTCTAAAAATTGCAAGCCCTGTGATTTCATTTATATTCTAAAAAGAGAGGCTTTAAACTCATTTCAGATGTGCTGTTACTTCAGAAGTTCTTAATCACTTTTCATTGACCACATATTAAAACTGTGCTAGATTTTAGACATAGGGCATTTCTAATGTTTTCAAACATTATAAAAAATTAATTTGCCTATTATTGAGTAGGCCCCTATTTGGTTTCCAACCTTGTTTAGAAGCTAGAAATCAGAATAATTCTTAACTTCCACCAGTGAGATTCCTGTTTCCAAGGGTCTTTTAGAATATATTACAAGGAGCTGAGCCTATCCAACTACATGCAGACTACCAACTTCCAAATCTAGTTCCTAGCTTCCATGCTAAGTTTTCTAAAACTATTATAGTACCAACTGCAATCACAAAACATCTGGGCAGCAATTTGACTTTTGCTTATGTTTATAAGCAAATGTGTAGTGGATGCAGGTATGGTAGACAGAGCATGCTACAGGAGAGCTTAAAGTACTTCCTTCTGTGATTAGGGGCTTAGAGGTCATTATATCCTCAAGAGATAATTGCCCCCACTAATCCTTGTCTGAGGATTTTATTTTTTACTAAGCTTCTAAACAATGACCATGGATATTTTAATTCCAACGAGTACCACTGGTCTTTCCTCTATTTGTGTCTTCTGTTGGCTACATTGTTTATCAAATCTAGAATATTTTTCACAGGAAAATGATGCTTTCTACAAAAGTAAGAGCTCCCTTAAAAGTAAAAGTCATTAAACTGGAGAACTGGAGGACACTAGACTCCATAGAGGCAAGTGTGTCTCACAACTAAGTAGGGTCAAGAGGGGTCCAGGAAGCTGGGAGGAAAAATGTCCTCAGGTGCATTCTCTGGGCAGACTTGCCAGGGAGCACCCAGGGACTTAGGTGATTTCTCAGTCTTCTAAGAAATAATTATTGTGAGAAGTAGAAGAGCTTCTCTTCTCAAAAGAAAAGAAAATTTGAAGATAGGGAAAAGGATGGACAAAGCTTGTTATGAAGCAAAATGGGAAACTGTATCACTCCAAACAAGGAAACAACAACAAAAATGTTCAAGGGTCCCAATGCACCCAAGGGGCCTTCTTTAGCCTTCTTTTTGTTCTACTCTGAGTATCAAAGCTAAATCAAAGGAGAACATCCTAGCTTGTCCACTGATGGTGAGGCCAAGAAACTGGAGGGTGTAGGAAGATGGTGTTGCAGGGGATAAGCACCTTATGAAAAGAATGCTGCAAAGCTGAAGGAGAAACATGAAAATGATATTGCTGCTTAGCCAATGAAAGGAAACTGACAAGACTAAAAGAAGCCAGGCAAAGGAGGAAGACTCTGAAGAAGATGATGATGATTGTCTTAGTTACTTTTCTCATTGTTGAGACAAAATACCTAACACCAAAGTTAAAGGATCGTTATTTGGCTCACAGTGCGTAGAGGTTTCTGTCCATAGTCAGCTGGCTCCAAGGCAAGGTAAATAGCAGAGGTGAATCACAGAGGAGAAATAATTCATGGTATGGCAGAGCATGAAAGCAGCAGCAGCAAGCCTGCCTTCCCTCTTTTCCTTCATATTCCCTCCAGTCTGTGAGGCTATTACTTGGTCCCACTACACCCAGGGTGAGCCTTCCACTACTTACACCCTTAATCCCAGCTTCACATTGTTAATTCATGTTCAAACATCCTAATCCAGCCACCTTGGAAACTCCCTACTAATGACTGCACGAGGCTTTGGGGGAAAATCTAGATATGAGCCATAACAATTATGATAAATGATTTGCTCCTTCTACAACTTTCTGTGTGTCTTCAAAGCATTTAACTCACCTGTATATAGTTCACTCTTTTTAACAAAAAAAGTGAAATGCAAACCTGTGTAAAGATTTTTTTAGGGGCAACCCAGGTCTCCCTTCTCTCCCTCTCTGGGACAGAAGCTTTCCTTCCCCCAATAAATATATTCTTCTCTGAAAAAATTGTTTTAAAAGTGTACACTATAGTTAACACATTACTGTGAGTTCAGACAACCCCACCTTAATGGTATTTTCTGTAGCTCATACAGTGTGGGGGTTGTAAAATGAAATGGAACTTTAAATCAGGTTCTTACTGGAATATAGCACAAATTAGTTATGTATGTGGATGGTACTTTTTTCACTTGCAGTTGTCTTTGATGCTGTTTATATGAAATAAATTATTGTTCTGTTAATTCAATGCCATGTGTAATTTCAAAATTACAAGAAAACCAATCTGAGCTTTTCTATTGGTATTCACAATGTTCTCATGTAAATACTATAAGCTTAATTTTGAAAGCAGCCTGTATATCCAGGTGAATGGATAGAGAAAATGTGGTATGTTTACACAATGGAATATCACTCTGCCATGAAGGATCAACTTGAGTCGTTTGTAGGAAAATGGGTACACCTTAAAAACACAATATTAAATGAAATAAGTCAGATAACAAAGCTCAAATATCACCCAAAATATAAATAAAGAGAAAAATAAAGGACAGACAATAGGAAACAGGAAGATAGATCATTCACAAAAGAAAAGGGGACTGGGCCAGGAAGATAACTCAGTAGAATAAGTGCCTGCCTGGCAAATGCATGGTCCTGAGTTCAGTACCTGGTACCACAAAAAAAGGGTGACCAAGCGACAGAGAGAAGGGAGATGGACAGTAGGGGAAGCAAAAACAACCAAGATGTGTTATGTCAATGTACCAACTCCCTTCAAGACATGTAATCATTATGTATTACAAACATGTGTTCATAAAAACTAAAAATTGAAAACAAAGAAACAACAACATACATATACACAATCCAGCAATTCCACTCCAAGGGAAATAAGAATATATATTCATACATACAAAATTAAACAAAAGAACAAGAACTGATGTACAGAGCACTTATCACTAATTTCAAAAGGCTGTGATTCCCAAGTTGACTGAATGCTATTCAGAGGTCAACAATCTGAAGATACTGCAAAAACATAGTGTGTAAGGAGTTATTAATATGTGAGACTTGACACTGACAAAGATTCTACAATCTGAGCTACAGGATCTCAGGATAAATCCTGAGGGGATTTCACTGATCTTATCAGACCCAAAAGCTACAACTCTTGTTGCATAGGTCCTGCTTTACCTTGGTCTTAACCATCCTGCAGAAAAGTATAAAAACGAAATATAAGAAGTAAAGCCATGCTGTTATGTTGAGCTATAGGGGACTCAGGTCAACAATTTCTGACATTGCCTGTGAAGTGGAAGACCCAATACTATTATGGACTACTGGACTCTTTCAGAATATTTTGCTGAGTTAACACACCTATAATATTCAAATAACGGAACTTAACAAAAAAAGGGGATACAGGTGAATGTCCATTTTGTATCTGTGAACTCAAAGTGGTTAGGATAGATATATAGTTACATTCTCTTAATGAATAGAGGGATTTGTTCTAATAGTGCTTGTAAATAGGATATCATGTCCGCATCTTGTATAGCAATTAACCACTAGGAAGAATGTATGCAATGTGTGAATTATTGAAACTGTCCTACCAATTTGATTTGAAACTATCTCATTGCTATTTGTTTCTCAATAAAATTATGGAAAAAAGTAAATAAATATGTGAGCCTTTATGATCACATTCATTAGTAACATAACTAATGTTTTTAGTACAAGAGGAAAACATACCATTTCAAAAATAAATGTAGTCAAATATAATACCCAAGGGAAAGAGAGAAAGAGCAATACTGTATGATCGTGGAAAACTATAATATTCTTTTTAATTCTCAGTTAATGAAAATAAAAGTGAATGTCATAAGTGGTTATTTTAATTGGAGCCTACAACAAGGTCATTAAAAATAGTCAGCTTTTCAGAAAGACTTCTGTGGCATCCAATTAACACAAGGAACAAGTACAATTTTGGCTCATATAATTCAACTTACCTTTGGATCTAACAAATAATTTATTCAACGATTTCCATTTTGTAAAAGATTTACTTAAGAATCACACTGAAAGTATAAATAAAACGTAAAGGTCTTAGGTGCCCAAAGAGACAAATTAATGATATTTCAATTCATTAAATCAGTATTTGCACACAGCACAATACTTCTAGATTGCTAATTAATAGCATTCTAAAATTTCAGGAATTGATGGAAATGCTCACAATGAAATTTAATCTGTTGCTTTATGAATATTACTGTGGACTTAACATGAACCACAACACAGTGGAGCCACTGTAGACACTGTTCAATGTGCTTTAGCAGGGCTCACAAATATTCACAAACTGCCCCATCTCCCTTCTAACCTGAGCACAGATGACTCAGGATGTGGCCTATGGAATCCGCGATCAAAAGCAGAACAAGTGATAACACATCAGACCCACTTGGCCTATAAAAGTCATTTTCCAGAAAATTTATTGCAAAAATGAATCAATGTAATAAAAGGTATTTGTTACTGTTCTCTCACCTCCTCATTTCCAGAATTTGAACTCGAACAGTCTCTCTCCTAATCACACTGCTCACAGTCACAAATATCTTCATGAGGATGTTCTGACAAGAAGCTTCTCAGGACATCTCAACATATTGCAATGAACACAAAGAGGGCAAATTTCTTTTCTTCAACCAGATTTACTAAACCCAGGAAATGAGTTTGATTTTCAAAATCACTGCCCAGAATCACGTATTAATTTAATTACTCTCAGTGATTAAAATGAGATGAATTTCAAGTTCTTTTTCACACTGGAAGTACATTCCAGAGAAGAAATGGCACCTCACTGGGAAAAAGACATTTGACTGAGGAAAGGACCTCACGACTCATGTGGGAAAGCAGAACTAGAAGACACACTTCCCAGTGCTTCCGCACACAATACGTCATCAATTTAGCATAGTAAACATGTGGTGGGATAATCTTCCCAAACAATGCACCCACCTATCCCAGTACACAGGATGCCTCTCACAGGGCTGCAAAGAACATCTCCTAGCCAGTCTGTCAGAAGCAAGAAGGGCTGCATCCCTGCTGGAGAGCCACGCAATTTCACATTTCTCCAAGCAAAGAAAGCACCAGGCCACAGTAACGATATTAGAAAAAAGTAGGACCAATGGACTCTCTTAGCCAAGATGCCGCTAATGGAAAACATCTGTGTATTTATGTTCCCACTAGTTAGTCACAGTCTCTTAATTAGTCACTTATTAATTTAACAACTATATTCTGAGCCAGATAGTCTGTAAGTTAGACTTTAGTACAAAGAGGAGCAGCAAGAGTGAACTAGAAGGAGGCTGGGATACAGCTTGGTTGTTTGTGGATTCCATGCCACAAACTTAGACTTTTATAAGAACAAAGAGAAATGAAAGGGTTTTAAGCAATAGAATGATACCATCAGATTTTTATTTTATTTTATTTTATTATTTTTTTTGGTGTGGTAAAATTTATAAACATTGGTGGAAAAAAAATTGAAAGCACAAATAAATGGAAAGATATATCACATACATGAGCTGGAAGCATTAATAGTTAAAATGTCCATATTACCTAAAGCAAATTACAGAGCTAACACAATCCCTATCAAAACACAAATGACATTTTTCACAGAGGTATAAAATGTAAATATAATTCAATAATTTGTGTAGAACCACAAGATACCCTGAATAGCTAACAGAGTCTTGACCGGAAAGAACAAAGCTGGAAGCATCACATGACCTGACTTCAAATTCTGGTACAAAGCTGTGGTAATCAAAGTAGCATGGCAACAGCGTAACAGCAGGTGATTGGATCAAGAGACGTAGACAAGTGGCTCTGGAAG
>NW_004524721.1:6944973-6969012 GCF_000260255.1 Octodon degus
GCAACTCTTGCTAAGTGAGTGGGGCCAGTAGGACATGAAGGAAGTGCCTGAATTTAGGAGCTCATAATACAGACATTGCTCATTTAATGACTGGATTATGGACTGAACTGGTTGTAAAATGGGGACTTGTGTGTAGTATGTACATTAGGAATATTGAGAATAAAGAAATGGAAAAAGGAAAAAAAAAGAGCAGCAGTGCTATAGACATGGGCACACGGGGGGAGAGTAGGTGCAGGGCAAGACGAAGGAGCAGAAGCTATGAAATCGAGTGTGCTAGAGGCTGAAGACAAAAGTTGTAAGAGGGTGGTCAATGCTGGCAACTGCTGCCAACTTGTCAGCCAAGGTAAAGTCAGAAAACAGCAATGGGGTTTAACCAAAAGTTGGTGGGAGGTGAGGTGGGGACCTTAAAACTGTAAACTCTTAACTGGATTCTGTTAGGAGGCATCCAGGGAACAAGTGAATAGAAGCATTTTCATGAATACTGTCAACTTCTGGAAGTTCATACTTATGAAAACAAGAATGTCTGGGGTAGGACACCAGATCATATGACTTGGGATGAACCTCCAAGTGGGTGGGCATTTGCAAGGAAGTCAAGAGACCACAGAGCAAGATTGTTTTGGATGCTGAAGTTACTCAAGATTGAGTGGGGAAGGGACAAGGGTCAGACATTAAAGCCTTTATTTTTTATCTAGGAGATGGAGAGGGACAGGGATCGGTTAACCAGTTTCATAATGAAGTGGCAGGAGCATCACAAGAGCATTGATAAGAGAAAGAGGAATAGATGTTAATGGCAAAATGCACAGGAAGAACAAAAATCTTCATTCATTTGTTCATTCACTCATTCATTCATTCATTCATTCATTTATTCAGTTTTTCTTGCCTACCTGCTCATTCTGGGGCTGTGATAGCTGCTGGGAAAATTCTAGGGAACTAATCACTCTTGCTGGGATGAAGAAGGGTGAGGTGTCCATTGAAACCCAGGGGTAAAGATGCCTTCTACAAAAAGGACAATAAAGGATAGGACTTGACATCACCAGGGACCAGTACCCCAAAAGTCACAGTGTTTATGATTTAGAGATTGGGGTGGGGAAGCTCAAGAAAGGGTAGAACACACAGAGCAGGTTGGGTGGCAGAGAAGAAAGAACTCACCTTGGAGAAACTGGAAGAATGGCAGGAGTGTGCAGCCTACAAGAACCAGCTAACTGCCCTTAAGGGTTCCAGTAGAATTTGACCTACACTTGCAGGCCGTGATTAACAGGGCTTCCCCAGGGATGCAATCCAACAATAAATCCTGGGGATGTTGGTTCTCATTATAAACTCAGCCTAGGCCTAGTTAGACCAAAGTCTCAGGGAATCTAAATATAGAACAGTATGTCAAGTGCTTGATTTGACCACATTTTGGTTACAGAGACAGCCAAAGCACAGATATTTGGCAAAGAGGCCAACCAGGCCTAGGGCTCTTTAAGAAATCCATACCAGGTTTGGTTCTCTATACTTTTCTAAGCTTTATTTCTCCTTTGTTTGTACATCTTCATCATTAGCCTTATTACATATTATTGATCCTCTGCAATCTGTTCTCTGTTCCTTCATCACAAGAATGTGCTCTCTTACCCATCACTACCACCATGACTAGAAGAGTCAGCCCCAGACTGACACATCCTGCTCCTACCCAACATGCCTGTCTGTAGCTACATTGACAAGATGTCTCCCAGAACTATTCTTTGTTACACAAACTTACACTAAAGACCAGTCTTTATCTCTTCCCTGAAGTCCAATCTGTTGCTTATCCCTATAAAGTCACCTTGGGTCACGGATCACAAAGATTCATTATCATCTTCATCCAAATTCTAGAAGAAATAAAGTACCAAGAAATAAAGTACTTCATCCACCATCCTCATTGCCTTCATTTATCTTTTAATCTTCAAGACCTCTGGGTATCAAAATCACTCCCACAGTCTTCTTGTTTCTGGCTAGTTCCTCTCCAGAGACTCAAAGCAGCCTCTTTTCTTGCCAAATGTTTTTATGCAATCATGCTCCTAGAAAATGAGCACTTGGACTCTACAAAGAGCTTTCAAAATGAGACTCACACAAGTCAAGATGGGCTCTGCCCAGTCTCAGCTTCCTTCAAGATGGTTTCAGGACCTCCTGCCAGCTTTCCTGGTTGCATTTTTATTTCCCGTAGATAGCATTTCACTTCCCTTCATTCCAGCAGGGCAGGTGTGGCACACTTTGCTTATTCCTTCCATTCTGTCTTCTTGGCTTCCTCCTTACAAGAGCTGGTGGAGAATGATTCCTAACACCAATCTACCCCTTTGTTTATTCTTATGTTCTTGCTCAAATTCCAGTGTGAACAAATAATATTGCCAAAACAGGCCTCTGCCCCAACCTTCCAGCTGGAATGTAAGTTAGTGGAAGGCAGGGCAGAGTCAGTGGCCTTCATTGCCATCTTGGGAGTAATGTCTGTATTTACAAAGGTGGAAAACAACAGGGAAGCCTGGGTGATGAGGCAAAGAGAAGCATGGATCAGTCCTCTCTTCAGCTGCTTGCAAACACAACCCAATGCACAGGACTTTGTTCACTGTCTTTTGCATTTGCACTCACTGCCTGAGGAGCCTCATGCTTCCAGCCTCGTCTGCCTGTGATTAGCTGTCCATTCACCACGCTGCAATTCATCACTTATTTTACCGTGGGCTCTGTGAACACCTTCATGGCAGTCTTGTTTTCCAAGGCTACAAATCATCTGTAGGCCAAGTACAGGTACAAATAGCTTCTCCAAGCTTTGCTGATGAAGAAAATATATATATCTCCACTCTGCTTCAAAGTGTTCTGATGTGTATATGGCTAACATGGTTAAAATTCCTGTTCAGTCCTGATTCTCCGAGGATGAGAGCTCCTCAACAGGACACACAGAACCACTATGCACTGAAGACCACTGCCATGGCGATCAGTAATGTGACAGAGACACAACCAAGTTCCCAAGATGGGTACTCTATTCCTGGGAAGAGAGGTGGCCCAGACACACTGACCAACTCAGTATGATCACATATGATGACATCTGGAAATAAGCAGATACCAGACAATGTGCATCCAAATAACTAAACTCAAACATTCATTCTATTGTTTGTTCACTTATGAAATACTTCTTCAAGTATTGAAGATGAAGCAACATAGGAAAAATAATAAAACATTCCTCTTGCTTTGTTGGCTGAAAAGACAATAAAAAGAGACTACATTCTAGTAAGGACTCCTCTCCTACCTAAGCCTCTAGGTGAGGTTAATTTTAAACATCAACTTGACTGGACCACAGTGCCCAGATATTTGGTCAAATATCATTCTGAGAGTTTCTGTGGAGATCCTCCTCCCATCTGGAGTATGAAAGTAGCATTTTTTTTTTTTTTTTTTTTTTTTTTTAGAACCAAGGATTGAACTCAGGCTTCTGTACTTGCAAGGGAAGCGCTTATTCTACTGAGCCATCTCCCCGGCCTTTTTTTTTTTTTTCAGAACCAAGGATTGAACTAAATCAGTGGATTTTGACTAAAGCAGATTATCTGTCACAACGTGGATGGGTCTCATCCAGTCAGTTGAAGACCTCTTTAACAGACCACGCTCGACCTCCCTCAGGTGAGAATTCTGCCTACAGGCAGCTGGTGTTGGACTTGAACTGCAACTTTGGTGCTGTGAACACATGTAGCAGAATTTGGAATATCTAGGTTCTATAGTCACATGAACCAGTTCATCAAAAAAAGTCAGATCTATGCACAACCTAGCTTCTCTTAGTTGTGGGTGTTGGGTATCAAGGCTCAATGATGAAAAGGTGACAGAGACAGGCCTAGATTCCAAGGCTGCCAGCTTCCTGTCGGCCTTGGCCTGGATCCCACTGTGCCAAGCTCTTTCATGTGGCCTCAGCTTCCTCCGTGCTTTCCCTCTGCCTGGAATGCTTTTCTCCACTTTTCTACCAGAAAAGAATCCATTGTTCCCTTTTCCCTGGAAATTATGACTCCCTTAACTGTCTTCCCAAAGACAACTGTATTTTTTTTTTCTGAAATTAAAAAAGACACCTAAAAACAAGATCATCGGGGACTAGGGAGATGGCACAGTAGAATAAGTGCTCGCCTGGCAAGCACATGGCCTGAGTTCAATCCTTGGTTCTGCCAAAAAATTTTTTAAAATAAATAAATAAAAATAAATAAAAACAAGGTCATATTAAGCAAATACTCAACAACAGACCCATGAAAATCATCCTGGAAAGCTAGCCTAAATATGAACATTTAAATATAACTGGTTATATTTTATTACAATGTCAGTAGCAGTATTTATAAATGGAATTTTCAAATAGTTTCACAGGAATTGGTAGTTCAGTAACATGCCCTCAAAATGTATGATTTCCAGAATATAAACATTTATTATGCCATGTCAGTGAAGTAGATGCTGAGTGTTCCACTCAATATAGTCATATAATAATCTTTTTTATTAATTTAATTATAACTACCCTCATTTCCTCTATTCTTTAGATCCTCCACCTCTAAGAGCAGCTGTCACTTGTACAGTTCAAGCAACTGTCTCTTTACACTAGTGGAATATGATAGTAAAATGTCCCCTCTTGATGGGAATTTCCAGAACTAGCACAATGTCAAATCCGTTTAAATACCAGAGATTTTTTTTTTCTCCCTCAGATTGGTTTTAGCACACACAGCACATGCTCAGCTTAGAGGTGATTGGCAAAAAAGAAAAAAATAAGTAGGAAGGAAGCTGAAGTACTGATGGAATAATGGGAATTATGGAAATAGGTATTAGGCAGGATTTCGAACCAGACTGTGGTTAGAAGCATCATAAACAATGCTTTTTTTCCTCCAAAGTTCATCTGTCACCTGGGGCCCATCAGGAGGCAATTTCAATTTTGTACTTGGCTCAACTTTCCAGTTTCCTGTGCAGGTCATAATCAAACATACCATGAAGGCGGTGCCAGAATCGTCGTACTGAAACTTCCAGCAATCTGTGCTTCGCTTCCCTCCACTCCCCCCAGTTTCAGCAGCGCCAATTTTGGCCTTTATTCCAGGCAATCTAACCCATTATTTTAATACTTTGCTATAGCAGGAATGGCTCAGGGCTGCCCCTTGGACAAATGGTCAAGGACTAGTTCCTCTCCATCACTCCTAAAACCTGGCTTGGAGGCTGGACGGCGATAATGATGAATCCAGCAGTCAGTTCTCAGTCCTCCTGGCTTCTTGGAAGGGTTTCAGGAGTAAAGCTCTCCTGTCTTCCTGAAAGTCCTCATGCATGCAATCTTCAAGATGCCAGCCTCACCCACAATTCTGCTTCTCTCCAGATTAGTTCTTCTGGAACCCTCTTCTTCTGGACTTCCCAGACCACAGGCTTCCCCCACCCCTTCTCTCTTCCTTCATCTCTACACTTACAGCTGAGGCCCCCTCCTCTAGTGAGATTGTTTTGAATGCATCTACATAGTAAGGTGGTTCTTGTGAGCATCTCCAGCCCTGGTCTCTTCCGAAAGCTCCAGGAATCTAGCCACAGCTAAACGCAACAGCTCTCAAACAGAACTCCTATGCATCCTCCCCAAATCTGATCCTCCTCATTCCCTTATCAGTAATAACACAATAGCATTATTTTGGCAAAACTTTACAACAATCCTTAACTTCTATCATGTGCTCAAAAGAGCTCACACCCTCACCATCAGCAGATTCCTTCAACTCCAGCTATAACTCTGATGCTGACTGGTTACTAACACACTGGACCAGTGCACCACTTCCTTCAGCTGGCCGCCACAATCCCAGCCCTTAACTGCTCTCCTGCCTTTTAGGAATGCTCCACAGAATACGTAGTGATAGTTCCCAAGAAGAAATTAGATCACGTGGCTTCTGTGTTTGGATCATCTAATGGCTCTTTATCATACTCCCAAGAAAATAAATGCTTTGGTTTTAAAAGAACAATGACAATAACAATAAGAAGACAATTTTCAAAGGCTGGAAACAACCTGGCCCTTAGATAATCCTGGCTGCTGCTCACCTCCCTTCCCAGAGAAAACTCATGGAAGCTTTCTGCAGTTTTGCAAGGCCACACACTCACCCCTGCCTTCAGACTTGCTATTTCCTTTGTTTCAACTTCATTTCCACAGACTGCCTCAGAGCCATGAACTTACTTTTCTGTTATCTGAAGGTCACCTCCTTACAGTGGCCTGCCCTTTCCATCACAGATCCCTAGTCTCTTTCCCCACACTCCTTTCTCCTACTCTGATTAATTAAATCATGTTATTTTGATGTTTGACCCTCTTTAAATCCAAGGAGAGGGAGAAATGGGCTCTTGTCTACTCTTTAGCTATGGGACCCCCTCCAGACGTGGCTGGTAGCTCAAGTCACCTAGAGCTGGCTCTGCAGGTTTGGCCCATGGCCTTCCAGAAAACCTGCTAGAAAGTACTTACAAACACAACCTCTGATACAGAAGTTGCAGGGGGTGAAATAAGCATCTAAATGTGCTGCTTTAGCTTAATGAACTACTTGAACAGATTTTTATTTCCCCTGCTTGGATTTGTAGGCTTGAATATGTACAGCACTGGAACCACAGAAATTAAAAATGAATAGAAAGCCAATTCCAAAACAGAAAGGAAGGAGGGAGAGATAGAAAACACAAAGAAGAGAGAAAGGGAGGAAATTTCACTAAAGTAACTTCAGGTATAGCTGAATCCAAGATTTTTAAAGAATGTTACTAGAATATAATGCTAAAAGAAACCCTACCTCACTTTTCTTTTTTATGAAAGCTATAGTCTATCCTCCCACAGATATGCTTCCTCCATGCTTCAAAGGATTCCAGGATTACACTGATCAGTAGCTCCATCGAAAGAGGCTTCTGGGCCAGGGAGATACCACATGCTGCACAGTGAGACCTTGTGCCACATAAATAAATAAATAAATAAATAAATAAATAAATAAATAAATAAATCTTTTATTAAAAAAGAGGCCTTCCTCCCCCAGCAGCCTTATATCAATCCCAGGAATGACTCAGATTGCCCCCTTCATGCCTTTTGTCAAACTGAAAAGAGGTCAGGAAAGCCATATCTCATCAAGTAACTCCAAACTTGCCGAACCTATCTTTTATCTCAAGCACGAAATGAGATGTTGTTCATCTGAACCTGCACAAAATCTTCACACCCACCAAAAATCTGTGGATAGCAATGGCGATGAGGTAAAGACTGTCTTCCTACTGTGTCTCCTCCAGCCCAGATGTGAGTGGAACTTCTACATTCAAAACACAAGACAAATGCATCCAACATGTGATCCACATACCACATAAGAGGAGCCCCTCATACCAGTCCCATGTGACATCTGGCGGAAATAAAGACCAACAGTAAACTGATGAGATTTTCAGCACACATTTCTTTACCTACATTTCCCTTGCTGTCATCTAGGATTATGATTCTGAAGGCCACTTATCCACTGATGACCTCAGATCATTTCCCCAGTCGGCCCTCCCCATGGCTGCATCCAGTCACGTGCCTATCAGCCCTGTTTCCATGTTCAAGACCATCTCCAGCCTAAGATGCACACAAAGAAGCCCCTGCACTTCTGGAACTCTAATCTTTTCTCAGCTTCCCCTGTTTAGAAGGTGGTGACTCCATTTCACCATCCATTTCAGATCTCTTACAAACAGCCTTGAATTCATCTTTAACTCTTTGCTTTCTTACCTTGCATCCAGTACTTCAGCCAATCACATTAGTTATGCTTCAAAATCTAGCCACAGATGATCCCTGGGAGTCACTCCTATGACCTGATCCCAATCACCAGCAAACATCACTTAGTCCTTCCCTTCCCCACCCACTCTGGCCTTTACTGTCAGGCCAGTCATTAATATAGCAGCCACAGTGGTCCTAGAAACACAAGTGTAAGATCACCTCTCACGTGATCCCTTCTGCTCCCGTCTGTTCCACAACATGCCCATCTCACATGTAGAGAAAGCCAGAGAAAAAGCCACATGCATTCTGGTTCACAGGGCCTTTTTGAGCCCATCTCCTATTTCTTGGTTTCTTGTGCATTCTGCTGAAGCCACCATTGTTTCTCATACACAGCTGACATGCTCGCACTAAAGGTTTTTACCTTTTTTGTTGTTCTATTTGTTTGTTTGGGGTACCAGAAATTGAACTCAGAACCTCACGATTTCCAGGAAGGCACTGAACTGCTGAGACTAAAGGCTTCTGGACTAGCAATTTCTTCCATCTGGAAAGTTCTCCTCCACATAGCTCTATTTCTTAAGTTTTAAAGATATCTCATGTATCCCCATTTAACAAAGAAGAGAACTATAGGCCAATCTCACTCATGAACATGGATGCAAATAACCTCAATAAAATTTTAACAAATAGAATGTAGCAAATCTTCAGGAAGATTATATGCCATGACTAGGTGGGATTCATCCCAGGGATACAGGAATGGTTCAACATATGAAAATCTAAAAATATAATATATAGCACCAAAAAAGCCAAAATCTAAAAAATTACATGATCATCTCAATAGACACAGAAAAAGCTTTCAATAAAGTCCAACACTGATTCATGAAAAAAACCAACAGAGAAATGGAAAAGATGGCCTTTACCTCAATCTGATAAAAGCCCCCTATGACAAACCAACAGCCAACATCATTCTAAATGGACAAAATCTGAAAACTTTCACTTTAAAATCAGGCATAAGATGTCCACTATCACTCGTCCTATTCAATATTGTTCTGGAAACACTAGCCAACAGTCATTAGACAAGAGAGAGAAATAAGAGGAATAAGAATTGGAAAAGGAGAAGTTCAGTTATCATTATTCACAAATGTTCGTATTTGTAATCTGAGCAACTACAATTGAAGACAGCAATGTGCAATGTAACAATGACTACTGAATACCTATCATCTTATTTTTTGAAATTGTGTATCATTTCTAATGTCTTATCTATTATTTTTCTATTCTCTTAAAATTTTTTTCCTTTCCCCATTTTATTTTTTTCCCTTGAATAATCACCCCATCTGATGTACAAATGCTTTGTATTCCCTATCTTCCCAACAGAATAGAATCCCATGAAAGTAGAGAAACACTTTTATCTCTGCTGTTTACTGCTATATCTCTAGTGCCAAAAACAGTGTGTGACACTTAGCAGGTGCTCGATAGTTGCACAGAACTAATCAATCGTCTATAAATTCCTTCTCCCCAAGAAACAGAAAAAATATGTAACTTTTAAAGGAAAAGCCTCTTCTTCTTTCTTCCATATCCTTTCTCTTAGGGATTAAAAAAAGGGGGGGAATGCAAGAATTTCCACTTTCCGAGCTTAATATGATAAAAGAATGTGTTAAACAAGAGCTGGTTAAAATAAGACATGGCATAAGAAAATTAAATATGTAGTAACTGAAGTAAAATCAGCAGGCACGTAGAAAATTAATTCCTAATTTGAGAGAATGAATTTGAGAAGTGTTCCTAAAGCAAAGGTCACCTGAATAATTTTGTAAGAATATCCATAAGCCTGTGACATGTCAGAGCAGACTTCAGAGAGAAAACCCGCAGATGAACTTTGAAATGTGTGGATAGGAGACAATAAGCAGAGATGTGAGAGGATGAAACATTCCAGGCCTGATAAAACAAATTTGAGATTAGAAATTGATAGCTTAACATCTTCCAAGGAACATAATGAGCAGAAAGGAATATTAAGGTACTGGCTCATGAAATTTTAAGCTTAAGGATTTTAAAAATGATTTCTAAAATTAATCAGTAGGATGGTTATTATCAAAAAGACGAGAGTGGCTGGGGATGCAGCTGAGTGGTAGAGCTCGGCGTGCACAAAGCGTGTGTTTGATCTCCAGTGTTCCCGCTGTCCCCCAAAAGACAAGAGACAACAAATGCTGGTGGGAGTGTGCAAAGAAGAAAAGCCTCGTATGCTGTTCTTAGTGAATGGCGATTGCTGAAGCCGTAATGTCAGAAAAGATGGATGGTCCAAAAATTAAAGTAGAAATCACATCACCAGCCCATAAAGATACTACAGGGACATGCTCAGCACAATATTATTCACCAAGATACAGACACAACTTAGATACCCATCAATGAACCAATAGAGAAAAACGTATATATAAATATGTTTTCCATGCTCATAAACATATATGCATACACACACACATATTTACATGCACACATACTCTTCCTTTGAAATGGAAATTTGCCACAGCACAGAACTGCTTAGAGGCTTAGAGGACATTATGCTAAATCAAATAAACCTGATAGAGAAAAATATATTGCATAATCTCATTTATACTACAATTTTTTTTAAAAAGGTTAAACATGTAGACATTAATACAGAATAAAACAATGATTGCCAAGGTTGGGAAGCTAGTAAACAGGTAGGCCCAGATCAGAGGATAGAATACAGAAGATGGACAACTCGAAAGATCTGATTACAATAGAACTATAGGCAATAATAACATTGTATGGAAGGTTTTGAGAATTAATTGGACTATACCTGCTCTCACTATATGGTGTAAAAATGGGTAATATTCTCAGGTCATGCCCTGTTGACCATACTACACATATCATAACAAATGACAAAAGATTTGAATATAAATGTTAAAAGCTAAAAAACCCTGAACCTACAGAAGAATGCCGTTACAGTCTCAGGCAGAGAAGAGCTTCCTAAATGACATGCAGAAAGAGGCAATGAAATAAATGATTAGTACATTTGACCACTTCAAAAGTATCTCTGTCCATAAAAATGATTTCATGAAGAAACTCATGCACACTACTAGCTGGGGTGTAAAACGGCACAACCACTTGGGAAAACAGTTTCTTAGACTTTAAACATACACATATCGGACATTCTACTCATGCATTTACTCAAGAAAGAAGGAATACATGTTAATGGGGAAACTATCAGCATGCTAAATTAGAGTTCTAAGCTTGTGTTATACCTGATGATTTCATATGAATACATCAAAGTGTGTTCAATTGTACATTTTAAATATATGCAGTTTACTGTATGTCCATGTAGCTCAATAATGCTGTTTTTAAAAGGATATCAAAAAGAAGGAATAGTCAAGCCAAAAATAGAAGACATGCCCCACATATATAACCATCAAAGGAATAGTATTCATGATATATAAAGATTTTCTTGAATCTAATAAGAATAAAGTCAATAATCTAATAGACATACAGGCAAAAGACACAATTAGACATCTCACAAAAGAAGGACCACAAACACCAAAAAAATACAAGAAGAGTCTAAATTTTTATTAGTAAATGGTAAAGTATAATTTTTTTAAAAAAAATTAGTATTTGGTACAGGGTCTCACTATGCAGCTCAGATTCCTGGTAATCCTTCTGTTCTCAGCCACCCCAGTGCTGGGATTACAGATGTGCACCACCACCCCCAACTCGGTTGCCAGCTCAGTGTGCCCAGGAGCTGGGCCTGCATGGCATTTGGTGCCAGAGATCAAACTCTGGTCCTTGCACTTGCCTAAGCAGGTGCTTAGTCCACTGAGCTATCTCACTGGCTCTCAATTTTAAAATCACAATGGTAAGTCATTTCGATTTCATAGATTTATAAAATTAAAAAAATCTAGGACTCTGGAGATAGCTCAGCAGTGTAAGTGCCTGCCTGGCAAGCACAAAGTCCTGAATTCAATCCCAGGTACCAGGAAAAGAAAAATGTAAAATCTAACAACATAAAGGGTGAGCGAGAATATAACTCAATGCAAAGTCTTCAACACTGTTGTAGAAAGTTAAACCATTTTGAAAGACAATATAACTTTATATATTAGAATTGATGCCCTGTAGCCCTTATATCCCAGTAACTCTACTCTCAGAAACACATTTTAGAGAAGGTCTTGCATGCCTACATTACTAGACACAGACAGAACTATTCACAGTATTATTTATAACGGTAAACTAATGGAAAACTGAACATTCTCATGAACAAGGGAGTGAAAGACTAACCTACAATATAGTCTCTTAACAGAAAATTTATCATGGTAAAGATGGATAAATGGTATCCAACTGTAACAACATGATGTTCAAAGAAACATTTTGTGCATTTTGAAAAATGTTCATGTGAAAAGCAAGGCATAAAACTAAAACTTGGTCCATCTGTGTGGGTGCAGCTATCATGAATGGGGCTTGAAGGCCTGAGGTTGTGCTGTGTGAGTGGGACTGACATTGCCTCGGAGGCTACGTCGAATTCTTCTTTAAAGTTTTATTTTTAATAATAAATTGATCTGAACTTACTGCAAATTTTTATATTTTATACTATTTTTTTTAAATTTTTGACTTTTGTAGCACTTAGTTCAAAATAGTTATGTTGTACAGTAGTATGAAAATATTCTTAGTCAATAAGATTTTTCCCTCTAGTTTTCAACTTTATTTCTACTTTTTAAACTTTTTTGTTAAAATGAAGATACAGACATGCATGAACCTGACACAGTGATGACACAAGACACAAAGGGTCAGGAACATCAGTGTCACAGTCCTTCACTTTCACGCTGTGTCCCACAGGAAGGTCTTCAAGGACAAGAACACAATGGAGCTGTCGTCTTTTATGATGGCAGTACCTTCTTCTGGAACACCTCCTAAAGGACTTGCCTGAGGCTGTTTTACAGTTAACTTTCTTTTCTAATAAGTGGATAAAGTACTCTCTAAGCTAATGATAAGTATAGGCAGTAAGTATACAAACTAGCAACATCATTTATTATGATGATTTTATTTTATTTTATATTTCATGTATTTGGTATGGGGTCTCACTACCCAGACTGTATTGATAGTGATCCTCCTGTTTTCAGCCTCCCTAGTGCTGGGATTTCAGGCATGCGCCACCATGCCTGGTCTCGGTCGCCCACTCAGCACACCCAGAGTTTGGGCCAGTGCAGCATCTGGTGTCAGGAATTGAACCTCGGTCCCTGTGCTTGCCTAAGCAGGTACTTAGTCCACTGAGCTATCTCATCGACCCTATCATCATTTATTATTGCTAAGTATTAATAATTGTGAAAAGTATATTGCTAGACTTTGACTGGCAAAGGAATATAGGTGTTTACAACAATATCACCAAAATATACATAATATATTGTATTATGACATTCCAATAGCCACATCATCACTAGGCAATAAAACTCAACTCCGTTATAATCTCAAATCAGTAAAGACATCAATGGTTGTTATGGGTTAGGGTTGGAGGGTGAAATGAATGGACAGAAGATAATAATTTTTAGGGGCTGGCAAGATAGCTCAGTGGTCTAAAGCGTCTGCATAGGCAAGTGCACAGGGATCATGGTTCAATCCCCGGCACCACATGCTGCACCAGCCCTGCCCCCTAGTATGGGCTGAGTTGGCCACACTGACAAAAAAATAAATAAATAAAAATAATATTTTTTAGGACAGTAAAATTATTCTGGGTGATCATGTCAGATGGATATATGTCACTGTACATTTTCAAATCCATATAATGCACAACACTGAGTGAACCTTAATGTAAGTGTTATAGGCAGGGTTTTGCAAAGCAAAACATTTAATATTGGATACATAATTGCATAGGATTTTATAATATTCACGCCAAAAGCCAAATTCAGGAGAGCACAAGAGATCTGTCTGCATGCTAGAGACCTGAAGAATACAGCTGATGGTAGAGACCACAGTATATCCCACATGAGCCCATGGCAATGGCCCACGCTAGTTGCCCCTGAAGATCCAACCACTAGTGGTGGAAGCTAGAAAGTCTGCACCAGCGGGATGAAGGCTCTGTGGCAGCAGGCTGAGGGGTCTGCACTAATCCAGGATGTGATGCTCAAGCTAGGACCAGAGCTTCCCCAAAGGATGCAGCCATCCTCCATGACAACATAGACCTGAGCTCCACAGAGGAGAACAGTCAAGTTCTTACTAGAAAACTCTCCAGGGCAAGCTTCTTCAGAATCTGCAGCATGAAATCTCTCCCATCCCCTATTCTCTTTTTATGTGGCTGGCCACAGTCCTCAGGTGGGTCTCCCGTACCCAGAGCCACTGTGACTCAGTTCAGCTGAACAGTCCCACTTAAATGGATCCTTAGTTAAGCCACCACAGTAAGCAATGGGCTTTTCGTGATGATGTGTCAAGGAAATGTTCCTCTCTACCAGCGGGTGTCAATACTTTGGAAGGCCAGGCGTGTGTCTGGGTAAGAGGTATATGGGGCATCTCCATATCTTCCCCTTCACTTTTTTGCAAGCCTAAAACTACTCTACATTCTAAAATGTTGATAAGCATTAGATGAATTCCTTATCTTCCAAGATTTTTATGTTATATTTTATTTATAATTCAAGAAAATTAATAGGAAAATGAAAAACTCTTGCTCAAAAATTAGGCTCATCTTTTTTGTTTTTTAAATTTTTCATTCATTTGGTAAGGGGTCTCATTACACAGCTTGCACTCTCAGTGATCCTCCTGTTTTCAGCCTCCCCAGTGCTGGATTACAGACGTGTGACACCACACCTGATCTCAGTGGCCAGCTCAGCGCACCTGAGGACAGAGCTGGCATGGCATGTGGTGCCAGAGATTGAGCCCTGGTTCCTGCATTTACCTAGGCAGGCGTTTAGTCGCTGAGCTATCTTACTGCCCGCCCCCACCCCCATAGGCTCACTTTTTATAAACAAATTACTTCTGTTCTCCCCCTAATCCTAGGAACTTTATTCAGGATTATACTACAGAAAAGCAAGCATCCAGGAAAACTAAATATATGAGCTGAAAACTCTCTAAGAACTAAAAAAGAGTGAAAATTGAAATCTAGTTGGAATAGTGGAAAAATAATTAAAAATATTTCCTTGAAATCACATAATAAAAAGTTAAATGAAAGAAAAAGATGCAGCCAATTTTGCCCCACAAAGAATGGTTCCTTTATTGGATGAGGGGGGAAAAAAAGAACACAAAATCCTAAAGCATAATTTTCCAATTAAGAACACCAATCTGAACTTGATTCTTGAAGTACAGAAAACATTTTCAAATAAAAGGACACTAAGGTGGGGCATTGGTGTAGATATCTATTAGCAGACAGCTGCTTATAATTTTGGTTTAGAGTTGGAACACTATTCTTGGAAAAATCAATTGCATTCAATCTATAACAGATGTGGCCAAGAGTTTATTACAGTAAAATACTAGTTTCTGTGAGTCAAAAGGTCAATGAATAAACATTCCATGTATGTAAGCAAAACAAGTTTTCTTTGCTTTCAACCAAAGAATTCACTCTGATGAGTGCTGGGCATTAATTACTGCAGCAACTTCTGTGTTCTGTGTTTTATCCTACTTGGAAAGAAGGGGACAACAGGCTCATCTGCTGCATTATACCTCATGTCTTTGTGTCATGCGTTTGATGCATGATTACAATCTTAAAATCAAACTTAGGAAAATAACTAAACATTTCATGAGCCAGAATCTACTCATGAAACAGTCTTTAAACTAAAGGAGATAATGTATAATTCAAAGATATTGGTCATGGTGGCTTTGTAGTCCTTCAATAAGTCTATCTTCTCGTGTAAGCTTCACTGACAAATTTGCCAGCTACATGTATCCAATGAATGTCCTGATCACTGAAGTTTCCTCCTGAGCCTTTCTCACTCCCCACTCTAGAGCAAGTTTCCAGAAAGATCCACCAATCAGTCACACTACTTGTGGTTTTCAGCTCTTATTTCAGGGAACGGGCTGGGCCATGTACCAAGGTGCTAGAAGCAGGGTAGCAAGAATCCAAAAGTGGCTGAGAAGGGAATAAGCTGCTAAAAACAGAACGATGGTACAGCTGAAGACATGAGAGGAAAGGGAATCCAGAGATCACAGGTCAGGGGGCAGGTGTGGTGCCGGAAAGACTGCTATGAAGCACGGGGTGAAGAGAACTCCCACCGTGCAGAGCTGAGGCCAGACCAACGGCCTCAAGGCTGAGAGGAGAGGATCCGGAGGATGTCACATTCACATTCACACAGGACCTTGGTCATGGAGCAGATATTCAAATCTGCTTGAGTGGGAGTCCAAGGCACAGTTACCGGCTAACCCTGGCCTGTCTCCCTGGTACCTCAGTTATCTGAGTGACAAGTAATTAAAATGTAACTCTCAGGAAAATAGTCATGCACACACACACATACACCTAGAGGGAAATAGGAAACTTAGTAGAATCTTTAAACTGAAACACAAGTGTGCCAAGAAAGTCTGATGATGTTTTAGAGCAATTTAGGGGTACTCACAGATGCAGCCTTCATAATCTTCCACTATTAGAGACATTTAGGGATAAAATTTGAGAGAATCTGAAAAATTATCCAGATCAGCTATCAAAATCTTGCCTACCTTTTAACCTTATGTTCTACTATTGATTTCCACTATTGATAAATCAAATACCATTGTGCAAAAACAGTTTGGACAACAGTAACGAATGAATGAATAAATGAAAGAAAGAAAGGAAGGAAGAAAGAAAGAAAGGAAAAGAAACAATATAAGAAGAAAAATGTTGCATAATTTAAAAGTTAAATATAGGGCCAGGGATATAGCTCAGTGGTTTAAGTGCCTGCCTGGAAATTGCAAGGTCCTGAGTTTGATCCCTGGTAACACCCACATACACAAAGTGAAATAAAAGAAATTTAGAAAGTTGTTTGTTAATTAAATAGAAGTAAAATGTCACAAAAATAAAAATTAAGATAAAAATATATGTACACAAAAAGTATTGAAAAGTTAAAAATTTCAATGATAATTTTATGTTTGCTAAGAATACAGAAATGTGAAATCATGTAAAATATAATATGAGTAGCTTAAGCTTACCAATGTATTCATTTGCACAGATGAATTTCATATTTTTTATAAATCAGCAAAGAGCAAAGCTAGCATATAACACACAGATGTCTCCTGAAAAATGCTAAAAATTCTAATGCTGCCAGTTTCATAATAGCTTTGAATCATATAGAAGTGTTTTATATTCTTTTGTGTAACTTTAAATACAGCTAGAAATGGCTCATGAGAAATTCTAAACTGCTGGAAAACTTGAAAACGAAGCAATAACTGCGCAAAAATGAATATGAACAGTCCAAAGAGAAAATCCGAGCAAAGTCACACAAAGACCTGTTTCCCCCCCCCCCCCGTAGGCCAGACTAACATGCCATTACTATGGGCCCATTTTTAAATTTGTATAAAAAGCCCTAATAAGGTAATGGATTTTCAATTTCTAAGGGCACAACAGCTAAGCAGCATGTGATTAAATAATCAGAGGAGGAATGGACAGGCCGTGGGAGCAAGCACCCTAAACGAAAATTGAAGGAGCAGCTCGCAGTGACAGCAAGAGCTAAAGAAAAGCTACCATGCCAGAGACAGGGATTAAAAAGCAGAGAAGAACAGGGCCACACAGAGGACAAACAGATCACACATCAGTAGCTGCAAGGGAGGGATCTGCTATTGGAAAATCAGACTGGCTGTGGCAATCAGGACGGGGTGCCTGCCCTAACCCCACCCACATCTGCTGGTGAGAGGCTGGCTGAAGAGCAGGCTTGTGAGCCAATCTGACCAACGAGGTGTGTGACAACACTGCAGAAGAGATGTCGATGACACTGAAGACTCACTGTGACTACTCTGGCACCAGTCTAACAATGAGGCCAACGCACGGGTAGAGCAGCATCAACAGATATAGAGAAGAGTAGCTGTCCTTCAGGTTCAGGGCCCACTCAGGAACTGGAATATTTGCATTACAGGATCTCCCTATGGAAGCCAGGAATTTAAATTTAGAGTTCCATTATGCACAACCCAGAGGCTTTTAAAAAACATTTGCAGCTCAAATCATGGCTGCAGCACTACGTAGCTCAGAGGAATGTAGTGCCCTCTTTTGGAGCCTCAGTTTCCTCATTAGTAAAATTTTCTCATAGATAACTGTGAGACTATAATAAGCTAGCAAAATTAAAACTTATTTATCACATCTGGATCATTATGCCAAAGGATGGTACAGCTTAAAAGCCAAGATTGTATATGTTTACTCCCTCATCTTTACCAGATAAGATCAATTTGAAGACAACAGTATACAATGTAACAGCCATTGCTCAATTCCTATCATTTTGTTTAGAGAAATTCTATGTCATTTCTAATGCTTTTTAAATAATTATTATTTAAATCTCTTAAAAAAATAAATAAAAATGAAATGAAAACAGAATCTGCCAAAGGCCAAGAAATCCGCAATGGATGCCACTGCAGAGTGCCCGCCAAGGGAAAGACAGGTATGCAAGGACGCTATGGTGCCTCCTCGCCGGATCCAGAGCTGCTTGGTGTCTGACTTCTCCCCAGAGTCAAAATGGACATGAAAAGCAAACACGTTGATAACAGTGCAGCAAAAGATGCAGAAGACTGCCAGAACTTCTCGAGAAAGGAACAAGAACAATGGAGTAAGCGTGTTAGAAGTGAGTGGGAGTGTTGAGGGCAATGAATCACTGGAATAAATTGTCTGAATTTAAATATTTGCTATATTTTTATCATATTTCATACATATGTACACATACACACATTTGGCAACAGTTTTACCCAAAATAACATGAATTTTTAAATACTTATTAAGTAATAGACATTTTCTTTAATACAACAGTATTTATGCTAACCTAAGAATTTGGGATTTATCATTTTCTGGGATGGATGAGATTGGAGATCACTATACTGGGAACAATAAGTCAGAGTCGGAAAGACAAACATCCTGCTCCCTATCATATGTGGAAGAGACAGAGAGAACTTGAAAGTAGAAGAGAGATGATTAAAGCAGGGAAAAGGAATATAGGGCATGGAAAAGGGAAAGTTCATGGAGGTAGGAATGATCAAAGTATGTTATGTACATGTGTCCATGGTATACTAATAAAAAAGAATTTATGACAGGCAGTGGAAAAGTTCTAAAAACCATTAGTTTTATGAGTATTTTTACTTTTTAAAATTTTTCTAAAACACATCACAAAATTTACCATCTTAACTCCTCACTCTTAGGCATAGAGTTCAATAGCATTAAGTAAAGGACATGTTGACATGACATCTTTGCTAGGCATCCTAGAGCTCTTCTCATCTTGCAGAACTGGGATTCTGAACACAACACATAAAACTATTCTCTCTCCCAGCCTTCGCAAATCACCTTTCCTTTTTCTATGAGCCTATTAGGTACCTTGTGTAAATGAAACCACATCTTTCAAAATGTGGTGCTTTTACTATGCATACTGTTTTTAAAGTTCATCCATGTTTTAGCATGTGTTACAATTTTCTTACCTTTTAAGGTTAATTTTCCACGTATGTATGTACCACACTTTATTTATCTATTCATCCATCAGTGGATATTTGGATTGCAACAGCAAATTCCTTTTAAAGTAAAATAAAAAATAGGAAACCAATGAAATGTATTTTGTAATACAGGAAATCCTGGGTATCTCATTTAATGGAAAAGTGAACATTCAAACATTTTATCAGAAAGACCTCCTTTGTGTGTTTTTGCATGGGGACTGGTTTCTTTCAAACTCCAAACAAATGTGCTTGTGTCCATTTCTTTTATTGTCTCAGAAAGCAAGTAACTCCCCAAAAAGGAAAACTTCCCTGGAAAAAACTTTCTGGAAAATCTTAGCAACTTGTTCATGTTGAAGATAAATGTACTCAGAGAACATTTTTAATTACATGTATTGGTTTGCATTGGTTTATGCAAACAAAAACAGAAATGTACTTATTTACTTACATTTTGAAGCAATAGTGCACACCAACTGCAAAACAATAGCAGCTCATCACAGGCTTTAAAAATAGATAATAGAATATATTTTTTTATGGAAGCAACCCAGATTGTATTCATTTATCTCTTTTTACCTGAATGTTTTATGAGCAACCAGGTGAAGGTAGACAGCTCTAAGACATCGAATTAAAATGGTCCTGGGAGCAGGGGCCCTACCTAACTTGTTTCCAGCTTCCCCAGCAGAGGCATCTGTTGGCAGAAGAGCCCAGGACAAGGTGCTGGAGGGCACGCTGATGGCTGCTGGACTCTTCCAGTCACTTTGGAAGTTAGCCCTCACTTTTCAGGAATATTCCCTCAGGGAAACTGGCCAATTTCCCTGATGTTTTATGAAGCCCTCGTGTATCATATTCTAAAAAATGATTTTTTAGTGGGCCTAGAAATAGGACTTAGAGACTACAAAGGCCCCTATATCATTGGGTCGGTAGAAGGACTTATTAATGCCATGAATGTTCCAAAGCCTTTTCGTTCAATCTATCACAAAATTAAAAGGAGTAAAGAGTTTAGTGCAGGTAGGAAGCAAAACAGAGTGGAAGTCACCTGTCGCTGCTTCCTCTACTGTCGTGTTTGGAGGAGTCCTTTCTTGAACCCTGTCCTTTAGCCCAGTCCTTGTGCACGTCCCGGCTCCTTCTGTCTCCATTTGTTTAGGCAATCTATGCAGCTCAAAAATCCAGCTCAAAAGTAAATGTCCACAAAGAGATTGCTTTACATAACCCTTAATACTTTAGTGTATTTTACTCAACATTTCTCCACAATTTAGAATTTTATTGTTATTTATGCACATGATTTTGAAATACTAATAAGCCATTTTTTAGAAAATTTAATTTTATAAAGTGATGCACATAGTTTAACAAGTGAAACATTACTATGACATTGGAAACAAAAATACAATGACAGCCCCATCCCTCCCCGGACTCCATTTTTAAGTCCTGGAGGCAAACACTCTTGAAGTTTTCAGCTGTTAATGAGGAATGTATACACCTACATATTTCTAATTAATAAATTACTATTTCTTAAATAATTTATTGAGGTAAAAGGTAAAGTTAAGTATTTTAAAGTCAAAAATCTAGTGCATGTGGTTTATTCACAATATCACGCAACCATCACCACCTCTGTCTAGCTGCAAACTACATATACTTCCACACTTCAGAGTAAAACCCTCCACGCATTAAGCAGCCTCTTTCCATCCCCCTTCTCTGCTAGCTCCAGGAAACCTTTGCTCTACATCTGATCTCTGTGAATTTATCTACTCTGAATATTTCATACAAGTGGAAGCATACAACATGTACATAGCATGTTGTCTGACTTCTTTCAACACTGTAGACATGATGTTTCCAGGTTTATCATATTGTATGATCTGTAAATAGTTCACTCTGCTTTAGTGGTTTCACAGTATTCCTTTGGTTGCATCAATTTCATTGTGCAAATGTATTTATCCATTCATCCATTGACACATATTTAGGTTATTTCCATCCTTTGGCCATTGCGATTAGTGCTCCTACGAACATGTGTGCACATGTGCAGTATTTGATTAAACACCCATTTTCAGTTCTATGAACTGTAACTGTAAGTTATATGGTAATTCTATATTTAAAGTTTTTGAGGAACACTCAAACACTTGCTTTGTGTGCAAATATCATCAAAGTAAGTTTCTCATTTATTTATTTTATGTATTTAGTAGAGAGTCTACAGGGTCTCACTACACAGATCAGACTTGGAGTGATCCTCCTGTTTTCAGCCTCCCAAGCACTGGGATTACAGGCCACCACACCCAGTCTCAATCACCACCTCAGCATGCCCCAGGGGCGGGGCTGGCATGGCAAGCAGGGGATTGAACCCCAGTCCCTGAATCTGCCAAAACAGGCGCTTTAATCTGCTGAGCTATCGGGCCAGCCTTCTCCTTGCTTTCTATCTCTGTGAAATTATTCCACATCAGGCTTGTTTCTCTACCCATATACCCTTCTCGTCTAGTAGAGGATTTATCAAGTAACTACAAAAATGTAATTTTTAAAGTGTTTTAAGCTTGTGATGCATTAAAAAGCAGCAAAAGGAACTAAACATGGAAAAAAAAATTCTGAATCATAACATGTTGCCCTCTTAACACAAAACTTGGTGTAAACAAGTGGCTTCTAGCAGTATTTCTTATATTTTATGAGTCACACTTAAATATTTCCCAAAAGACAATTATGAAATTTTTCTCCCAAGCAATGAGAACGTAGTAGATGGAAGGCCACCTCAGAGGCTGCTGCTTGCTGTGTACACACACACACACACACACACACACCCCTCAGAGGATGAGGAAGAGGAAACTTGAGGCAACTCTACTGCTGCTGAATCATCAAGGAGCAGGCTCACAGGACAGCGGAAGGGAGGGGAGGTTGGCCAGCAGGAAGCACAACCAGGAACGGCTGGACACAAAAGCCCAGCTCAAGGCCAGGGACCTAGCTCGGCGGCACAGTGCCTTCCTAACAAGTACAAACCTTGAGTTCAATTCCCAGTACCAAAACCAAAACCAACAAAAGAAACTACAAACAAACAAAAAGTTCACAGCTCAAGAAAGCAAAGAAGCACAAAAAAAAAAAAAAAAAAAAAAAAAAAGCAAGCAAGCATTTTAAGTATGTACATAGCTTGAACATGATTTTGATGGGATGCTCTGCAGTCACGGCTGTGAGGTTCTGGATCTCAGGATCGGGATCAGCTGTGCTTCTCCTGAGCAACTCATTTGTTTTCAGATGTTCGGCACAGTGACCCCTGCCCTGGTGATGTCCCAGCGCAGCACCGGCTGCTGGTGAAATTCAAGTCCAGCTGTCTGGATCAAGGGCAGAAGATTTCTGATATACACTTTACATGCTAATGTTCTCCTAGGATCATTTTCTTTCTTTTTATTTCTATTCTCATTGTGTACATCCTTATTGCCCAACTTAAATCCTCTTACAATAATGTATGAACATTAAGAAATACATTTACCCCCAACTGCACTTCAGATTTTAGGATTCTAATTTTAGTTGGTCGGTGTCCAGAAACACAATTACTCAGTTTGGGGTGATCTTAGGGTGACCCCTATTATTATGCTTCAGTCCAGCCACAACATGGTGTCTCGTTTTCTTCATTTACCCCATGAACAAAATTTCTGCACCATAGTGTGATTCTGAGGCATAAAGCAGACAAATCCACACGAAGAGGTCGGCGTGCTGCCTGCTCCATAGCAAGTGCTCACCGAATACCAGCTCTAATATCTAACATTTAACAGCTAATAAGCATTTGAATTAAGCTCCCATGAGCTTAATTTGGAGAACAAATATCTAAAAGCAGAAATCAGTTTATTTCATTTAAGACTCCCCTAGCACAGAAGCAGCCATTTTTTTTTTTTTAATACCAAAGATGAATTTTAACTCCACAGAAACCTAGAGGTGAGGATAAGGTGAAGTAAAGATAGTAAGTTCAGGGAACTTTTTCAAAAATGCAGGAAGGGAGAAAAAGAAGCAAGCTAGGGCACAGATCAAGTATTAAAAAAGATTTAATTTTTGTGTATTGTTTTTGATTGCCTGTTTATTGTTTAATATGTATTTTTGCAATTTTTCAAAATAAGTGAAACATGAATGTGCAGAATAGGCACAGAAGGTCATAAAAAGCACAAACATTATATGTAAAGAACTTCATATATTCTGGGGAGATAGCTCAGTGATCTAAGTGCCTGGCAAGCGCAAGGACCCGGATTCAATCTCTAGTACCGCATGTCATGCCGGCTGTGCACAGAGCCAGCCACTGTAACAGGGCATGAGGCGCTCACCTGGAATGCCAGCACTGGTGGGGCTGAGGCGGGAGGATCACTAGGAGTCTGAGCTGCATAGTGAGATCCTATACCAAATAAAGAAATTTTTAGAAAAAGTTTTAAAAAAAAATTTTAGAAGAAAAATTAAGACCTAACAGGAAAACACAAGGCAAATAAAAAAGCGCTATGTAGTAAATTGGGTTCTACTTCATAAAATTGTCATTCAGAATCTTTTTTCTTAAAAAGTCTTTAAGGCTGAGTGTTGTGGTGCATGCCTGTAACACTAACCCTTTGGAAGGCCGAGGCAGGAGGATCACAACTTTGGGCCCAGCATTTAGTGACTTAGCAAGACCCTGTCTGAAAATAAAACTTCTTTAAAAGACTGGGGATAGAGCTCAATGTGAAGGACTTTGATTGAATAACCAGTACTCCAGAGAGAGAGAGAGAGAGAGAGAGAGAGAGAGAGAGAGAGAGAGAGAGAGAGAGAGAAAATGTCTTTAATAAGTGAGGCTTATAAATGTCTTTGGTTTT
>NW_004524721.1:6970580-6976584 GCF_000260255.1 Octodon degus
GCCTGGGCTGGGACTGGGTCCCGCCAGCGCAGGGTAGCAGGAAGCTCTCCGCACACTCACCGGACCTGGGCTAGGACTGGGTCTCTATTTTCCATTTCATAAATTGACAAGGAGAGCCTAAGACATACATGGAAACTGATGGAAGCTGGCTAACTAGGGCAATCTTCAGAAATGAAGACCATGTTAGAGGACTCACATTTTCCAATTTAAAAACCTATTACAAATCTTCAGTATTCAAAACATTATTATACTACAATAAGGATAAACATATAGAATAAAGGAATAATATTGATTATCTAGAAATAAGCCTTCATGGTCATATATCCATATGCTAAAGAATGAAGTTGGATACATTCTCAATACTATACAAAACCTTCATATTTAAAATAAATTATAATCCTATATTAATCAAGAGTTAAGGTTACAAAACTCTTAGATGAAGAGACACAAATCTTAATAATGTTGGATTTGTTGCAAAAAAACCAATATAAGTTGAACCTCCGCAGATTATCAAAATTTCTACAGTAGTTGCAAACTAAATCATCAAGAAAGTAAGAAGATAAAAGACACAGGAAAAATATTTACAAATCACATCTCTGACAAGGGACTTGTATCTTACTTACATAAAGAACACTTACAACTCAGTAACAAGAAGATAATCCAATTTGAAAATCAACAATGAATTCAAATAAAAATTTCTCCAAACAAAATACACGCGTATCCAACAAACACATGATAAGATGCTCAATATGGTTACTCATTAGAAAAATGCAAATCAAAATCACAAGATACCATTTCACACCTAGTAGAACTGCTATTATGAAAGGTCAGAGAGACACACATTGGTAAACATGCACACAAGATAGAACCCTTGTATATTGCTTACAGGAATATAAAACTGTGAAACTGCTTGAGAAAATAATTCAGTAATTTTTCAAAATACTAGCTACAGCTACCATATTTAACCCAATAACATCACTCACTCTTCAATACCTACCAAAAGAAATTAAAACATGTATGTACACAAAGTACTGTACATGAATCTTCCTATCAACGTTACTCATAATAGCCAAAAACTGGAAACACTCTGTTGTCAATGAACTGATGCATGGATAAATAAAATGTGGTACATCCATACACTGAATTATTATTTGGCAGTAAAAAGACATGTACTGAAGCATACTACAATGTGCATGGACCTTGAAAACATCCGACTAAGTGAAATAAGCCCATCACAAAAGGAGACGTAGTATATGATTTTCAGTTGAGTGAATTGTCCAGAACAGGCAAACATGAGTGGAAATAAAGTAGATCATGTCTGCCAGAGTGGGGGGCACAGCTAGCAACTGATTGCCAGGGCTACAGGAGTATCTTCCAAGTTGGATAAAGTGTGATGGTGACATAACTGAATGAATATGTTCATTTTTACTTTTTAAGATTTATTTATTAATACACATTTGGAATGCATAATGTTTATATTTTTGTGTGGAGTTGGTACATGGACCTAATGCATCTTGATTCCTTTTTTCACTCCTTTCCCTCTGTCCTATTTCCTCCTTCCCTATTTCTTTGTCACCTTCTCCTTTCAGAGAGAGTTATATCTTTACTTCCTATTATTGATTTTTTAGTTTTCTCTTTATCTATACTGTGGGTTTCTCATACAAGAAAATCATGCAATATTTAAGCTTGTGTTTTGATTTAACATTATGGTCTCAAAGTGCAACAACTTTCCTACAAGTGATTCAAGTTTATCTTCCTTTATGGCACAGTGGTATTCCACTGTGTGCAAATATCACCTTTCTAAACCTCCTCTGCAACTGAGGGACACCTACGCCACTTCTAAGACTCAGCCGTTATGAGTTGTGCTGCCATAAACACGGGTGTGCGTGGGTCACTGTCGTGTGATGTCTTACCCTTTCTGGAAGACACCTGCAAGAACTCAATTGGAATTTCTGATTCTAGTTTTCTGAGCCATCGCCACACTGATTTTCATAGTGCTTGTGCTGTTTTACACTCCCACAACAGTGTGGAATGGCTCCCTTTTCCTGGAGGCCTTGCTGCATTTCTTAGTATTTGGTTCCCTGATGACTGAACTTTGTCTTGGGCATGGATTTATTTTATACTACATCTCACAAATTGTGTTTTTAAGGAAGAGGAAAGATGCTTCAGAATCACATTCCTCTTATTCCTAACAGAGCTCATGCCCTCAGGATCCTTCTGCCTTCACACCCCAACCCCAGAGACTTCATGTCAGCCCCAGCAGAGACCCAAGCCTGAGTGAGTTCTACAGTGAGTTGCTCAGGGCAGCCTCTCCTGGTGTAGACTTTTTTCCTGATACATATCTCAAGGATTAGTAAATTAAGACCCATAATTAATTTAACTTTCAATTTTGCTTTTGATTTTTGCAATGCCTGTAGCTAAGAACAATTTTTATATTTTCAAAAAGTTCTCTTTAAAGAACACGTGACAAGCACCAAATGTAGACTGCGAAGTTTAAAGTATTTATTTCCTAACTGGCTCTTTTCAGAGCTAGCTTGTTGACCCCTGATCTATTCCTTTCATTTTCTCTACATTTACCAAGTGAAAAGGGGCAAGTAGAGGAGAGAAGACAGGAGGAAACCTTATCCTTTCTTTCAAGATCACTGTTCACAGTAAATACTGCAGGGCAAGAGCCTGCTTGCCCAGATTCACGGGAGCCAATTGTCACACTGAACAGTTTTGCGAGCCAGATGACGCCATGTTGGAAGCGGCTTTAGTAGAAACATTTACCACACGGAAGTCAACAATCACTACAAATCAGGGCTTTTTCCTCCTGCAGAGAGTGAGCACATCTTTAAGTAAAAATCATCTCACCTTTTCAGAGATTAGAAGGCAGGGAGCAGCTTTGAAACAGATTTGCAGTCCCTAGGGAATCTATTGATGGGATCCCAGGGTACCAAGCTCTGGGTGAGCAAGTAAGCCAGGGGGCAATGTCTGAGTCCTCCGCTTTCCTCCTGGGTTTCTTTGACAGTTCCTTACCCCTTCCCGCGCCTGTCCCATGCCGTCTTGGCTGGCACAACCATTCTGGGCACAGAGGGATCTGTCTCCATTCTCCAGCAGGCCAGGGCTACAGCAGGTGCAAACAAGTGCCCAGCATGCCCGGAGCCTGCAGGGAAGCGCTCCTGACTACCACTAGGGGGAGGGCTGGCCACGCTTGCGAGCAGACGCTGGCTGGAGCAGAACCGGGCACAGGCCAAAGGTAGGAAAGCAGAGATGGAGGTCGTAAAAAGGAAGGAAAGTGGTGAAAACAAGAACATGGAAAGGAAATGACCTTTGCTCTTTATCATCTGAAAAGATGCCAACATCCAACAGGTGAGGTTGAGAAAAGTGGGCCCAGAGCTCTCAGCAAGTATCCCACAAATTAAGCACCTTTGCTCTAGAGAATGGGTAGGTCTCTGCAGAAACCAGGGTGAGAAGCTTAGAAAGCATCTCCTCTCCTCTGAAAGTGGCACTGATGGATACATACAGCCTGAGGTTTGCCTTGTAGGCATCTTAATTCTTAATGATACCTATACTTAATGTTGATTTTATATCTTGCTTATCTATAAACTCATTTTTTTAAAGGTGGCAATAACGGGACCCAATATTGCCTAGTTCAAACATTACATGTATGCTATATATGATAGATTACATATGTGATGTGTGTGATAGATTGCATATATATCATATATGTAATAGATTATACGTGTTATATGCACAATTATAATATAGCATAGATATATAATATGTCATATGATATATGACAATATATATTCCTACTCTATTGAGTAAACCAGGAAGGCATAAATGGATAGATAGCTTACAAAACTGACAACCTAAATCTTCAGGCTATAATATAAAGGAAACTGAGATTTTACTAATTAGACCTTAAGACTCATTTTTCTGGATGAGGTGGAAACTATAGTATCATTTTCTAAGGCTTAGCAATGAATTAAATAGAGTTTTCCCAAAGCAGCTGGGAACCTACATTCCACATACCATGTTGTTTCTACAAGAAAAAAAATTCCAAACAACTTACTTATGAAGAACGTTTGCAACAAAATGTGTTTGTGAAACAGGCAGAAAGAACTGCGTACACCAGTTGTTTGCAAAGCCAAGAGGCGCCCTGGCTCTCTCCGGCGCTCTCACGGTGTGCGCTTCTATTCCAGGGTATGCAGCCCTCCCGCTCCCAACTTTCTCTCTGCTAAAGAGTTGTCATTCTGGCTGCATCTATTTTGCAGTTACAAGAACACTGATTTCACGTAGATTTAGTTCAAGGTTTTTGGCCTCATTTTTTGCTGCTGTGGTAAGTTTTCCTGGCTCCAAAAAATGACTCTAAACTAATGTAAATTGGACAAGGTCACAGAGCATGCTAAGAACAGAACTGGTAACCTACAAGTACTAAACCCAAGGCTCTCTTTCTATTTCCAGAGTGAAAATGGGCACAGAGAATATTTTTCCCCAGCTAAGCAAAGCCATTATAAATCCACAGTGCTGAAAGCACTATCTGTTGAGTCCATTTCTAAAATGTGACTGCTTTGAACCAGTAAGGATTGCAAACTATATACTTTATAATTTATTTAGAAATATAGTAGGGCAGAGACTTTAATATATAAGTAGAACATATGTTCATAATATTTTGTTACAACCAAAAAAATGAAAATTGTGAAAATCAATTCAAGTGGCCAACTAGCTGATGCAAGTCTTTCTCTTCTCTCTTCTTTTTCTTTCCTCCTCTTTTTATCCCCTTTCTTATTTCTTCTTCCTCTTCTCCCCCTTCCCTCCCTCCTCCTCTTTCACACTGCTACCCCTGACCCCATTCAAAGCCCTGACATAGCAGGGCAACCCCATCAAGGGCTGGCGTCCAGGCAGGTATGGTGGTGCACACCTGTAATCCCAGCACTTAGGATGCCAAGGCAGGAGGATCAAGGCAAGTTCAAGGCCAGCCTGCGCGACTAAGTGAGAGACTGTCTCAAAAAGTCAGAAAATTTAAAAAGCATCTGACATTTACACAAACACGTGTGTGGTCTTTGTTCTGCTGCAGTCTTCAGCCCCACTTCCCACTCCCACCACCACTTAGGAAATGAGGTAGGCGCTCACAGGCTGTTCCACGAGAACTTGCATGGGATCATGAGAGAATGTGGTACTTCTACTATCAACACAAAAATGTGCAATTGCAACCTTTCCTGAGGCCCCAGGACAGAAAGATTAGGCCATAGCTTGAAGAGATAACTGCATCTATTTCTTAATTATTCCCAGCAGCAGATGGGACTCCTTCAATGTCATTTCCAAAAATAGTACCTAATCATCCTGAAAGAGTTCGCTTCTGAACATGATTCTAGTCAAAGGAGGGACTAACTGGCCAGGAGACAAGCGATGACACCGTAATAATGATGCCTTATACTAAGTAATGGCATGTTCTAAGCACTCAGCAAGGGTTTTATTTAATCCTAGCAAGATGCCATATGACACAAGTACTGTTGTACTCTCATTTACTTAATAAATATTTACTGAGCACCTACTATGTGCCACATGTTCTAGGGATACAGAAATGAACAGATAGAATCTCCACTTTTCTACTTACCTATGAATGGAAGAAACAAAAAACAATTAAAATATAGGATACTTATATTCCCAATATCTAAAAGGAACATTCATGTAGGAAATGGGATGAAAAAGTTGGAGTGCACAGTTTTAAGGAAGACCCTATGGGAAGATGAAATTTGAGGAGAAATTGGAAGGAAGTGATTAGGAGGAGAAAGCAGGAGATGAAATGAGAGGGTAAAGGGGGGGCGACACAGTATAGGGCTTCATTGTTAACTCTAAGGACTCTTTCCTTTTTTCTTTTTTTTGTTGAGGTATAGGGGATCAAACCTAGGGCCTTTCATATGTCAAGAACATACTCTACTACTAATCTATATCTCCCAATTTTTCTTTCTTTCTTTCTTTCTTTCTTTCTTTCTTTCTTTCTTTCTTTCTTTCTTCC
>NW_004524721.1:6976684-6987072 GCF_000260255.1 Octodon degus
AGAGAGAGAGAGAGAGAGAGAGAGAGAGAGAGAGAGAGAGAGAGAGAGAGAGAAAATGTCTTTAATAAGTGAGGCTTATAAATGTCTTTGGTTTTATGTACATGTAGATATCTTTCAATATGCATAATAGAACATTATACAATACAGCAAACATTGTTAAATTCCTGTTACTTTGTTTTGTGAAACTTTGTATTGTTTCTAATGCTGTTATTTGCTATTACCATTTTCTATTCTTTAAAAAATAAAATAAAATATGAATAATACAAACAGACCTAAAAACCTGGTGCTAGGGAACAGGACTAGCTTCCTCATAGATTACACCATAAAATCATGCACATTCTCTGTGCTCTGTCCAGGCTGGAGGTGGAAAGGGAGGTAGTCACAGATGGAGAAATTTATTATAAATATAATTCCTGGGAAGTCCAACAGATTTCATCTTATCTCAAGAAAGACAGCGCTGGGGAGATAGTTCAGTGGCATACGTGCATGCCTGGCAAAGGTAAAGCCCTGAATTTGATCCTCAATACAAAAAAAAAAAAAAAAAAAAAGGAAAGACAGACAATATGAGTTCACATTGTAATGCAGCTGGGTCTTAAGATACATATTGAATTTATGTCTTAATTTATAATTTGTAATCCAAACATTTTACCTATTGCATTTATTCAGCATGAGGGAGACTAGCCAAAAAAGAGAACTGTGTTGATTAATTTATCTGCTTAGAAATACAAAACATATGCACAACAAGCCAGGACAAAGAAAATTCAATGATCCAAACCTAAGTCCTATATTGGAAACCAGAGCTTTGTTTGAATGGATTTAAATAAAGAATTGTTCATTTATTTTGTAAAGAAAAATATTCCAATGCCCTGAGCATAGATTTTTTTTCCATTTTGTGTGTAGAGTCTATTATGTTCATATATTTTAATGATATTCTCATCTAATGGAAGTATGTGTATAAATTTCTTATATACAGTGTTAGTCAGAATGCTTCCACAAAAGCTTATTTAAGAAATAAAAATAATAATGTCATTTCAAGATTTAACATATAATCTGTATTATTTGTGCCTCAATTTCTGCTTCCTTATCACCGTTAAGACAAAAATACAACCATTAGCATACAAATTGGTGCAAAGTATTTTCCTCTAAAGCAAAACCATTTATTTTTTAAAGACTGTGGCTTTTAAAGGTCATTTTGGTGAACTGAGCAACGGCATTTATCTTTTAAATAAAATGTAAAAATTAAAGTGTCACATAAACTTTGTTTTACTTTCAAATTTGGTTTATAAAATTTGAATATGATTTCTTTCTTTAGAATCAGATCTACCTAATTTTTAAGAATGTATAGGACTTGTAGCTGAGAGAAAATAAACAACAATATAAGTATACATTTTAACACTGTAATTCTCAAATTCAGTGCTATCTGGTATTCACATGATAGTCATCTACTTAATTCTCCTTTTAAGCATGTCTGGTATATATTTCAAGCTTCAAATGGTAAATCATAAAACATTTAAAATCTTATGACTACATGAAAGAAAAGAGATGCTAAAGCTGACTTAACTTCAGCCATGAGGTCACATGACACTTGTTTTTTGTAGTCACTCTCCTTGCCACTGAGATCCGAGAGCTGACATCTGCTACTCAGAGGAAGAAGTTAACTTTGGCTCATGGCGTTAGCCCAAAGCCAGCCAGTTCCAAGGCAGGAAGGTGCTGTAGGAGGGCCAAAGGCCAGAGTCGCCTCATGGAAGCCAGGAAGCTGAGAGTTGAGGGAGGAGACACCCTCCACAGGCCATGCCCACACTGACCCCTGCCTTCCCACCAGATCCATCTTCTAAGGGCCAGTCAACTATACCATCCCTGTGACCCAATCAGCTCCCTGAAGCCCTGCCTCTGTTCATGTGTAGCTTTAGGGGAACATCTAGATATAAACCCTAACCAAACTCAAAAGTAAGGGACTGACAAGCTAAAACATGTTTTATTTTTATCTTAATTTCTAGTGGAATCTTATGATCTTCATGAATTAAATGATTTAGAACACAATAAGTACAAAGTCTGGTCATAGTACTTTCATGAAGTATGTTTATACCTCCACTCATTTCTCTGATTCAACAAGTATTGAACTAAACTTCAACAGGATAAAAATAGCAAGATCTTGAGTCTTTCCTCTAGCACTACAAGGGGGAGGGGACCAGGCCAACAATAGTCACAATATAAATGAGTAGCAATTGGTATTGCAGCAGTGTAGGAGAACTGCCCTGGGGCCAGGAGGACTGCCCACACCTTCTTGGGGAGTGGACAGCATCTCAGAGAAGAGCTAGAAAAGGACTTTATCATTCTCTTTCTTCCAGAAGCCAAGAGGACAGAAAACATAAAGGAAAATATTTCAGGCAGCAAACCAGGAGACAAGAAGGTAGAAGCTCGGGCCGGGGAGATGGCTCAGTAGAATAAGCGCTTGCCTGGCAAGCACAAGGGCCTAAGTTCATTCCCCGGTTCCACTAAAAACAACAACAACAACAACAACAACAACAACAACAACAACAACAACAACAAAAACCCTTAAAAAAAAAGAAAAAGAAGGTAGAAGCTATAGGGACACACAGGATATTCTGGAAAGGGTAGGTATGACTTACATAAAGCTGGGTCTGTGTATGTAGGGGAGGCCTCTCCTGAAGCCATAATGTGGCCCTGCCAACAGGAGCAGGTGCTAAGTAGTAACAGGGAAGACACTTGGACCCATACTTGTGAAGGGTGAGATGCTTTGAACCAGCTGAGCACCTAACAATCAAAGAGTTCTAAGCTGAACAGATTTTGCAGGCAGTTTAAACCAAGGATATAAATGAAATTTTCTAGTAGTATCAGAAATAGGTCATCATTAGGGCTGGGGAGATAGCTCAGTGGCAAAAGCACTTGCTTCGCAAGTGCAATGTTGAGTTTGATCCCCAATACCGCAAAACAAGAGATGGAAGTAGCACCTATCAGTAGGCAATATAATAATCTATGTTGACTTTTTAAGAATGATTTCATTTAAAAAAAGAATGATTTCATTGACAGAATTATACTACACATTCTAGTAGAAATTAAAATTGAATTTAATTAGAGATCCTTAAGTGCTATTATGGGTTGTCTTATAATTATGGTTAATAATGATAATAATACTTCCATGCAAATCAACATAGACTCGTAGACACAGAGAAATGAGGAAGAATTTAAAAAATTAGACTACAGAAGCACCAAACTTCCACATTTACTGAGCACATACTGTGTAGAGTGGTAATCCCTACTACTGACATCCCATTCCTATGAGGTGGGTAAACATCCAAAGGACTCTGGGAACATTTGCTGACTTTGGATTTTAGAGAACAATACTTAGACCTACTGCCTGGGCCACTAGTCTGGCTAGGGAATGGACTAATCTACTTTTTTTTTTTTTTTTGTATTTTAGGGAAGGGTCTACAGGGTGATCAGGGTCTCACTACTAGAACGGACTTGGACTTGGAGTGATCCACCTGTTTACAGCCTCCCAAGAGCTGGGATTATAGGCACATGCCACCACATCCAGTCTCAATTGCCATCTCAGTGCACCCCATTGGTGGGATTGGCATGGCAGGCCCAGGGATCGAACCCCTGGCCCCTGCACCTGCTTTTAGGCACTTTAATCAGCTGAGCTATTTGGCTGGCCTGGACTAATCTACTCGAAGATCAATAACATCTCTGATGATAAAACTGAAATGATTAGCAACTAGGAACTGCACCCACTAGCTCCTGAAGCAGACCTTATAGCCTTAGGAATGGAGAAACAATTCTACATGATACCCAAAGCCCAAGAGACAAGGAAAACAGCTTCATGAGACCACAAAAAGGCTCATCAGCCTGCAAAAAACTAGAGTCCAAAGTAGGCTAGCACCAACATGCCAAGTGATTTTCTAGCAGTTTGCTCCTTTACGTCTTATCCTCTGATTCAACTGACCCCAACACGACTTTCTGATGTCTTTTCTACATCCTTAAGTTCATGACCTGAAACTTGGCTCCACTTGGCTCCTGTTCTCAGTTGTTAAAGATTCCTCACTTTAGAGGCTCCCTCCCCTCACTCTTCTGGGCCATGTACTGAAATAAGGTGCATTTCACCCCAGCTGTCCACTCCTCTGAAGCACTTCTATGGTGCTAAGAGGTAATTAATTTTTTTTTTTTTGGTGGAACCAGGGATTGAATTCAGGCCCTTGCACTTGCCAGGGAAGCGCTTATTCTACTGAGTCATCTCCTTGGCCCTTAAATTTTGAACAAATAGGCAATATACAAATCTGAAAATACTTGATTAAAAGCAATAAGAAATGTAGCATACTGACTTTATTCTTGTATAAAGTAGATGATATTAATAGCTATTAATAATTAGATAACAGTGACATAAATATCATATTTTAAAAAGTAGACATAGCACCATGGCAAATACAGAACCTCATTTCCCTATAAAAATAAAATTAAACTGTTCCTAACATTTACACTGAATATTAATTTGGTTAAAACTAATAGCTAAAAGCTTCAAAGAATACTCTTGAAACAAAGTAGGTTTAAAATAGACACCTGATAAGTTATAGGTCAGTTACAACACTATCATTTTAAATTTCTCCACTAATATTCAGTTTTCCATCTATTGCGGCCTCTCTTGGACTGAGTGGGCTGCACAGCTAAGCAGGAGTTAAAAACAATTCACCAGGAGGTCTGTGGCTGGGGCTCACAGCGGGCTGAGGTCTGGAGCCTCTGGAGGTCCTGAGGACACCAGGCTGGAGGGCGTGGGAGGGAATGCCTAGGGAATGCCCCTCTCTGCTTTCCTCTAGCCATGGGGAGGCATGCTCCTGCCACAATCTTCTTTTCATAACTGTGCCAGATTTGTTGACACTCTCTACAACTTAGTCCTGACCCTTCAGAGAAGGAAGGCCTAAAAGCCACATTTCTCCCTTGACTGAAGTCCCCAGAAGAGTCCACCATTGAGAAGTCCTCCTTTCACGAGATGCAGCCTGTGGAAATCATGAATTTCCAATGGCCACTGCAGACTCACGAGCATCCACAAAGGGCAGAAGGGAGGCTGAAAACAAGTTCGGGCACCCTTCTGAGACTCAGTTAAAGGACAGCTTTCCCTACAAGTCCCACACTTCCTGAAAGTGGTCATCCTGGACTTGTTCTTCTAGTGGTTGTAGAAGTCTCCAATTCCTACCCAGGGGTAAACTTCTTCCCACTGAAATATTTAAGAACTTCAGTTTTCCCTCACCCACTGTATGCCAGAAGAGAAGAGCAATTGGTTTGATTTGCTGAAGTTTGACATTCTCTGGGCCACATTTCTAGTGTGCAGCATTGTGTCTCCCCTCCCTTCTCAGCTCAGACCCGGAGGGCTTTCCTTAGTGTCTTGCTGTCTACAATAATCACATCAGTGCAGGTCCACAAGTCTTCTATATCAGTTTTCTAGTTCTGCTGTAACAAATTACCATAAATTTAGCAGCTTAAAACAATGTAAGTACATTGTTAGAGTTCCACATGTCAGAAATTTCACTGGACTAAAAATCAAGGTGTCAGCAGGGCTGCACTCTTCCTGGAGCCTCTAAGGGAAGCCTGTTTTCTAGCCTTTTCTATCTTCTGAAGGCCATCCATATTCCTTGGCTCACGGTCTTGGGCCACCCTGACCTCTGTTTCTAAAATTTCATGTTTTTCTCTGACTCTCCCTTCCTTCTTATGAGGACTCCTGGGTTGAGATTGGGCCCACCTGCTTGATCAAGGCTAATTTCCCTACTAAGAACCTTAACATAATCACATGTGCATGCTCTTTCCTCTACGTAAGGTAAAGTAGTCCCAGCTGTGCACCGTTAGGATCCAGCCATGGGGAAGGCCCATGGGGAATGCCTCCCTCCTGGAATCAATCTTCCAGATTCATTCCTATTAAAGCAAATGGTGCTGGAGGGGACCTAATACCGTTCTTTCTATATTGAGGACAATACAGACACAGTTCTTTCAGCCTATAAGCACACCTGAACTAAAGAGTAGAAGTAAAGGATCCTACTCTGAAAGGAGTCTGAAGCATATATTTTAATATCAGCCTGACAAAGGTCTGCTTTGAGAATTTATACAGACAAGAAAAATCATGATTCATATTTCCAGCTGGCCAGCTAGTTTGCTTTATTGATCAGACCATAGAGAATGAGATGGGTAGATGATGTCCCAGTCCCCTGGATTCATTGTTCTCATTCCAGTGATACATGATGAAGTACCTGGAGATCCTTTTGTGATGGAATGTTTCTTATATATCAACTTATCTTTTGGTAAGACTAATTCTTCAAAATCAAGTTACACCAGTGTAAATCTATATATAAGCAAAAGTTTAGTGCAACTTGAATTGCCTGCAAATTATAATTAATTTTCCAAAATACTTTTTCATCATTTGACACCAAAATACAGGAATATTGTAGTACCCAATATTTCTCAACTTCATATGAGCACAGAACAAAAGGCTTTGTGAATGCTGATCAATAAAGCTATTCTATCCATTCATGCTAGATTATTATGTACTGTATTGTTCAAATTGCCAGAGATTCTTGAGCCAATACAATCCTCATTAGCTATAAATACTTGTCTTCATGACATTCATAACTGGGTATTCAAATCAATATCAAATGCAGAAGTGTCTTTGGTGACATCAAAGCAACTATGTCAGATAGCATTATACCTGAAGGAGAAGGAACTTTATCTTCTGTTTGATGAGAGCAGCATTATTCGATTAGAATACATCAAAGGATTAATGGAAATTTTTAAATGATATTATGACAAAGCCAGATATGCACTGCCCTGAATTATTATGCTGATCAGGCTACTCTTTGGCCCAGAAAAAGTGTTACTTGTATCTGATAACAGAAGGCCCCACCCACTCTACCGCTTCACTTCTTTAATCCCTCATGCACCCATTCACTTTTTCATGAATTTATTCACAGATTCGCTCACTCAGCCTGCATCTACTATTTGTCTAACACTAGGAATGTGAGGGTAGGCCACACAGTTCCTGCCTTAAGTGCACCCATGTTCTGGAGCAAGAGAAAGCCAGTCAGGCTGCCCAAAGAGCTCCCAGCTAAAGACAACACAGCACAGTCACTGTGTGTTTGGACAGTGGACCGAGATGGCTTCTTCATGACTTGCGGTGGGGAGTTATACAACCTCCCTGTGCTTCCTATCTCAGTGTGTTAAACAGAGATAATGATAACACTTAGGACATAAAAGGACAATATAGACACAGCAAAAATATTAAATGGCATAATAAATGTCATATGTGTTTTTATAAATAACTTGACAGTTCCATAAAAAAGATAATATTTTAGTCGGGCTTTGAAACAATAGTAAAATATTTAACCATTAGTAAAGAAGGAAAGAGGAATGCCTCTTCAGACAGAAAGTTGTCTTCCTTCCTTCCTTCCTTCCTTCCTTCCTTCCTTCCTTCCTTCCTTCCTTCCTTCCTTTCCTCCTTCCATCCTTCTCTCCTTCCTTCTAGGGGAAGAGGTGCTGGGGATGGAATGCAGGCCTAACAGGCACTAAGCAGGTGCTTACCACTTATCTACACCCCCTAAAAGAGTTTTATTCTTTTGAGAAATTTCCCCCATTACTACTGCAGCCACATACCAGAGAGGAGGTATCTGAAGTGTCACATGGCCAAGGGGGGTAGAGCAACAGCTACTCAAAATATCACAAAAAAACTGGGCACATCGCAGGAGCTTAAGAGAGAGAGCCAATCCATACGTAATTCTGCTTCATCCACATCAACCCAACTGTCCAGAGGCGTATCTACACTGCCCTTTCTCCTGAACTGAGGATCACACTTTCTCCCAGAAGGCCTGACAATGCTTTAGAAGTAACATTCAGAACAAATCTCTAGTCTGCTCCACTCTCCTCACTCATCTCAGCTTCCACAGACCCAGACCTGGATTCCTCACCACTGCCCTGGCCCTGTTTAATGTACTTTCCACAAAGTACAAGGAGTCACCTTCTTGAAACATAAATCTTTCTCATTAATCCCTTCCCTAAACTCTTCCCACTCTCCTTAGAATAAATCTGTATTTCTTGCCAACCTACAAAACTACATATCCAACTTCCCCACTTCCTCTCTCACTGTCCTCTTGCCACTCCTGACTAGAACCACCCTCAGCCATCGCCGTCAGAAGCACTTTCCTCTACCGGAAGCCTTCCCTCCTTGTTTCTTCCCCCGCACAGCCCAGTGTGAGGAAAGAGAAGCCAGTACTAAGTGTCCAGAAGGGCAGCATGCAGCTGAGGCTCCTGCTCTGGCTCTGACCTCTCAGGCTGTGTGACTGGGAGTCACTCATCATTTCTGAGCCTTGGTGTGTCACCCACAAAATTAGGGGAGTGGACCAGATGTGAGTTCTGGTTCCTTCTAGTCTCCATCCATCCTTTTCTGCTGATTTTAATGCCATTTTCTTCCTTTATTTATTAATAATTCTTATGATACATAATGACTACTTTTATTGCAGGTATTTTGTACATTTATATGGCACATCTTAATTCCCCTCCCCTCTCCATCTCTTGGCCTCCTTTCTATGTGCAGAAAATCTATCCTCCTATTTCCTTTTGTCTGTTGTTTATTTTGCTCTTTAATTTATGTATACATCTGGTTTCTCATGTAAGAAAAATCCTATACTATTTAAGTTTGTGTGTCTATTTCACTTAACATTCCCATCTTCCTACAACTGATTCAAATATATCCTTCCTAGTATCAGTGTGGTATCCAATTTTGTCTAAATATAACATTTCCTTTATCCATTTGTCTACTCTGGAGCACTTAGGCTGCTTCCAAGATATAGCTATTATGAAATGTGTGGCTATAAACACATACAACCACTACAGAAATCAGAATGGAGATTCCTCAAAAAACTCAAATTAGAAATTCCATTTGGCCTAGCTAGTCTCTTATGAGGTATCTTCTCTGCTTTTCTAAGTGAATTCTCTCTAGTTCCAGCCTAAAATCCAGTTTTGAATTTCTCATTCTATTTCATTTTCCTCTTGCCTCTTGAAGATAATGATGCAGGCCAGACATCCAAGTCCCACATAGTCAGGGTTTTCCTGCCTGTCTCTTTCTCATAGTTGTTCCTTTCTTCCTACTCCATGTGCTCTTTCTACACTCACCTTCTATCACTTTTTTCCCAAATGGTAATCTTTGGATGTGTTGTTCCCCTCATAATAACAGACCAAATCCCTGAAAATATACTTTCATAGCACCAAAAAGGTGCTCTACACTATAGAGATTATAGCTATAATTTCATAAGTAATTTGTAGTTATTATATCTGTTTATACTTCGAACTATATTCTAATAGGATAGAAATTATGCTAATTTAAACTTGACATTAATAAATTTACTTCTTACTACATGGGAGGGACCAATAAAACGTGAATTAATGTAGGAAAAGAATCAAACAGAATACATAGTTTCCATAGGATATGTCCAGTAACAGTGCTTCACTCTCATGCTCACATGGCAAGAAAGAATCCTGTGCCTTCTTTAAAAACTATTTAGAATTCTTACATACTCACTATCAGTCCTTGACAACCTGCTCTTGTCTCCCAATATAATTCTGCTAGTCCTAAAGTGAGTAAAACATCAGTGTTATAAAGAATAAATATCCAGATCAGGCAGAAACAGCACAAAAAAATAAAAACTGTAGACAAAAATTCTTTCTGAATATAAACAAAAAAGTCCTGAATAAACATCAGCAAACTAAATCCAGTAACATATACAAATAATTACATAACTCACAAATGGAATTTACCCCAAGAATGCAAGGTTGGTTCTACATATTAAAATCAACTAACACAATGCTCTATATTAATAAAATAAAAACAAAAACATACAATTATCTTAATAGATACCGAAAAAGCATTAAAATACCATTTCATGATAAAAAAAAAACTCAACAACCTAGAATGGAAAGAAAGAAAACCATACTTGTAGAGGAAATGATTTCATATAGAGAAAACCCTTAACAGTGTCTCTCAAAAACTATTCATCCAGTTTTCACATTATAAGACCAATATACAAAAATAATTGTAGTTCTATATACTAGCAATGAGCAATTTAAAAATAAAAATGAGAAAATGATTCCATTTACAATGTAATCCAAAAGAATAAAATATTTGAGGATAACAAAAGTGCACAACTTGCATTCATAGAACTATAAAACAATATTGAAAAAATATTTAAAAATTTTAATAAGCAGAAACCAATCTTACATTCATACATCAGAAGAATTAATATAGATATGGTGACCTGATTTGTAAAATTTATCTACAGATTGATCACATCAAAAACCTCAGCTTTATTTTCCATTTCTTTTTTTTTTTTTTTTTTTTT
>NW_004524721.1:6996627-6998085 GCF_000260255.1 Octodon degus
ACTCATAGTGATACTCCTGTTTTCAACCTCCTCTGCTCTAAGTTTACAGGCATGTGCCACCACACCTCTACTCGGTGGCCTGCTCAGCACATCTGGGGGTGGCACAGCATGTGGTGCTGGGAATCTAACCCTGGTCCCTGTGCTTGCCTAAGCAGGCACTTAGCCCTTTTTTATTTCTTGAGACTAGGTCTTGCCACGTTGCCCAGGCTGGCCCAAACTTACAGTCCTTTGGCCTCGGCCTCCCATGTACCTGGGAAACAGGCATGAGTCCAGTCAGGGTTCTTCCTTCTACTGTGAGACAGAAAGAAGACTCTGTGAAATGTCGCCAGGGGTATCATATGATCTGATTTGTATGGCTCTGCACGAAATCCAGATTGTGGGATGGTACAAGCAGAAAGAAAAGCTAGAAAACTGCTGAAAAAATCCAGAGAAATGATGAAAGCATGGGCTAAAGCGGTTAGAGGAAGTAGAGAGAGTCAATCAGGTTTGCAATGTATCAGGAAGGCTCAGATGTAGGATTTGTTGATGGGCTGAATGCTAGCTAGGAGAGAAAGAGGAATCCAGGAGTATTAGCAAGGGTTTTGATCTGAGTAACCAGAAAAAACAGGAACATCACTAAAAAGGCTAAGAAAAGGAGGAGGTCAGAGGAACAGGCAGATTAGCAACCCATCTGTCCAGAGACATAAGCCACAGGGACTACAGTTTCTCTGATTCAGTATCTGCAGAAGGGTGCAGCTTTCCAAAGTAAGATTCTAACTCTACTTAAGTGATGTCTCCTTTACTCACACAGTCCCTCATTCATGTATTGCTTTACTTAACAAAAGTATACTGAGCCTCCACTGGTCGTCACTGTGCTAAGTTTTTGATATTAGTTAGCAAGATATGCAGCACTATACTTGATTGCTACCTCAAGACTCACAATCTAGAGGGAAAGCAATAAGCAAAAGCTTATGGAAATATACCTATATACAACATCTAGGGAATAACCTGCAAGACAAAATACAGCAGAAGTGCACGAACAAGGAAACAAGAAGTGTGGGAAAACTTTGGTAATGTGCCTGTAACAGCAAAGCTAGAGAGACAGGGCTGTAATGTGAATGTGGTTGCCTTCCTTCCAAACCCACAAGCCTGCATTCTGAAGCAACTGAGCATCAGTGCCATTTGCCATTCAGGAGGGACAGGAAACACAAAACAACCAGTGGAAATAAGAATGTGATCCAGGCTGACCAAACAGCTCAGCAGACTAAAGCACCTGCTTAAGCAGAGCACAGGAGCTGGGTTCAATCTCTAGCCTGGCCTGCCCTGCTGGCCCTGCCCCCAGGGCACACTGAGACAGCAATTGAGACGGCATGGTGGCACACACCTGTAATCCCAGCACTTGGGAGGCTGAAAACAGGAGAATCACTACGAGTCCAATCTAGGTAGTGAGATCCTGTAGACCCTGTACCCCGTAGACCC
>NW_004524721.1:6998598-7004460 GCF_000260255.1 Octodon degus
AAAAAAGAAAAAAGAAAGAAAAAAGAAAAAAAAATTGAGAAATCAAAAGATAGCAAAACCATTAAACTGACCCTGGGTTTAGGTAACCCAAGAGCATTTGAATTTCATTCAAGAGAATAGAGACCTCTGGGCAATCCAGGTCCCAATTCCTTCAGCTACAAAAATTAAGCTAGATAAATTCTGAATTTGGTCATCTATGACCCCACACCCCTAAAACATCAGCAATCTAACATATACTTCTTTCTTTTGAAGCATGATCCTCAACAAATCTCATCTGAATGCAAGATCCATTCAAATGGCCATTTCATTGGATAGTGTAGTTCTGGAAAAATCAAAATCAAACACACGCAATGGAAAGAACAACTTAGAGTTTGGTTAAAGAATTCAGAGCTTAGATGCCATTATTAGTAGTTTTTACATTTACTTCTAATTGTTAAAAACTAATCTACAATTTTAAGCCACCATGAAGGGTTCATGATCACAATACTCTTCCTGGAACTCTGCTAACTTTAAATCCCAGCATACCTTAAAAAGAGAAAAGATAGGATGTTTTCTTATTATAAATTTTTGACAATGTTAATTTATTCATTACATTAGCTACAGAATATAAAGCAAAGAAAGTAGTATTTTCCATCTGTCTATTCTGATTTTCAATAGCTAATTAAATCATATAAGTAAAATCATCTCATTTTCTTAGTAGAAAAAAACAAGGTTTACAATAATACTACAAAGGCCCCAAGTCAGATAGCACTAAAATGTTTCCAATAACTCCAACCAGTATTACTGCCCATGAACTCATGCATTACCACTAATAAATACTAAAAAAGCTGTGTGATGTGAATAGATCTATTATATACTAAGGGAAACATGAAACTTTAGTTTCTTGGTAAAAGTAAAACAAAATTTAGAAGAGGAAACCCCTCTGCCCATTCACGTTCAAATTTATAGCTTCTATGTAACAACGATAGTGACGGGTGCTGTGTTGAATCTTCATGGGAGAAGTCTCTACTTAAATCATTAATCAAGGCTAAATGAAATCTGTTGAAAATTCAAGAGGAGAAACGTGTACACTAGATAGCAATACTATTAGATATGTGAAGAAGCTGTCCCACTGCCCAAGACACATCCAAAACATCATGCTGCCAACACTGTCACATGAGCCTGGCCTTATGACTTCCATGTGGCAAGTTAATAGAGCCGCCTTGCTGCAAATGTTATTTGTAATTTAAATATCCATAGAAATGCATGCATCCCATAGATAAGCTGGGTGTTGATAATTTCCCTTGCATGAATATGGAAGATACAGCTTATTTGTTAAAGAATATATAATTCCAGAAGCTTCTAACCCTGGCTTTTCCCTCCTGCCCTCTCTAGATGTGCTTATTTTTCAGCTTATTCTCTTCTTTCTTTTCCTGTCCCTCCCAGGAGGTCGCTATTCTTTTCAATACTTTTGAACATGAGTAATGCATTCGTCCATATATTTATTTACTGGTACTTGTTGATGACCCGCGATGTGCCTGACACAGTGTGGCCCTTGGGCACCTAAGATCAATGGAAGTGTCCCCACCTCTGAGGGGAATGGAACCTACCAGGCATTGGGCCACGCACAGCTAGGAGTGAGTCACTGGTTAAGGGACAGTGAGCACCTGTCCTTTCTAGGGATCAGGTATTTTGTTCCTAATTCTTTCTAGACCACCCACTTCCCTCACCCCTTGTTACCTCCCAGAGTGCTGGAACAACACATCAGTCATTTCTGTTGCCCCATCTAACACAATGGGGCAACAGAACAGCATCTAACACAATGTCTCACAAACGAAGTGGAGACCCATTAATGTTTTAGATGGATTGACAGATGGCTGTAATTGGCTGGCTTCTATCCATTCTGAATGACTTTTTAGAAGACTCATTGGGATCCTTTAATTAACCATCTCCTCTTTTTCCCCCAAAGTGTAGTCCTTGAGACCAAAAGCTTAGTGAAACTTTAGTTTCCAAAGCACAAGCATTCTTAGTCTCACAGAAGATGTCCTCGTTGCCCCGCTGGAATCATTTCTTCCTTCTGTTAAGCACAGAAGCCCGGAAAACCCTCCCCAGGAGAGCCCAGGGTGGGACCCTCCTCGTCGCCCTCTCCTGCCCTCTGCAGGCCCCGGAGCCTAAGAGGCGCGCAGCTCCCTGGAACTTTCTTGTCCTTTCTCCTCTTTTCTGTTTTTATTAACCATTTAGAAGTTTAGTCTGTTAAAGAATAAAACCTTCTTGGAGGAATCCGGTTAGATAAGAGACAGCTGAAGGAGCTAGCTGATCATGTGCCCCAAAGCCAGCAGAATGGCCAGGCTCTCTGGGGAGCAAACAAAGTCTCCCCAGCTCTCCCAACCACTGGTAACAGCCCCAGGGCGTCGAGGGACCGGTAGCGTCGCCAGGCGGGCAGCAGGTAGGGAGGCAGCCCCGAGGCCAGAGGCCACCTTCAGCCACCCCCGCGCCCAGCGCGAGGTTGTCCTCGAAGAAGCCTCGAATGACAGGAATCAGCAACTGAGGTTCCGGAGGTGCCTGCCATCAGCGACGGGCACCCAAATCACCACTCTAGCCTCCACTTTTGACCTCGGTGGCCTCTGACCACCCTGGACGGCCTCAAGGGGCCTCAAACTCCCAATGTGAGTCCCTGACTCTAGACACTGCTTCGGCGTTCCCACCCTCCAATCTTGAAGCCTGGAGCCCAGCATCTTTCCTCTTGCCGTTCTTCCAGCAGCTGGGAAGCGCGGTGCCCTCTGCGCAGCCCGAGTAGAAAGCAAGGCGACACCCCCAAGAGCCCCTAGCGCACCACTCCAGGGGGGCACGCCAAGGTCACCAGAAAAGGTGTAACTGCTTCCAGCTCCACTCTCCCCAAATACCTCTCCTTCTGAGGACCCCGAGGCAGAGCTCCTCTCTCCTCCCTTACCCCAGTTTACGGCCCCCCGCGTAGCACCTTCGTATCATCCCACAGGGACCCTGCCTTGCCTTCGCCCTCCCGGTAATCCACCCCTCTCGAAGGGCTCACTTTCTGTCCCGTTCAGGGATCCCTGGTAAGTCTCCCCTCGGTTTCCGCCAAGAAGGAGAGGGCAGGTGCCTCCCACTCGCGCAGGGGGAGCGGCTGGGGAACCGACGCAAACTTCTGCTGCACTTACTTTGGGCCGAGCCTGCCGCCCCCTCGTCTCTGCTCGCTCTCCCACCGGCAGCTGCTCCGGCGACGGCCAGCCGCGCGCTCGCATTCCCCACAGCCACGCAGCTGCGAAAGCGCCGGCTGGCAGGGGTCGGCGGCTGGCGAGCGCGCCTGGGTCTGAGCCCCGGGGTGGGTCCACTCCGCTCGGCGCTGGGAGCTGAGCAGCGGCAGCCGGGTGATGCTGCGCTCGGCGCGCGCGCCCCGCTCCTCCGCTGGGCTGTTTCTTTTGACTTGCAGTTTCAGTGCATGCCAGGACTGCAGCACCCGCTCTGTCCTCCCCCAGAAACGACTTTCAATTCACCTGGAGGCTGGCGAGGCTCCCCGCAGGCGGGCAGCGTGACAGCGGGTGCAGAGCAGAGGGAGGAGCGCGGAGCCGCGGCCGCCGAGCGCCTCGGCTTCCCGGCGCGGAGCAAGCAGCCCCCTCCGGCTGCTCTGCCCCGGACTGCAGTGCTGACGTCACCGCCTCCCCCACCGCGGAGCGAGAGCGGGTGGGGCGCGGGCGGCGCGGACGTGGGGGTGCGGGCGAGTGTGGGTGCGCGGGTGCGCGCCCGTGTGGCCCGCAACGCTGGGGACGGGTCGGAACCGTAGCCGGATCTAGCGAGGAGGCGGAAACCGAGCTCTCCGCGAACGCGCGCCGAGGGGCTGCGGCCGACAGCCGGGGGCGCTCGCTTCCAGGTTGGGGCGCGGACACTGAGAACGCGGAGTTCGGCGCGATGGCAGATGCAGGTTTAACGCGGAGGGGGGCAGTGGGGGCGGTGAGGGAGCCAGAGTTGTGCTCTCTTTCCCCAAAGTTGGAGGAGGAGGCTCAGGCCGCCTAAGCAAAGGGGATGTCGAAGGTGCGAAAGAGTCGGTGCTCACGCTACGCTACGGTGCAGGGAGTTGGTGCACTCTGGCTGCTCCGGGCCCACATGCCTGAACCGCGTTGGCGAGAGGGAGCCAGCTTGGGGGCGTCAGGCGCGCTCTCACCCTTGGGCAACTCACGAGTTGCTGCAAAGAGATCCAAGCCGCGGGCCATGTGCGACCCATCCCCTCGCGTGTGAGCCTGTGGGAGCCCCCTCCAGAAGCCGCGAAAGCACAGGCTGCCCCAGCAGGGGTCAAGGGCGAGGCCGGGCAAGACACGAGAGCCCCGCCCTTGCGTGCTGGGTTGGAGGCAGTGAGGGTGAGCTCCCTGACACTCGCTGATGTCTGCAGGCTAAGACCACACGCAGATTGGGGTCTTCACCACCCTGCAGGACCTTGCGCTCCAAAACCAAGCTACCAAACTTTCCATGTTTTTTTTTTTTTAAAACTGTCCTAGTGCCAGACATAGAAGACTTTCTGCCTAGGAGTCAGATAAAGGCTCTTTGGGTGATCCGAGAAGGCTAAAGCTTGCTCCTTGAGCGTTCGTCCCTCAGCAGTAACCCTTAGTGCAGAATGTCTCTCCCTGCGCGCCGGCCCGCAGACCTCTAGCTGAAGGTCCGCTGGGAGCCTCTGGCTTCTTCTGCCGCCTCCAGCCGGAGCTAGAGGTGCAGGGCGCTGGCCCCCGGCAGCTAGGAGTCTGGGCGCTTCGGTGACCTCGAATGCAGCCCGCAATTTAGCCTCCTTGAGTGGCCATCGTTTTTTAACTGCAAGAGTATTTCTTCTGGAATCCAGACTTATTCAGTTCCCCGAGATGCTCGTGTTCATGAAACTATTTTGTAAAAGCAAGGATGGAGAATAAGGAAGTAGAAGAGACGTAAATAAAAGGAGGTGGAATACGCCCACCCCGAGTCCCTAAGTTGATTTTAACCCCAACTTTCTAAAGTTAGTGACGTAGGATCAGTTCTGGACAAAGTAGCAGGAAGTTTCATTACAACTTTAATTCTGCAATGGAGGCTTTAATAGAAGCAATTCTACTGCCTTCGGGTTAAAAATCTTGATTTCACTGAAAATTAGAATTTTGGCTGATTAGGTAAAACTACAGATATCTTTAACCATGGGTTGGATTTCACAAATAGCATAATTAAAATAAGCAAAGAGACAGCATGTTCCTAATTAGAAAAGAGACTATCAGAGAAGGACACACAGTCATCAGCCTCTGGTCCTTTTGCAACCGTCCTATTCTGAAAGTAGCCTGACACCACGAAGGAATTACATAACAGGATCCTAGTTATGCATGTTTCAAAAGCAGTTCATGCCTCAGTAGGAGTCACTGTTCCCTGAAAACGCTAATGCAGATTAATAGTGTGGGAATAAGCAAGTCATTGACAAAGGAATGACTTGGAAACAAAATTGTGAAGTGGCAGCTAGGAACTCTCCATGCTGGGCACAATTTTTGCCTCCAGGAGTTCAGTGCAGTAAGTTAGTGATGCTCTGCTAGCAAGTATGACAGCATGTGCTGACAGACCTGCAGTGAGTAACGGCTGTTTTATATGGCAGGCCTGCGCTCTCCTTCACTCCTTTCCAATTACATTCTGTGCACACCTCCAGGATAACTGTTTTTTACATTCTAAATGTGCTTGGTTGTTTGCGTGTCTGACTTCCTTCTAAACTCATAAGCTCCTTTAGTGCAGGAGTTTGCTTTCTTTTGGGAATCACTACAGTGCCTGGTGAATGGCAAGTAAGTAGATGTAAATTGTATTAAATAAAATAACCATTAAATAAAAAAAGTTTAAAATCTGTTTTAAGTATGGCAGTGGCAGAACCCCACACAA
>NW_004524721.1:7005215-7022536 GCF_000260255.1 Octodon degus
TTCGATCCCTGGTGTGCCTGTAATCCCAGTAATTGGGAGGCTGAATGCAGGAGAATCACTGCGATTCGGATCTACATAGTGAGACCATGTAGACCCTGTACCAAATACATAAAAAAGGCAAAGACCCTGAACAATCACTTCTACAAAGCAGACATAACAATGGTCAATAGATACATGCCAAGGTGGTCAACATCTGTAATCATCAGAGAAAAGCAAATTAAAACTATGAAAGGTCACCTCTTACCTACTAGGATGGCTAATATCCATAGACAGAAAACCCTAAATATGCCAATAAAACAAAAGATACCTGTTCACTGTTGGTGAAGCTGTATTCAGAGTAGGATTACCATATGGCTACCTTGTACAGATATCTGAATTCCAAAACTCAGTGTAGCATTATCCACAGTAGCTTAGCCAGAAAAACAATCTGAATGTCTATTCACAGGTGAAAGGGAAAAGAGATGTACTTATCCATTGTATATGATGGAATATTATACAGTATTTCAAAGAAAAAGGAGATCTTGCCATTTCCACAAAATGGATAACCAGGAGGACATTTTGTTAAGTTAAATAACCCCACCTGAGGAAAAAAAATATAGGATGATCTCAGTTACATATGGAATATATTTTTAAAAGAGAGTACTCAATATACAGAGAATTAAGTAGTGGTTACAATAGCTAAGTGAGGGAGAAGAAATGGGGAGATGCAGATAAAAGAAAGTGATAACAGAGGCGGGTGAGATAGTTCAGTGACCTAAAGTGGCTGCTTAGGCAAACTTAAGCAGGCTCAGGGGACCGCAGGAAGTGCCAGCCCCACCCTCAGGGCAGGCTGAGTTGGCAAAAAAAAAAAAAGAAAAAGAAAAAAGAAAGTGATAGCAATATGTAGGTTAACGAAGCCTAGAAATCAAATGTATAATACGAAGACACAAAGTTTAAAATTGTATTGTATTAGGGATTTTTGTAAAATAAGTAGGTTTTAGCTGCTCTTGTCTCAAAAAAAAAAAAAAAACTATGTGAATGATATGTTAATGTGTGTCAATGTAATAACCATTTTACTACCCCATAACATCATATTGTAAACTTGGAATATACACAGTAAGATTTATGAAATACTTTAAAAGTGCCATCAACAAATGTGTGTGTGTGCGTGTGTCTATTAGTTGGGCCATGCCTTGAGTCCTGATTCAAAACATTTATCTTCCATTGTCATTTTGACTTTGAGAAGGAGTCAAAAGTTCCATGGTGCAGGATACAGAGAATGAAGTCAACAAGGACCTACTATCATATTGTTACTTGTTAGAAACTGCTGTAAACATTTTGAATCAATCCTAGATATTCAGGGACCCAGTAAAAGACATTCATGAAAGAGAACCTCCAGAACTGCTTCAGGAAGTGGCAAGAGATATGAGATAAATGTATGCAGCAAGGGAGAATATTTCAAAGGGATAGATAGCAATATATCTTTTACTGTAAAATTCTTTTTAAAATTTTATTTAAACATTTCACCATATTTTATTTGATCATACCTCATGTACATATATGTGAAATATATAGATATAGATATAGATATAGATATGACGTGAAAAAGATGAAGAGGAGAGAAAGCAGAGAAGACAGGAAGAAAAATATCAACTCTCTGAAGGGTCAATTATTGGTGGTTCAAGCCATTCCTAGGTCTAGGTTTGGGGTTAAACAATCCCTGGGGTCCCTTGCTGCTCTTACCTTGTGAATTCTTGTTTGTCTTTTGTTATTTTATTTTTTTTTACATATTGAGTTTCTTGTGAAACTTATTTTTTATTAATTTTATTGAGAAACAAATAGCAATGAGACAGTTTCAAAACTGATTAGTAGGATAGTTTCAATAATTAATACATTGCATATTGTTGTCTTTGTAGTGGTTGTTCATAGTACAAGATGCAGACATGATATCCTGTCCAAACACTATTATTACAAATCTTTCTTCTGAGGGCATTTGACTGACTTTGTCAAATACAAAAGTTACATCTCTTGTTATATAGGTCTTGCTTTATCTTGCTCTTAACCATCCAGCGGAAAAGTATAAACACAAGGTATAAAAAGTAAAGTCATATCAATATGCTGAGCTGTAAAAGGCTCAAGTCAACAACTTCTGACACTGCCAGTCCTACGGACAACCCACTACTTTTATGGACTAAGGTACTATATTGGAATATTTTGTGGAATTCACGCACCTACAATATTTAAATGGCAATAGAATACCCATCTCTTGACAAAACTAAACAAAAAAGGAGATATAAATGAAGGACCATTTTGTATCTGTATATACATAATAGTTAGGATAGATATAGAGCTACTTTCCCTTATTTGTCTTTTGACATTTGCATGTTTTAAAGTTTGATATTTGGAACTCAGAGGCACTATCCACAGTTTATTGCACATATTTTTGATTGTATACAATGCAGCATTTAAATTGAGCTTAGGAAGTGCTGATAAAAAAAGTTAGCTCAACTTCACACTGGCCTTCACCCTCAGGAGTGTGAGGGGAACCAGGAGCCAGGCTAATTCAGCCCCACAGGCACTGCTCAGGGCTGTGTACTTGCTGTGGAACACAGGCTACCTAAAGCCAAGAAGCTCAGTTTTCAGGTATATTATAGAGAACAGGTATTAAATAAGCTAACAACACACACACACACACACACACACGCACGCACGCACGCACGCGCACGCACGCACGCACGCACGCACGCGCCCTATCAATCTGAAGCTACCACAGAGCGAGAGCATCACACTGACAAAGAAGGAGCAGCTCTGCTTTCAGATTAAACTGTTCTGGGGGAGTGAATTGCCCACAAGCATTGAGGCTTCTAAACCAAACTCTTTGGCAGAGGCTTGGCTGTGGAGATCATAACTCTATCCTTCTAGAAGCTATCTCCTGTAACAAACTTCTATATTTCATGCAACTTCTTGTTTTCTGTAACAAAAAAGTAAAAAACAAATAAGAAAAATGAAAATTAGTTATTTCACGTAAGTTTTCACTTCCTTATATGGACCCTAAAGCTCAGTTAACATTTATCTGGTTTGTATTTCTAGCCATCTTTATATGTGGAAATACAAGATATGACCCAAGTATATGATGAAAATTTAAACAGTTAAAAATTATTACAGTAAAAGACACATTAATGTCCCACAAAATCACCCCCACACTTTGGGCACACAGATCTTGTCATTCCTGCCCCTTTCCGAAGCAGTTCTGGAAGCCTTCATTCATGAGTGTCTTACTGAGGTGTGATACAGAAATTGGGTGGACGCTGCTGCTGGGGACCACCCAACCAAAGGGCAGGGTTTTATATTTGGCAGTGTGCCTTCTTCCCCCCGATTCACCAGATCTGGCACCATGCGACTTCTGTGTCTCCCCTAAAGTCAAAATGATGATGAAAAGTACACGTTTTGAGCGGATCCAGGACATCAGGGCAGTCACAACCGCATAACCAAAGATCCAAAGAGGACTTCTGGAACTGCCTCAGAACTGCTTCAGAGGCAAGAATGGCGGCCTCATTGTGTTTGAAGTTTGGGAGAACATTTCAAGAAAGATTAATGGCATCGTCTGTCATACTGTGGTATTTTCTTTAAATGTTCACCGTGTTCAATGTGTATATTTTATCACATCTGGTATATATGTATAAATACATATATTTAGATAAACACATTTCACTAAAAATTATAGTCAAAGTGACTTTTAAATAATCTATCCAACTATGTAGGCCTATTTCTAGGGAGAGATTTTTAATGACAGATAAATTAGCTCATAACGAAGAAAACCTGACCAAAAGACTTTAAACACATTTTCAGAACACAACAAAATGCATACAAAACACTGGAATTTTCTTGCAACTTCTCCCAGGACTTGAGTTTGCTCTTAATATTTTATGCTTCATGATATATTCATAGCTTTGTATTTGAACTGCTTGTGTAGTGCCCTATAATCCTGATAGAGTTAACCCCTAGGACAAAATCTAAGTGGCCTATTTCTTTTTAGGAAATTAAAGTCCTAAATTGATGCATTCAAATTTCAAAACTGCTATAACCAAAGCAAAAGCTTATATAATCCACTAATAGCACTCCCCAAGGATAATTTCATTAAATTTAACCAAAATGTTAACGAGGGCTCATTTATACAGCCAAATATTTTATGGATAATCACAGATTAGCAATAATTTTGTAAGGAAAGTTGAATTTGGCGGTCATTATTATATTAAGTAATAACATTTTATTCGTACGTGTGTTCATATGTTTTAATTATACATTACCATCGATTTTCAATTTTAACTTTAGACTGCTATCTGGATCTACTTTACTGTGGCTCCTAAATGAGCTACATTATAGCAAGGAACATTCCTGCCATGTCACCAAGCTTAATGAAAAATAGTAAAGAGGCTGTTCATTGTTTTCTCCAGCTTAAGTTTTGGAAAGGACTTCCTTCAGGTTGGGGCTGGTGCATGTTCTCATAGGCATTCTCCATGTAGATCCACTTCCATGTGGCAACAGCGCTACAAATTACACAGCTTTTGTCTTTCCCATTCCTAGTACAAAGTCAAGAAAAGTCTTAGCCAGAACAACTTTAGAAAGTCCAGTACTTATCAGACTTGTTTCCTGCCTGGAAGAGCCTCCAGATTAGTACCTTGCTCTTTTCTCCCTTTGCCCTTTTTTTCATCTCCTACCTTCCTCTTACTCTTTGCCTTAGTTACTTTTCTTATTGCTGAAACGTGATACTTGACACCCACAAGTGAAAGGAAAAGAGGTTTTTTGACCCACATTTTGAAGAGGTTTCTATGCATAGTAAGCTGGTTACAAGGCAGGGCGGGGTGGGAGCGGGGCAGTACAGAGAAGAAACAGCCCTAGGCAGGTCGATGACAAGCACGGAGCAGCAGGCACGACATCCACAGGCCTTCCTTGATACTCCGTCCAGGCTGCATCATAACCAGGGTGGGCCTTCCCGGTATCCACACCCAGAACTATGCTAAACTGATTTAGTATACCAGATCCTTCACCAATATTCACACCTCCTAGATCCAGCCATCTCGCCAAAGCCCCATCTATGAGCACAGGAGGCTTTGGAAGAGCAGGTAGATACAAGGCATAATGCTCTTTAATACATAGAGTCTTTTTCTTTATAGTTCATAACAAAATGAGAAAATAACAATAGCTAATATACTGTGTATTGTAATCTTCAAAGTAGATACTCAGACCCTAATATAAAAGCTAGTCTTATAAAAAAGAAACAGACATTACAAAACTTTTCAATGAAATAATATAAATTAGTTATATAAGTGAAATAAATTAGCTTATATATTAAAATATTTTTGAAACAGTAGAATATATAAATTGGGGAAGTATATTTTTATTAATTTTATTGGGAAAGAAATATCAATGAGACAGTTTAAAAACAGGTTAGGACATTTACAATAATTAATACATTGTATGTTGTTGTCTTTGTGGTAGTTATTCAGGATGCAGACATATTATTATCTTCGTGGTAGTTATTCAGAGTACAAGGTGCATACATAATACCTTGTCTAAACACTATCAGTATAAATATTTCTTCTCATTGAACTAAGAGAAAGTAGCTGTATATCTATCCTATTTTATATATACAGTTATATATTTTTTCACTACTAAATGGACCTTCATTTATATCTCCCTTTTTTGTTTAGTTTCATCAGAGATGGGTGTTCCATTGCCATTCAAATATTGTAAGTGCTTGAATTCAGCAAAATGATCCAATATAGTCCAATAATCCATAATAGTAGTGAGTTATCTGTGGAATTGACAATGTCAGAAGTTGTTGACTTGAGTCTTACAGTTTAGCATATTAATATAGCTTTACTTTTTATACATCATTTTTATACTTTTCTGCTGGGTGGTTAAGACTAAGATAAAGCAAGACCTATATAACAAGAAATGTAACTTTTGTATCTGATAAGGTCAGTCAAATCCCCTCAGGATTTATCCTGAAATTGGGGAAGTATTTGAACTGCCTGCTCTCTCTCTCTCTCTCTCTCTCTCTCTCTCTCTCTCTCTCTCTCTTTCTCTCTCTGTATTGGGATATAATTTTCATATCAGTGAAGCTATGTAATATTTGCTCTCAGGTGTCTGACTTACTTCACTTAACATTATGCTCTCAAGGTGCATCCATTTACCTAAGAGTGTCAAGTTTATCTTTCATGGCACCGTAGTATTCCCTTGTATGTAAATACCACACTTCCCTTATGCATTCATCCCATGAGTGGACATACACGCTGTTTCCAGGAGCTGGCTACTGTAAACTCTGCTATTATAAACATCAGTATGCATGTATTCCTGTAACATGATGATTCTCTTTTCAGAACATACCTATAAGGGTACCTGGATCAAATGGAATTTCTATCTTTAGTGTTTTGAGGAATCTTCACATCGGCTTCCTTAGAGGTTTGCTCTAGTGTATATCCCTACCAGTCCCTTTCCTTGTGAACTCCTTTTTACTTATGCTTGGAATCTTCGGAACTCACCTGTCAGGTTAAGGAGCAATGAACTTATAGGAACCAGTCAGAATTTCTTCAAAGTGTTTAGGAAGTATTTCAAAATAGATTGAGTTACAGGACTTTGATTCTTTTTTCTGTGTATGAACAACTTCAACCTAAGTGTAAAAGAACGTTTTCTTTTATCATTTCTTTACAAACACTTATTTCTCTAACCATGTTTTGCAGTTAATCTTCTCCCACTTTTGCACAGAGTAGCTTTTTCATTTATATTGTCTAATTCAGATGATTAGAACTTAGGTATCTCTGGGCAGAGCCCTTGTCTACCTATGTGTTTATAAAGCATTATGTACATTTGCCACACTCTATAAGTAATAATAACAGTAATCACCCTGTATACAAATTAGAATCTTAGCACATTCAACTAGTCTACCATGCTGATTGGCTTTAGTACTTTGTAACTATCTTATGAAACCAATGGTATAATGGTTTCAAATATATGTTATACAATCTTCCAAATCTATGTTACTATATATTCTGGCAAAGAGATGCACCTGCAGCTTTCCTCCACCCACCTCTGAGATGAAGAAGTGGCAGGATGATACTTAGGTTGTATTTACATTGCAAACTATTCAAAACAGTCTTCTTGGGGGCACGGAGATGGCTCAGTAGAATAAGTGCTTGCCTGGCAAGCACAAGGGCCTGAGTTCAGGGCCCTGGTTCTGCCAAACAAACAAACAAACAACAACAAACAAAAAAAAAACAAAAAAAACAAACAAAGCAGTCTTCTTTCTAGGCTGTTTTTGTCCTCACATCCAGTCAGCATTAAGGATGAGCAAGATCTATATATCCACAAAGAGTAAAGTGAGCAAGAAGATGCATAACCTGTATATTTATAATGTATGATATGTCCCCATATACAGGGAAACTTGTGAATTGCAAACTTTCTGTCTTAGTTATTTTTCTGTTGTTGTTAAGACAAAATAACTGACACTCAAAGTAAAGGAGGGAAAGGTTTAGGTAGCTCATAGTTTGTAGAGGTCTCAGTCTATAATCAACTAGCTTCAAGGCAGGTGGCAAGTAGCAGAGGGGCGACAGTTCATAGCGGTAGAAGGAAGCAAAAGCAACAAGTGGGGGGTGAAAGAGAAAGCAAGCCTCTTTCTGCCCCTTCTAGTGTATGCAGGCTACTTGCCCTAGGGCATGTGTAGTACTCATAGCCTTAATCCCAGCATTGGACCATGAATTAATGACAAGTTCTAGGAGCCCACCCTATGACTGCATGAAGCTTTGGGAGGACATGCAGACACAAACCATAATACTGCCATTTATTTCTCCCATAAAATGTGGTGCATGGAGCACATCTAAGAGCTTTACCCCATGGGAACCGCCAGTGGACACCCGTGTCAGCCAGCTGGTCTTTCCTCCTCTCACCAAACAGTGCTCAGAAAATCAGCTTTGACTGTATTGGAGAAACAGTGACTGTCTCTCATATTCCAACTCAGAGTGAAGAACACAGATGTCACTGAAAATGCAGTCAATATAAATACTCATTGGCTTGTGCTAAGCAGACCTGCCTTTCTCTTCCTGCAATGAACTTGCCAGACTGAGGTAATTAAGTTAGTGCTGCAGTTTAAATCACTGAGCAGACAGTTTCCATGGCCAAAGTAGTCATGACATTATAAAATATATAGTGTCAAAAGAGCACTACTACATAAAATTGAAAACCTCACACATTTTACTAACCTAAGAAGAGGGAGCTCCTTGCCTTGCTTTTTTGCCTGAGGGTTTTCTTCTGATGCAGTCATGTTATTTTAATGTGCTAGAATGGAAACTTTGGCCAGAGACTTCTACAGTCAAAAATTCCAGTGTCTCAAGTAGTATATTCAGTCTTTTGAATTAATTGGATATAGCACCATGTAGTAAAAATTCTTTTGACCTTGCTGCAAGGGGAGCTCCCAGGAAGTACTGCTCGATGCTCACAGAGCTGCAGCGCTGGCAAAGGTGCGGACTCTGCCTGTGCGCAACAGTCTTGCTTCTGCTTCTTTCCAGCAGAGCAAGAGCCATCGATTTGGACAGCAGATGGAGTTCACATTGGAGGCTGTTAGCATTTGAAACACAATCTAGTCCTACAAAATAATCACTGGGCATGTATGCCTTCACTTGAGGTTACTTTAATAAAAAAAAAAAATCTGTCTTGAATTAATCCTCAGATTTGTGTGTAAAAGACCATGGCAAATGAAAAATGCAAGTCAAATGCCTTCCAGGAAGTTCCATTAAAATGATAAAAGAAGAGGTATACAGTGACAGCGACTGTTCTCTAGCAACTACTTCTGAAGTTTTAAACTATACATGTTAGTTTTTTAAAATCTGCAAGTACTATTCATCATTGGCAGGAAATTAGACAGACAGACAGATTGGTAGACGTGCTCTGGTTCATATCTGGGTGCCCCCACGAGCCTCATGAGCTCATAGGCAGAGTTTGGGAAGAGGACTGTAGTTAAATATGCTGTGCAGAGGCGGACACGCTGGCAGAGGCGGGCCACTGTGCTGTGTCCTGGTAAGGTTCAGCTCCCTGCACGGTGCCTTCCTGAACACTCAGCTTCGTGGCAGCCATGAAGTGAGGAGCGTTCCTCCACCCAGGCCCTTCTACCATACTGATGACCATGTGAGGGTTGAAATGTCTGAAACCTGAGTCAAAATGAGACGTCTCCTCCTTTCAGTTTTGGGGGTGTTGGGTATTTTGTCCCGGAGGTTAGAAGAGTGACTAAGACACATGAGATAGCTAAATTTTGGGGAGGAACGGCATATTCCAGGTTGAGTGTAAGTCTGCATGACGAGGTTGTCTAGCAGACAAGGGTCAGAACAAGACATGGAATTTACTGTGTGTGTGTATGTGTGTGTGTGTGTGTGTGTGTGTGTGTATGTGTGTGTGCGCATGTTAGTAGGGATTGAATCCAGGGCTTCACACATTTGGCAAGTGCTGTAACACTGAGGTACATCCTTAGCCCTGTGTAAAATTTACTCTGAGACCGAGCCTTACAAAGTTGACTAGGCTAGCATTGCATCATAATTATCCTGCCTCAGACTCTCAAATAGCTGGGATTATGCTCAGAATATATTAAGAACTCAGTGTTTTAATGTCTAGAATTATGTGCTCACAAAATCATTGGACAATCTGCAGGAAATTATCCTGCCCCAAGTTTTCATAAACAACACACAAAAAATACAGAACCAAGCCCCAGGCCAGCTATCACTGCTGAAGCTCCACACCCAGAATAAGAGAGTGCCTCTGCAAGGCCACTGTGTCACTGGGGATGTTCCTTTCCAAGCACAAATAGCTGGAACTGGCCATCAGTTGGCTCCTCTCATCCTTCTGCTACCCCAAGTGTGTGTATGTTTCATTAGTGAGTCCTGCCTGCCTGGAGCCCAGAATCTTGGGTAAAAGATCTCTGGGAAATAAAGGTAGAACCTTTCCAGCTTCCCCAGTTACAGTGTGGAATGAAGACTTTTATAGAGACCATGAGTAAGACTAACTAGAAATAGCCAAGAAAGCTCCTATACAAAGCTATGACCTAGTTCTATGGCAGGGTGAATGTTCTGGGCTCTGCTAGGACAGGGGTAATTTTGAAAACAAATGCCTGTCACTTGGATGAGATTATGAAGCCCTGGGCTCCTAAACAAACAAAGCAGCCCTGCTGTGAGTCTCTGTAATAGTGTGTGTACACTTCAGGGAAGGAATTTGCTTCCAAAACCCAGAGCAGATTGCACAGATGAGAAAGACTTTTGGAAAGACAATACCAGCAATGACCACAGTAGCCACGTGGTGGACCTGGGCAATGGTACTGGGGCCAGTTGCAGCAGCAGTTAGGAAGGAATGTCCTCAGTTTTCAGCTTCAAGAATGAGAGGAGAGGGAAACCATGAGCTCCACACGATGGCTGAAAACTTCCATGAGGGAGACCCTGTCCAGCTTGAAGAGTGAGGGCATGGGGGTGGGGGAGGCAGCCTGCTGAGATCCAGCTGTGGGCCCTCAACTAGAAGAAGCAGCCAAACAAGGCTTTGCTTACCTACTGCACAAGTGCAAACAAGGAACAAACAGGGAAAGGGCCAGATGTATCAATAAAAAGTTAGGAGAGGCTCTCCTGCTGCAGAACCCCACTAGAGAGCTCTTACCTTTTCATGGGTCCATGAATGAGGAGAAAGGGGAATGAAGACAGCCTATTAGTCACTTTTCCATAGTATGGACAAATATCTTACATAAACAATTTAAAAGAAAAGAATCTCTTCAGGCTCACGATATCAGAGGTTTAAGTCCATGGTCCTCTGGCTATAATGGAGGAACAATATGATGGAGGGGTGTGGCACAGAAAATATATTCACCTTGTGGCTTCTGGGAAGCAGAGAATAGGGGAGGAGCGAGAGAAGAAGGGCCTAAGGAGCAGATATAGTCCCCAAAGTCATGCTCCTGTGATCCAACCAGACCCCTAGGAGTGTGTGTTACTTATCTCCTTACATCTCTCAGGCCAATCAAGGTGATGGTGAAGGTCAACCATCACAAAGGGAAAAGGCTAGGATGTGAAGAGTCTTCAGTAGACATGGAGAGAAGAGTCTGAGTGGAGCCCACTCCCTCTGTAAAGAGCCCTCTGTGTAGACATGCCTGGGCTGGACCTGCAGATATATGAGAGGGGTGGCTGGCCCAGGAGCCCCGAGTCTTTTGTGAAACTGGCTGTGTGGTATGAGGGCAGCTTCCTCCAAGAGCCATGCCTGGCACAGCCTTTGTCACTCAGAAGATTCTGGATTAGAACCTGACTCTTAGGGCTGGCGAGTTAGCTCAGTGGACTAAGCACCTGCTTTGTCAAGCCCAGGGACGAGGGTTCAATCCCCAGTTCTGCTGCAGGGTGCACTGAGCCAGTGACCAGTCTGGGCATGGTGGTGCACACCTGTAATCTCAGTGCTGGGGAGGCTGAAAACAGCCAGATCACTATGAGTATAAGCTGTGTAGTGAGACCCTGTACCAAATATATAAATGAGGAAAAAGAAAGAACCTGACTCTTCATGGGGATGCAAAGTGTATGGGCTGAACATTTGTGTCCCTCCAAAATTCAGATTGAAACATGATCTTCTATGAAATAGTATTTAGAGCTGGAGCACTTTGGAAGTGATTAGATTATGAAGACTCTGCCCTGATGAATGGGACTAGTGGACCCTGAACAGGGTTCCAGAAAGCCTGCTTCACCCCTTTTGTCCTTTTGCCTTAGGAGACATAAGCAACACAGTGCCATCTTTGAAGCACAGAATGAACACTCACCAGTCACTCAGTTATCCAGTACCCTAATCTGGAACTTCTCAGTCTCCAGAACTGCAAGGAATACATTTCTACTCTTTATTAATTACCCACTCAAGGTATTCGAATGCATCAGTCAGATCAGACTAAGACAAATGCTGTTTAGGTAGGATACCAAAGTTCTGTAGTAGAAAGTTGTATAGAATTATATAAATACTACTTGTATATGTATGAGAGGAGATAAAAATCTCTTTAAAAATCCCTGCTCTGTGACAGCCTTGAGGGATAGGTTGCATCTTTGTAGACTGTCTCCACATAAAGCTACATAAAAGAAATAGTCTTCTAAAAATTCAAGAGCCCTGTGATGAAATGTACTATTTGTTCATCTGTTCATAAAACTTGCTTATTTGCTCCTGAAGAACACTGCTAATGCTTTAAATTGTAACAGTGATGTTCACAATGATGCTGATGTCTCAATTTTTAAATAGAACTTATAAACTTTTTAAAAAGAAAGCAAAGCCCTCAGGAAGTTGCATAAGGCACAAGCTCAAGCCTATGGATTCCTGGAGAGACTCCCAAAGAGGCATCTGAGTATGCATGGCTGGCCACAAGCGGTGCTCTGGTCACCATCTCTCCACGACTTCCTGGGAGCAAGTGATGATCAGGTGAAGGGAAATAGGCAACTTCCCCCTACACTTTTAGGAAAGTTTGTCTCTTTCAGACTGGGGCTTTTTGTTGTTCATTTTTGTATTGTGTTTTCTTGACCATGACATGCACATACTTGTTTGAAACTCTTCAAATGAATCTGTAGGCAAAGAAAATGAGTATACATCCTGGATTAAAACACAGAAGTATAGGGCTGGTGAGATAGCTCAGCAGGCTAAAGTACCTGCCTAGGCAAGCTTAGTCTGAGTGAAGGGACCGCAGTTCGATCCCCAGCACCATATGCTATGCCAGCCCCACCCCCAGGGTAGGCTAAGCCAGCCACAAAAAAATCAAACAACAATAACAAAAAACACAGAAGAATAAATGCATTAAGGATTAATAAAAGGTTGTAATTTAGGGAGTATCTTTTAAAATACAGCTGTTTCCTTATTTTATTTTGATGAATTTTAGTACCTGACCTACATGGAACATACATTGTCTTTCTAGCTGCCCCCAAAGTTTTGAATGTGTTTTTAATTTTGAATAAAGTCCACCTTTTCAAGGTTAAAAAATGTGATAGTTCACTTTCAGAGCTTCTTTTGCAGAGTTCAGGAAGGTAACTTGGAATCAGCAGTTTGCTCCACCCAGAGACGACTTCAACATAAGAAACATGACTGAGATGTATTGACTTACGATTGACATGTCATTTACTTGCTGTTGTTTACTCTTTTTTCTCCTATGTTTAATTGTTTGCCATATTTAATGGGCTCCTTCTCTTCTCGTTCATGGAGTTCTGATCATTTTGGTCCCTCTCTAGAACATCTTTCAATAGTCTGTGTAGGGTTGGCTTTGTCCTCATAAAATTCTTTAGTTGTTTTTTGTCATGGAAGTATTTCACTTCTCCATCAAACTTAAAAGAGAGTTATGCAGGGTATAGTAGTGTGGGCTGGAATTTGTTTTCATAGAGGACTTGAAGTACTCTGCTCCATGCTCTTCTTGCCTTCCTGGTTTGTGAAGAGAAGCCTGCCATTATTCTGATGGGTTTTCCTTTAAATGTGATGTTTCTTTTTTCTAGCAGTTTTCAGTATATTCTTGTGCTGGATTTCTGGGATATTGACCATTATATGTCTTGGTGTGTTTTTAATTGGGTTGATGTTATTTAGAGTTCTGCTACAATGCTGTATATGGTTACATTTCTAAATTTCTGTGTAAAATATGTAACTGTTTATTTCTATTTTTAATATATTTTTATTTTTTTAATTTTAATTTTTTCTTCATATTTGGTAGGGACTCAAAGTTTAATATATCTATACTTGATGGAGTGTAATAGTAGGGTCATGCTTGGAATGCCTGTCATTCTGGTCTTCTAAATACATACTATTTGTCATGCCATACCAATTATTGCCATACTGTCTCTCAAGCAAATGTCTGTTTTTCAAAAATAGGGTAATAAATGAAAAAAAGAGACAAGAAAAAAAATGTCACAGAACTGTCCTGCTTACAATGATGTATATGGTTAGATTTCTAAATTTCTGTGTAAAAATATGCAACTGTTTTTCTTATTTTTAAAAATATTTTTAATTTTTTTCTTTCATATTCTATAGAGACTTAAAGTTTAACATATCAATACTTGTTGTAATATACCTGTTAGATAGTGAGGTTAAACCCAACTGCCTGTGTTGTAGGGTAATAATAATAAGCTTCTCTTCTGGAGGGTGCATAACCTAAGTTTGTGAACCAAAAATGAGAAAAAAAGAAGGGCTGTGAGGACAGCCAACATTTTGGCCCTAGCCTTTCACGGTCAGTAAAGACCCAGGACATAGGAGAACCTACACTGCAACATCATGTAACTCAGTTGTGTTCCAAACTTTCTGATCAGGAATATTATGGAGCCACAGAGGAATGTGATCAATGATGTAGAGCATCCCTAAGGACAGTCACATGGAGAGAAAACATTGTCTCAGGCTTCCACAGAGAGCAAATTGGTCAAGCAATGGCCATGTCTCATCCACATGGCTGACATTCACAAAGGATCTATGAAGTGTGGCACAGTTTCAGGATAAATCCTGAGGGGACTTAACTGACCTTATCAGATACAAAAATTACATTTCTTGTCATATAGGTCTTGCTTTATCTTGGTCTTAACCATCTAGCAGAAAGGTAAAAAAATGAGGTATAAGGGGTGAAGCCATGTTGTTATGCTGGGCTATAAAGAGCTCAACTCAACAACTTCTGACATTGCCAGTCCTGCAGATGACCCACTACTATTATGGACTACTGGGCTATATTGGAATATTTTGCTGAATTCACGCACCTACAATATTTAAATGACAATGGAACCCCCATATCTGACAAAACTAAACCAAAAAATGGGATACAAATGAATGACCATTTTATACCCGTATGTACAAAATAGGGTAGATATACAGCTACACTCTCTTAATTCAATGAGAAGAAAGATTTGTACTAATAGTGTTTGGACAGGATATCATGTCAGCATCTTGTACTATGAATAACCAATACAAAGATAACAATATGCAATGTATTAATTATTGAAAAAAATGCTTGATGGAAAATACCTGTTTCATTTTATGTCAATGATGTTTGATATTCACACAGATAGTGAGGTTAAACTCAACTGCCTATGTTGTAGGATAATAATAATAAGCTTCTCTTCTGGAGAGGTAACAACCTAAATTTGCAGACCAACAATTAGAGAAAAAGAAGGACTGCAAGGACAGCCAACATTTTGGCCCTAGCCTTTCAAGGTCAATGAAGACTCAGGACATACAAGAACCTGTACTGTAACATCATGTAATTCAGTTGTGTCCCAAATTTTCTGATCAAGGAGATTATGGGGCCACAGAAGAGTGTGATCAATGATGTAGAGTGTGCCTAAGGAGAGTCACATGGAAAGAAAACACTGTCTCAGGCTTCCACAGAGAGCAAATTGGTCAAGCAATGGCCATGACTTCTCCACATGGCTGACACTCACAGAGGATGTACAAACTGAGGTACAGGGCTTCAGGATAAATCCTGAGGGGATTTGACTGACCTTCTCAGATACAAAAGCTATATTTCTTGTTATACAGGTCTTGCTTTATCTTGGTCTTAACCATCCAGCAGAAAAGTATAAAAATAAAGTATAAAAAGTAAAGCCATATTAATATGCTGAGCTACAAAAGGCTTAAGTCAACACCTTCTGACATTTCCAGTCCTATGGAAAACCCACTACTATTATCGGCTACTAGACTATATTGGAATATTTTGCTGAATTCACACACCTACAATATTTAAATGACGATGGAATACCCATATCTGACAAAACTAAACAAAAAAGGGGATACAAATGAATGACCATTTTGTATCTGTATATTCACAATAGTTAGGATAGATATACAGCTACTTTCTCTTAATTCAATGAATAGAAAGATTTGTTCTAATAGTGTTTGTGGACAGGATATCATGTCTGTATCTTGTACAATGAATAACCACTAAGACAACAATATGCAATGTATTAATTATTGAAACCGTCCTACTAATTGGTTTTGAAATGTCTCATTGCTATTTGTTTCTCAATAAAATTATTAAAAAATAAAAGAAAAAGAAACATGAGAAATAAGTTCAATGTGTAGCATCCAGGCAAAGACTTAGTTTTCAGGAGATGCTGTCATTATAAGGAAATGTGTGTGGTAAAATCAGTGCTGGTAGCATGAACAGTTGAAGCCAAGTTGAATTGCTGGGGCTTTGCAAAGTCAAACGTCCCAGGGTGTCTAGCCAGCATCTATTGCAGTAGCAATTATAGATATGATTTCTCCTTAAGCTAATTCTCTGTGTGATTTAAATGTGTTAGTGGAATGTTAGCCCAGTTCTTATTTTTCCATTTGTGACTCTGTTTAATCTATAAATGTAGCTAGAAAGAATTAGTATCTTAATAATTTTGAGTTTTCCAACCTATGAATACAATATGTGTCTTCTTTTGTTTCAGTCTCTTAAAATATCCCCAAACTGTTTCTTTATAAGGGTCTGAAATATTACTTGCCAGGTTTATCACAAGATTTTCATAATTTGGTTCTGTTGTAAGTGGTATTTTTTATCCCAATTTCTAAACATCTAGAGCTAATGAAGAGATCATAAGGGAAAAAATACTCAATAGCTCATTGCTGATATTTTGAAACACACTAACTTTTACATGTTAAGGATGCATTCTGCAGCTTTTCTAAGCTTAATAATTAGTTGCAATAGCTTTTTGTTCATTCCATCAAATACTCCTCTAAGAAAAACTGTCTGTGAATAAAGTGAATTCTTCTTCATTCTGGTCTTGACCACTATTTCTTTTGCTTGCCTAGTTACATAGGCTAAAGTAATCCTACCTGGTGAACTTTTTTATCTCTGCTATTTTAGTTAACATCTCTAAAATATGGGGTTCTTCATTTATATCAAATCTCTATTTAACTAGTTCATGCTTTCCACTAGTTTTTTAAACAACTGGAATACAGTTGTATCTTAAACTTTGGTAATTGTAACATCTGTTACAGGTTTTGGTCCATTTTGATTTTTTAAAAATCTTTTTCATAAGTCATGTTTTCCTACTTCTATGTATGTCTGGTAATTTTTTATTAGAGCCAATATGTTAAGAATTTTAAGGGCTAGCCAACTAGTTCAGTGGACTAAAGTGCCTGTTTAGGCAGAGCACAGCAGCTGGGGTACAATCCCCCACGTGTTTGCTGGTCCCACCCCAGGTGTGTGCTGAGATGGTGATTGAGACTGGGCGTGGTGGCGCATGCCTGTAATCCCAGTGCTTGGGAGGATGAAAAAGGGAGAATCACTATGAGTTCGATCTATGTAGTGAGACCCTGTAGACCCTGCAGACCCTATTCCAAATACATGAAAAACAAAT
>NW_004524721.1:7023196-7029803 GCF_000260255.1 Octodon degus
CTGGCCCCTGCACCTGCTTGCAGGCACTTTAATCTGCTGAGCTATTTGGCTAGCCCTAGAGTTTTCTCTTTGTGTAGTATTCTCTCTCTAATATTCTCTTCTTCAAAAATTAGCAGGCTTCCTAGTCCCATATTTGCAGATGCTTCCTCTCAATTCAGGAAGAATTCTGTGCTTAGTCTGAGTTTTTTCTTTCCCTAATGAAACCTAGAAATGCACAATAAGCAATAAACTGAAGCTATCAAAACTCTCGGGCATTTTCACATTACTCAGGAGAAACTATGCTTCACTGGCTGCTGTCCAGTATCTTGAAAAGCATTGTTTAAGATATTATTGCCAGTATCTTAGTTGTTCCTTTCACAAGAATACAGTATTCGTTACTCCATTCTGACCAGAAGCAGATGTCTTAATTAAATGTCTGTTGGATAATACATGCTGACAGGGAAGGCTTGCAAAACATTATCGACTTAGTGCAGGATTCTCTAAGTGGTGTCTCCTGTGTTCTCCACCATAACCTGTGCTTTTCCACAAGGAAACGAGTCTCACCCATAACAGTCCTAATCAAAGCCAAAATTCTTGTAAATATTGGCAAGCTGATTCTAAAATTTATATGGAAAAGCAGAATAGTAAAGCAAAAGAATTTTGAAAAAGCAGAACAAAGTTGGACAAACGAACCCTACAGTGCTCAACTTGATGATCTTCTAGAGCAACTGGAACTCTCATACATTACTAGTGTTGATGTGCAATGATCCGACCACTCAACAAATTTTGTCTTATAAAGTTAAAGTTATTTACAAAATAAAAATTTGTTTTATTCAAGGGTCTGTATGTAAATACTATGGAAACTGTATTCATAATCTCCAAAGAATATATCTAAGCCATATGTCTTTCAAGGGGGAAATGGATAAACAGTGTATGCTAGATCCATGTTACTAGTCCATGAAAAAAGAAATGAACTGTTGATGTATGAAATTTCTCATGAAACAGGATGGATGAAATTCAGATTTCTTATGCCATATGAAAATAATTAGAAAGAAATAGTAAAGAATAAATGCTCCCTTGTACATGCCACTATGGAAAGAAAACAATCTCAAGTATGAAGAGATCTGTGCTAGTTAACAACAATTAGGGCTTGGAGGAGAAGCTGAAATGAAAGACAAGCATGAAGGTATTGGGAAGGGATGATACAACTGCCCTGCTTCTTGATTGTAGTGATGGTTTGTGACTCTGGATTTGTCAAAACTCACAAAGCTCTACATAAAAAGAGCTCTATTATATGCAAATCAAAAATAAAATTTGAATCCTATATGCTAAATATTGAAATACTCACCACTTTCTATGACTCAGCTCCAAGAATGTAGGCAACTAGTCATATTCCTCCAGGCTGGAGAGGAGAATTATTCTCTTGAGATATAAAAAGACTGAGTGGAGGTTGAGAGGAAGACTTGAATATATTGACATTTGAGAAAACTCTTAAAACAGCTGGCCCTCTGCTGTGAAGCCAACATGAAGCCCAGAAGATATGGCCTGCTGGCACAGACCTTCCAAGCAGCTCTTCAAGTGTAAGCTGACACCCGGAAAGTTATATACATTGGAGGAAAATGTCACATGGAAGGCAGAAACCAATGCAAACATGAACGGAATTAAAGTTCAGTAAAATGAGACATTATAGAAAAAGTGAAGACAAGTTTGAAGAGAATGTAGAAAGAATAAAGAAAGAATTTTAATCTTTTATATAAAAATCCCAAAAGGGCTAAAAGAAAATATTAATTCCCTTAAATATAATTAAAAGGTACAGAAAGAAATTAAGAATTCTATGGAAATTAAATATAGGGTAGGAAAAATAAAAATATCTGAAAAGCTAGAAATAAAATTGATGAGTATCTTCCAGAAAATAACACTGAATATAGGAAACTAAAGAAGAAAAATTTGGAAAGTTGCACAATAAATTTGAAAATTCGATGAAACATAAAAAGAGGAAAAGGGGATTTATCCCACAAAATATACAAAATAATTTCTATAATTCAAACTTTGAACCCAGAAAAACAAGAAAGAAACCTACCAAAGTGTCAGTCTAAAATTTTAAGTGATCAGTGATAAACAAAATCCAAAAATCCACCAGGAAGAAAAAGTCATTTTCATTTTAAGAATCAGGGCGACATTATGCTAGAAAGACAATGTCATGGTACCTTCAGACTTATCAGAAGATAGATAGGTTCCAGTAGCAAGAGGGTGAAAACAGTCTATCAGGTCTGTTATGTCCTTATACGAACTCCACACAAGGGATGTAATCATTATGTGCAGCTAACGTGGACATAATGAGAATAGAAGGTGATGCCAACACACTTTTAGACATTTAAGGACCCAGCCTTGTTATTTGGAAATCCATGTGCTATTTCTCAAAAAGTCAGTAGATGATATCCTGCAGAAAAAAAGATAAGAAAGTAAATAACACAAAGGTGATACATCTGAGAAACAGGGGTCTAATGTGGACAGGGTCTCAGGATGTCACCTCTGCAACAGACCAGGTGAGTCCATCTGGACTGGAAGATGATAGCAAAGGACAAAGATGTGTCTTCCTGAGAAAACGGGCTGAAGGCCATGGGCTACCTGTCACTCTGCAACTCTAAAGTGGTATAAAATATGGTAGCAGGATTTAGAGTTCTTGCAAAATGTTTGAGTATAATTTATACTGGGAATGTTAAAAAAACTAGAAATAAAAATGTAGCCAATGTCAACTTCAAGAAATCCATAAAGTCTCATTTTAAAAATTAAATGATAAAGCAAGGTTTTTCACAGCAGTAAATGATACTTTAGTAACCACACAACTATAAACACTGACTAATGCTTTTATAAACAACTATGAGATTAGTAGAATAAAGGAAAAGGACTTTACAGACAGGGTGATTCCAAGAAGTTCAAATGCTGATCTTTCAAATAAGAGACTCAACGGTGTCCCAAACTGGAAAAAATAAAAAGTATTTAAAATCACATAGATAATTATGAGAAGAAAGAACTAAATTCAGTTAAGAGGTTGCTTTGAAAAAGCCAACTTGGGGATTGCAGCAATGGAGTGCCATGTTCTATATGTCTTAGTTTATTTTTTTTTGATTCATATATTACCTACATAAAAATGTAAATAAAATTGGATTGTGATTGCTTATTGTGAGAATATTAGACTAGAAGACTACAGCATAATATTTTTGGAAGGAAAGGAAGCTGCTTTTGGTTTGCCAAATCTGCTTAGGAACTAACAAATCTGAAAGAAGCATGGCATGCTTCTCAAGTTTCAGGTCTTCTTATACCACCATTTTTGTAAAGGAAGCAAAGGGGTAAGAACACCTATATTTTACAGTTTTCTTTGACTTCTATCCTTTGTGGTCTTTTTAAATGTAATATTTTTGTCTGCTAACCTAGTCTTTCAGCACTTTGGTGTCCACAATGGCTTGCTGTCCTAGACAGTGGAACCCCATACTGTGTAAGAAGATTGGTTCTGACATTATGAAATTGACATAAGTAAATGTCACCATAATCAGGAAATATGGAATCAGACTTGATAAAGGCAGCTCTTAAACTTTCCAAAAAAGTATCCAGCCCTTTGAAAAGATCCCAGAATGACAAAAACCTGTGCCAAAGTCCACAAAGCTCCAGTACTGAAGTGCTTTACTTAAGTGCTTGTCAAGTGGTGAATTTTATAAGATTCCATGAAGGTTTCTCAAGAAACTCCAGGACTGATTTAAATACTTTACAGCCTCAAGACAGTGACTGATAAAATGAAAACGTGCCTCTAAAGACCTCCAAGAGCCCTGGAGCAAATTAATTCTGTCTTGTGTGACATTTGTGGGTTCAGCCATGTGTGAATTTCTATTGTATTAAGCATGCTAAGTATACAGACAATGGACATACTTATGGTCATTTTGTAAGTTAGGTGAAGAAAAATTCCATAAACTTTATGTATAAAAAGTATATAGGAGGATGTTTAAAAATGAAGCCAACTAGACTGGTGTGGAGGTCAGACTCTTCCATGGCTGGAAGAAAATTAGGAATAGGACAAAAATGTCCACTATCATTCTTTTTCAACATAGCTCTGGAAGCATTAGCCTGAGCAATTAGATAAGAGAGAGAAATAAAAGGAATAAGGATCAGAAAAGAAGTTACATTATCATTATTTACAGATGACATAATATGTTACATAGAAGACCCACCATAGAAACTCCACCAAAAGACATCTAGATTTAATAACTAAATTCAGTGGCATAGCTGGATACAAAGTCAACATTCAAAAATCAATAGCATTCCTATACACAAACATTCCCTCAAATTCCCTTACTGAGAGAGAAATCAGGGAAACCACACCCTTCACAATAGCATCTAAAAAAATGAAATGCTTAGAATCAATCTATCAAAAGGAGTGAAAGATCTATACACTGAAAATTGCAGATCTCTTTGAAACAGGAGATCAAAGAGTATGTTAGAAAATGGAAACACATCCCTTGCTCATAGATAGGAAGAACCAACATAGTGAAAAATTGCCATAGTCCCAAAATGGTTCCACAGATTTAAAGCAATCTCAATCGAAGTATCATTAACATATCTCAAAAACTAGACAAAGCATCCCTAAAATTCATTTGAAAACAGAAGAGACTGGGTCAGCCAGACTGTGCAGTGGACTAAAGAGCCTGCTTCAGCAGAGTGCAGTGGCTGGGGTTCAATCCCTGGTGTGCAGTGTGCTGAGACAGTGATTGAGACTGGTTGTGGTGGCAAGTGCCTGTAATCCCAGTGCTTGGGAGACTGAAAACAGGAGAATCACTATGAGTCCAATACTGGGAAACCAAGCAAGGCAGGAGGCATTACAATCCCTAGCTTGAAATTACACTACAAATTCACTGTGATAAAATGATCATGGCATTGGCCAAAAAACAAAAAACAACAAAACAGATTTCAGGATCAGTGGAACAGACGAAAAGATGCAAACACAACTACAAACACACTTAGCCACCTTACCTTTGATGAAGGGGCCAAACCTGTGGACTGGGAGAAAAATAGCCTCTTTAACAAATGGTGCTGGAAAAAGCCAGCTCTGTATATGCCAAAGACTAAAACTAGAACCGTGTCTATCACCATGCACTGAAGTCAAAATGAATCAAAGATCTAAATATCCAAACAGAAACACTAAATGTACTGGAGGAAAAAGTAGGTAGAAATCTCCAATGCATAGGTGTAGGCAGAGACTTCATGAACAAAATCCAAACTGCATAACAAATACTTTAAAGACTCAACAACTGCGAATTCCTCTTGCCAAGAAACCTTTGCATATCTAAAGAATTCTCAAACAGAGTGAAAAGACAACCAATAGATTGGGAAAATATTTTAGCAAATTGTTCCTCAGACAAAGGACTTCTATCTAGAACATATAAAGAACTGAAAAATGTCAGACACCCAAATTCAAAGATTAAAACAAAAATTCAAAGATCCAATCCAAAACTGTTCATCTCGGATAAATAAACACTTTTCAGATGAAAGGATACAGATGGCAGTTTAAATATATGAAAAAAATGTTCAACATCATTGCTCATTCAAAATATACAAATTAAAACAACACTGAGATTCTGAATCACCCCAAAAAGAATGGCTAACATCAAGAAATCAGCCAAGAACAAATGCTGGAGGGGCTGTGGAGAAAAAGGAACCATTTTCCACTGTTGGTGGGAGTGCAGACTGGTGCAACCACAGTGGAAACCAGTATGGAGATTCCTCAAAAAGCTAGGATTAGAGATCCCATCTGGCACGGCTGGTCCCCTTCTAAGCATCATCCCAGAAGAATTAAAAACATACCACAGTGATATATGTGCACCTGTGGCATAACAGTACAATTTGTCATCGCTGAATCCTGGAACTAATCCAAATGCCCATCAAGGGCTGGCCCATAGCTCAGTGGTACAAGTGCCTGCCTGGCAAGCACAAAATCCTGAGTTCAAACCCTGGCTAAAAAAAAAAAAAAAGCAAATGCCAATCATCTGAGGGATAGAGAGAAAAGTTGTGGTAATTTTAGTATTTTTATACAGTGGAGTACTATTCAGCCATAGAAAGCATAAGCTTGATATTTTTATAGGTAAATGGATGCATCTTGAGACCATATTCATTAGTGAAAGACATAAGACTTACATGTGTGTTGTACCCTGTCAAAATTGACCCCATTTTGTTGCCCTTCTAACCTCGCCGAGTTCCTTTTCTGTATGCACTGACCCCTACCAATTCCTCACCCCTGTGACTCAAGTCTTATATCTGTTCCCCAAACCTTATCTCAATAAACTATTCCTCCCAATTCCTCATCCCTGTGACTATTCCTATCCTCCCCTTCCCTGTTTTTGTGATTTTCAATTTTACATACTGATCCCTGTCAGTGCTCGGTGCGCACTTAGGCACTTTGTGCTGGGTGTTGCCGCTGGGTACCAGCTAAAATAAAGGGCTTCTTTTAACTTTTGGACTTGCCTCGTTGGCATCTGATTTTTGAGCTACAACAATGTGTAAACATCATGTTATGCTCCTGGTGTGAGAAACTAAAAGAGTAAATAAGATCTAAAATGTACAATAAATACTGTGAAATGGG
>NW_004524721.1:7029947-7046333 GCF_000260255.1 Octodon degus
AAGAAAGAAAGAAAGAAAGAAAGAAAGAAAGAAAGGGAAAGAAAGGAAGAAAGAAAGAAAGAAAGAAAGAAAGAAAGAAAGAAAGAAAGAAAGAAAAGAAAAAAGAATACAAGTTATACTATTAGTGCCTCTTAGTTCATCAGAAAGGAATGTTTGTGCTAATACTGATTGAAGAATTTTTTATGTCCATATATTATACTCTCCTTTAACTGTAACAATACGCACTGTATTAATTATTGTTACTCTGTGTTATGGTTTGTGTCTAGTTGTCTCCCCAAAGCTTCATGCAGCTATGGAGATGGGCTTCTAGAATTTGTGATTCATGATCCAATGCTGGTATTACGGCTGTGAGTGCTACATCCACCGTGGGGCAAGTAGAATACAGTATAAGGGAGGGAAAGGGGCTTGGTTTTCCTGGGCCTCCTTTCTGCTCTTGCTGTTTTTGCTGTTTTCTGTAGCCATGAACTATTTCCCTCTTCCGTGTGCCACTCTACCTTGGAGCCAGCTGAGTATGGACTGAAACTTCCACAACCTGTGAGCTAAATAAACATTTCTTTCCTTAAATTGGGCAACAGGTATTTCATCTAAGCAATGAGAGAAAAATAACCAGATGTTTTATAATCTTGTTATAATATTTTATTTTGCCTTTTCTCCATAAAATTAGAGATATCAACTATTTATTTATGTTTTAGACATTTTATTTTGATTTCCTACACATTTACCTATTTATTCTATTTTTTGTCAAATCTCATTCTGAATTCCACTTTTCTTCTTTCTGTTCTCCTGAGCTGATTTTATTTTTATTCCATTCATCTATTTTAGGATGATTTGAAAGATTTTTTAATTTCTAGTTTTCAAGTAGTTGTCCTTGAAATTTTAACATGCTCACATTTAGTAACTCTAGGATTAATCAATATATTTATCTGCCTCCTGAATAACAACATACAGGCATAACAAACCCATTCTTCTACCTTTAAGTTCATATGTTATTATCAGGTAGTGGTTTAAGGGAAAGAAACTCCCAGCCTGAAAGATACCTGGAAGAATTTTGTATTCTCTAAGACTGAAAAAGGAATTTTAGGAATAATGGAGGTTAAAAGCAGAATATATTTATTGGTGGAAAGAAAGCTACTGTCTGAAAGAGGAACAGAAGGGGACCCAAGTGGGTTGCCCAGGAATCTGTCTTTTCTGGAGATTTCTAGAGTAAAATCATGAGGCTAGGTGGATCCAACATGGGAAACATGGGACAAAACTATGCTCAACCAATCTGATTACAGGTATAATTGCTCAGGTAAAATTGATTAAATCAGAACAAATAGGGAAGCCAGTCACATAGCAAGTGGGCCTGAATACAGAACAGGGACTTTCTTGTAGTGGGCTAGGTTAGTGATGCTCTCTGGCTTTTTCATGGTGACTGATACCTATTGAGAATATCAATCCCTGATGCCCATTGCTAGGGGGGTATATGGGTATATTTGTTTAATCTTCTGTCTTGAGGTCTGGCCCATAGCTGGAGTGCCTATCTCTCCCACAGTTGCTAGGTATGTTGTCTTCCATATTGAGTCCTTTTGAGGGCCTCACCCTGACTGACTGCCTATATTTTTTATCTAATTTAGCTACCTACAACAGTAGCCCTTTAATTATTTATTTTTATTTGTTTATTTATTTAAATGTATTTTGTTGTTACAAGGTATCACTATGCAGCTTGGACTCATATAGTTCTCCTCCTGCTTTCGGCCTCCCCAGTGCTGGGATTACAGGCATATGCCATGCCAGGACTCTGTGGCTGGCTCAGCCCACCCTGGGGGTGGTGCTGGGGTGGCACGTGGTGCTGAGGATCGAACCACAGTCCCTGCGCTTGCGTAAGCAGGCACTTTAGCCTGTGGAGCCATCTCATGGGCCCCTAATTAATTTATGTTTGGCATTTTATAGATTTATTTTATTTTCATATATTATTTATGGGTATGAACCTGTGTGTAGGCATCTTACATAGGAATTAGATAAGTGTTACCAATACAGATGCTTCTTTCCATGATATTTTTTCCTGACTTCATCGAATCTGATCAGTTCCATCTCCAAAGATAACAACCATCCTGGCTTTTAATGTTAGTCATCCCTTTTGTTACCGTAAGAGTAGTTTTTATCACAGATATATGTGTGCCAAAAGTAATGTACCATTTACTTTTGTATATTTTTAGGCTTTATCAAAGCTTCCTAGGTGGTCCTTTGGAACTAGTTTTCCTTTGACTTTAAATAATTGTTATCCACAGTGTTCTTAATCTTTTTCCCTTAATCATTTCCATTGCTTTTATCACGTAGTATGGAATGTTCCATAATTTATCTCATCTCTGTCAATGAGCATTTGCTTTAGGGCAGCAGTGGAAGGGTGGCATACAGACCTCCCTTGAGGAGGGAACTTGCTGTCATAGCATACTTGAGTGCCTCCATTGGTGAAGCTCTGTCACAGTATTTGTACAGAGGCTCCAGGCTCAGGCTGCTACCAACCACTGGCTGAGCAGAAAAGGACAAGCGAGCTGTAATGCTTTTGTACACAGGAGGTCTCCTCTGCGGGTCACCCACTAGCCTGGTAGAGGCTTTCTGAGAGCAGCACTGCAGCCTGAGATTCTCCTCACTTATTTTCTGTCTTCCTCTCTCCTTCCTACACCACTCTCTGCCATCCCTTGCCATCTATTCCTACATCTTCTCCACTTTCCCTCCACAAGCAGTCCCGAAGAAGCTCATGCACTTCTAATTCTATCTTCATGTCTGCTTCTCAGAGGACCCAAATAAATACAGGATTACCTCAAGATTTTACTTAACACCACACCACTACTGTTGTAGGCTGCTGAGTTAGATAGAAATAGTACAGGCAGTCAGTCAGGGCAAGACTCTCAAAGGACCCAAGATGGAAGATGAGATCCCTTGCATCTGTGGTAGATGCAGGCAATCAAGCTATGGGGCAAACCTCATGATAAAATGTTAAACAAAAGCAGCCACATACCTCTCTGGGAGTAGATACTGGGAGCTGATAATTTAAATAGATATCAGTCACCTTGAAAAAGCTGAAAGAGTCACTAACACAACCCCTACAGGAAAGGCCTTTTCCTGTATACATGCCCCCTTGCTATGTGATTGGCTTTCCCATTCAGTCCTGATTTAATCAATTTTCCCTGAGCAACTATACTTGTAATCTTATTGGTTGACCATAGTTTCATCCCATCTCATGTCCACTTAGCAAGTTCCCATTTTTCCCACATTGGACTGACTCACCTCGTGGTTTTGCTCTATAAAAGTCCCTAGAAAAGGCAGGTTTCTTGGCAACCCACTTGGGCCCCCTGTGTCCCTTTCTCGGACAGAAGCTTTCTTTCCCTCAATAAATATATTCTGCTGTTAACCTCTGCTGTTCCTAAAATTCATTCTCTGATTTTAGAGAATATGAAGTCATGCAATGTATCCTTTAGGTCAGAAGTTTCTTTCCCCTGTATCACTACTATGAACCTTCTGGTCTGTGAGGATAGTGTATGTGCCGGAGAGTAGAACTGCTGAGTTGCTGAGTTTACCTTTCTAGTTTGCACTCATGCCTGCAAGAGATGTGAGACTCTGCTGGGGTGTGAAAGCACTTGATTTTGTCAGACTTCTTAATTTTCATCAATTGATTGGTGTAAAATAACTCCTTGTGGTCTTGGTTTTTATTTTTTATTATTAATCACCTCAGCATTTCTTATGCCTAATTGATATAGGGGAATGAAACTGCCTACCTGAAAGATACCTGGGACCAGTTCCTGTTCTCTAAAACCAAAGAATGAATTTTAGGAACAATGGGGGTTAAGAGCAGAATTTATTTATTTATTTATTTATTTATTTATTGGCAGAACTGGGGATTGAACTCAAGCCCTTGCACTTGCCAGGGAAGTGCTTATTCCACTAAGCCATCTCCCCAGCCCCCAGAATACATTTATTGGTAGAAAGAAAGCTTCTGTTTAAAGGACAGGAGGGGACCTGAGTGGTTTGCCCAGGAATGTGTGTTTTCTAGGATTTTTATAGAGTAAAACCAGGAGGTGAGGTGGGTCTAATGTAGAAAATGTGGAAACTCGCACATGAAGTGGGACAAAACTATGGTCAATCAATAAGACTATAAGTAAAATTGCTCAGGTAAAATTGATTAAGTCAGGACCGAATGGGGAAGCCAGTTACATAGCAAGGGGGCATAAATACAGAACTGGGGCTTTCCTCAAGGGGGTTGGGTTAGTGACTTTTCCAGGCTTTTTCAAGGTGATTGATACCTATTTAGAATATCAGTCCCTAGTGATCATCCCTAGGGAGGTATGTGGCTACATTTGTTTACTCTTTTGTTTTGAGATCTGGCCCACATTGGGAGTGTCTCTCTCTCCCAAAGTTGCAAGGTTATCTTGTCTTCCATATTGAGTCCTTTGAGGGTCTAGTCCTATCTGACTGTCTATAGTATTTCTGTCTAATTTAGTTGTCTACAACATAACCATGTCCATTCAAATTTCATATCTCACAGAACATATATATATATATATATATTTCTGTTTAACAAACTTAATTCATTCCATGATTCTGATTGCAAACTGAGTTGGATGAGAACTGAATCAACTTGCCCCTTAAGGGCAACATTGAACCTAACCAATAAACTTGATTCCATTTCAAGGCATAAACTTTCAACCAAGTTCATATATATTTAGGCAATGGCAACTGTGCTGCAACTTCCACCTTGTCACTATTGAAAATACTGTTGACTATAAGATGCATTTGTGCTGAAGCTGCCTTGCATTGTCTGCATTCTGACCCTTTGACCTGGGGGCCCTGCTGACCAGGCAGAGGCTAATTTCTAGAGATGATTCCCAGAGATGATAAGCAGCTTGTGCTTTTCCTTGGCACATCAGCTAGGAGGAGGCCTGTGAGCTCAACCGTTTCCTTCATCTATCCTCACAGTCCAAACTACTTTCTATTCTTCCTACTGGCCCATTAGCCAGGCACCACACAAAGGGGAACAGTCATTATGTCTCCTCTCCAGCCTCAGCTCACTGAAATGCTGAAAAGATTGTAACTGGGCAATCTCAAGCACAATGGCTCTGCCTCTCCATTCCTTCCTTTTATGGTTTGTGTCCAGTTGTGCCCCGAAAGCCTCATGTAAGGGTAGACGTGGCTGGAGGAGCAACAAGTGGCTTGAGGGGCAGGGCCAGAAGACGGGGGCGGGGCCAGAGAGGCGCGAACTGTTACACTGGTTAGCTTGTGCTTTCTCAGAGATGTGGAGAGGGTCATCCTGGACATGGCAGTGCCCCAGCCTCTCCTCCGGTGTCTTGAAACCTTCAGTAACTGTGAGCTAAATAAACCTTTCCTTCCCTCATTCTGAGTGTCAGTATTTGTCCCAGCAAGGAGAGAAGAGTAACTAAGACTCTTCCCATTGAAAGCCAATAAGGACTCCTGCTGTCTGTGACTAACTCCAGGCTTTGCCTTGAGGCAGCTTCTGCAACGATGGTGAACCTTTTAGCATTGAGTGCTCAAACTATAATGCAAGCCCACTTATTTATCAGAATGTATCAACACTGCAATTAAAGCAGAATAGTGAGGTTTTAGTTTAGAAAAGACTCTTACATTAACATCTTTTGTCTTCAAGGAAAAACAAATAACTGTGCCTTAACAGGTTTGTCACCCCTGCAGGTTGATGCAGGCCCTTCTCTTGGGGTCTTTGGCAGTCATTTCCTGATTCATTTATGTTGCCTTACCTAAATAATGTATATTTAAACAGTATGTATCTTGTATTTAGAAGATGATAAAATGTGAAAGACAATGCAGAATAATTTACAATATTTTTCAAAGATTTTCGAAGTTTATATTAATTAGCAAATGGCTGTACTTTTCATATCTGATTTGAGTATAAAGACTATACTGGCTTCATAGAATGAATTTGAAATCATTGTGTTTTTTCCCCTGAGACCTGGTATTAATAAAAATTGAAATGATTTGTTCTTTAAAAGTTTTGTAGAGTTTATCTGCAAAATGATTTTGTCCTGAGAAGATTTTTTAACTTACTCATAGTTACATTTTTCTAAGATTTTTTTCCATTTCATTTAAATTTTCAAAAAACTTTTGAAAGAACTTTTACCAATAGCATTTTCTCATTATCTTTTATGTCTTTGTCCTATTCATAGTTATATTGCTTAATTAACAAAATTATTTATTTGTATGTTCTGTATTTTTAAATATTATCATGAGGTTTACACATTTTTAAAAACTGTCAACTAATGCTTGTCTTTTTTAATATTTTCTATTGACTTTTTTCACTGACACCTACCCTTCTCATTAATTAATGAGAATTAATGTTGTCACCTATTTTTTTTTATCATTTTCCAACCATTTAATTTGGAAATTGCATTACTTTGTAGCCTTCTTTTTAGTACATATGTTTTGGCTATAACTTTTCCTTGAAGTACTTTGGTTTTATTCCCCATGTTTCAATATATAATGTTTTCATTATCATTTAATTTTCTGTATCTGTTAATTTCTGTAGAAAGCCCTTTCTGGTACTCATTGTGGTCCAGGAAGTTTATATTTGTAATCCCATTGATAAGTTCCTACCAAATTAATTCCAATCTACCACTTCCAGTACAATCCATGGTGAGGACAAAGACACTAAAGTATATATTATAGTTATGGGGAGCTAAGGGGTCCTAAGTCCAGCCATGGTGATGCCTATCTGGATCAAAGGGCTGGACTTAGGGCCAAACCCAGGTTTTATTCAGTCATGAAGAAGGAGTGGCTTGAGGATGAATGACTGAGAATGGCAGGAAGTAGGTGAGCACTGTGACCTGGGCTAGTTAGGAGGCATGTATTTACCTCTGCAGCATGCAGAGGGAAGGATAGCAGAGAGTAATCTACATTACACAATTGAGATAGTATCTAATGTTTTGGGGTCTGGTGCTTCAGCACTGATGTGTAATCTGTCAAGTCCCAGGAAATCATAGCCTCTATCTTGAAGCTCCATCTCAGCCAACAGCGTGGAGCATTGGCTCTTTGTCCCATCTCAACCAGGCTCATTTAAAGAGGTACAGGTGTGGGTTATCAGGGAAACATGTATGCCATCTTTAAAGACTAACACCAGCACCTCAGCTAGACCAATGTGCATGACTTAAAGTCAATTGAAAGGACAAGAAAAAAATCCTAGCCAGCTCTGTACATGTCAATACATGGAAATAGAGTCAGGCACAGTGAAAATGGAGACAATTGTTCTTCTTCCAAGGAGAGTCACTCGGGTGGTCTTCCACAAATTTCCATTTTGATTCATCTTGTATGTATGTTAATAGTTATTTCAAACTCATTGAGATTTTAAACTCATTTTTACTGAATTGAGTTTTGGGTACAGAATGTGATCTATATGAGAACTGTTTCTTGAGATTTGTTGAGGTTTGCTTCATATCCTAGCACAGGACCAATTTGTAAATGTATATTGCATAATAATTCAGATTATTTAACTGATTTTCCTATTGTCCATTAAATCAACCTTTTATGCATCTTATATTCAATTTTGTCCAATAATTTTAGCTGTATTTATTCTAACCCCACAGGATAGATTTTATTGTTTTATATTACCAAGAGATATAGTAAGATACCATTTCATTTAGAGACTATTCTTTTCATATAGCTCAGATCTTTTTCCTACAATTCAAATCTTTTGGACTGCTTTACTCAGCTCAAATTTTTTTTCTTTTTACTTGAAGAATACCAGGAAAATTTTTCCTAGTTCTTCCTAGTGAAAATTTGCTAGTGGTAAACACCCTCAGGAAATACTTTAGCATACAGAGAACATTTCCCTTTGTTAATAAAACTTTGCTAGGAATACATTTCTTCCTTCATGCTGTCAGTTGATTACTTTGAAGATTTTAGTATAATTCCATTGTCCTCAGGCTGTATGACTACTATTGAGACCTCAAGATTGATCTGGTCCTCATTCCTTCTCTGGTAAATTGACTTTTCTATCCCTTCTGCCTGGTCTGATTTACTGTTCTGTGTTCCAGTTTCACTCTGTGGACTTTTATTTCTGCTGGCAGACATTTAGTGGTCTTCTGATTTGAAGGGATGCATTTTCAACAATCCTGGAAAATGCTCAGGCTTTGACCTCCCTCTTTGGTATTTTCACCTGTTTCTCCAGTTCACATGCCTCATATTCTCTCTTTAGTTATGTCTACTTGGTTGTCTAGCTATTTGATTATCTTATTTTTGTTTTATTTTTAGAATTCTAGTTTGGCAGTTTTTCAAATCTGCCTTACTCTTTCAAAAGTCCTTTTAATTGTTAAACATATAATTGTGTGCTCCATAAGTGATGTTTCAGCCCACAATTGAATAGAAGATATGATGTAGCTAGGAAATTCCTATCACTAGTATTTTTATTGTATCTTTTCTATATTCAGATGCACAAGTACTTATCATTGTGTTATGATTGAGTTGAGTAACAGCTGGACAGGTCCACAGCCTAGGAGATACAGCCTAGACCATATTGCCAGGTGTGCAGTAGGCTAATACCACTTACATGTAGCACAATCTATGCTTATACATGACAAAATCGCCTAAGGATACAGAACCTATCCTATTGTAAATCCATACATGGCTGTATATAAAACCATATCATTTTTTCTGGCTCTGATATCTCTTTGTGGGTGCAGTTCTGCATATATTTCTGTTCCCATTCATATTGGCTTGTTTTTGCACATATGTGTTTGTGTTTTCATTTTGGTTGTTTAGGGCTCACAGTGATGGGGACTTTCTCTTTAGAGTAGGAGGCCTAGGTACTGAGTGCATTGCTCAAAAGACTTTGACTTGATTTCTGAAAGCCATATATAACCCAAGGCTTCTTTTATCTTGGGGTATCATGTGTCACACAAATAGTATGCCTCCCAAGTGTAACTCCCTTGTGAAGGCTGGTAACCTTGAAATATTGTGAGCAGACTTGTTCACTCCCATCAAAACTAAACCTCAATCTTTCCTGTCAGAATTCTCTGAGCTTATTTTTTTTCTTGTTTATCCTTTTTTTCCCCTTAGATATAATCTCTTACTAAAATTTTGCTGGGAAAAATCTAAGAATGAAGCTCTCCAGATATTCCCACAGATGACAGCAGTTTTAGGAAATCCTACACACTTTTGTCACTAACTCCAGTGATTTTCTTGATTTCATATTTAAATGACTTTAAACAAATATATTTCTCCTGCTATTTTTAGATGATTGTTGTTTCAGGATTTTAACAGATCTCATCTGCCATATTATTGTACATATTTTTGACACTCTAATTAGCTTTGTACATATGCCCATGTGTTAGAGTGGGAAGTTGAATTCAAATATCATAGACTAGTCATATTCTTCTAGCTTGAATAATGCTAGTATTTTTTTTACATGACTTATGTTAACATTATTGTTTCCCCTCTGGCCTCCTGAAGCAGCAGGGGAGTTCTTGGTCTAGCTTGGGTGTGTTAGACATCTACCCCCACCCAGTCCAGTCAGACAGGCCTTGGGGAGCCCTCTATAGTATGGTTGTCATGGATTGATTCTGCAGATGCTGAGATAGTTGGGGGCCCAGAATGTTTATAAGAGATCAGCACCTGCTATGGCTTGTGTTTAGATGTTCCCCCAAAGCCACACATGGTCCTAGGTGGGGCTTTTCTGAGGTGCCCGGACCTAGCATGTGTGATGCTGCAGTTAAAGGTGTGTGATCATCACTGGTCTGCGTGTGACCTGATCATCACTGATAGGTTTGGCACAGTTCCAAGTGGGATTAAAGGTGCCCACCCTGGATGGATAAAATAGAAGGAACAGAAAGAGAGCTAGTGCTGTCCCTTGCTGCTTGCTGCCTCCTGCCTGCCTTGCTTTCCCATGGACTCTTTCTCCTCTGCCATGCCACCTTGCCTTGGAGCCAGCCAGCTATGAACCAAAGCCTCTACAGACTGTGAGATGACTAATCTTTTCTCCTTTGAGTGTTGAGTATTTTGTCTCAGCAACAAGAAAAGTAACTAAGACAGCACCTATGGAAGGAGAACTAGGCACAGGGAGAAGGCAAATGCCACGTAGGCAGGAAGAAACCTCAGCTGATCCTCATAGTTGTCTCCCTGTGGACCTCTTGTGACCAGGCACTGGATAAGGCCACCCAGGGAAAGGAATATGGAGTGAGGGTGTCCTATAGCTGAGGTGACCCATAAAGTGGCTCACAGCACTCCCAGCAGGTAGGGTAACAAGTTCCACTGAGCAGGACTCATGTTCATTTCCATCCCCTTCACAAACATCATGGAATTACCTCAGAATGTTGTTAGGGAGAAAAGAAATGAGCAAGAAAATACAAAGCCTGTACACAAAAAATTACTTACTGACAATTGCCTTCTGATGCATCTTTTTCATGTATGACTGCCACTTTGTTAGTTTTACAAACCAACAAATTTCACCTGAGGACAAATAAAGTTGAGCATAGAGAAACTGTATGCTATGGTTTGCTAGGGACCTAGATGCACTCAGCATGGGCAACCCCTGTCATGTCTGAGAGGACATAGTGTAGGCAGCTGAGATCTGAGATTATGTTAAATGGAAAGGCAGGGCCTCTGTGAAACAGGGCAGACTTGAGGCCTAACTGCACATATCCCTGGACAAGGGGATCACACTGGGCACTTGATCAGGGTTGTAAGGGCAAGAAGAGAGGCAGGTCTGAGGCAGGGTTCTGGAAAAACTTACATAGTAGAAAGTTGGAGCAAATGTTGCTTCAGTAGAAACTAAGGCTTCCTACCAGTTCTGCCCTTGAGATTCATGTTTTTTGGCCTTGAAGGAATGGTAAGTCTGTTATAGTTGGACCTGTATCTCTTTTGAATAAAGGACTTGTATCCATTTATGAGAAACTACGGTGCCTGGATCACATAGCAACTTCATACTGTCTGTGTAGAAACAGCACAAGAAGCAGACAGAAAGATGCACAGAATCCACAATAAGTTGCTCCAGTCCCCTGGGTTGTCTCATCAGAATTCTTGTCCTCTAGGGCCAAATCATCTGGGATTAGATCAGAGATACCTATGACTAAGCTTCTGACAGTTCCTCAACACCAATGTGCAAACCTCGGAGGGAGTCTCAGAGAATGTCACTCGACGGTGTCTCCCCTGTGCTGTGAAGGTAGAAGAGAATTCTAATTCCTTCATTCAATAAATATTTCCTGAGTGTGGGCACAATGTAGATTCTTAAAGCTGTATATTTTAGTAATATCCAGTGCCCCACTGTAAGAACCCAAGAAAGCAAAAGAAATACAAAGAGAACAGGTTGGTATCTAGTAGTAAAAGGGATTGAGCACTGTCTCTCCTTCCAAATCTCACCTCTTTTCCTACCACACCTAAACCTCAAGCACTGGAAAGAACTTCTCATGATTACTGACATTATTTGTTTAGAGAGTAAGTTATTTGGACAAAAAGGGTTAAGTAATGCTTCTTGGAAAACAGGAAGTACCATCATAGCCCAGCTGCCCAAGGAAGCTGAGACGACACAAAGGAAAGCCATGGAACTGGGGTCCAGGAGAGGTGGGAAGATAAAAAATAAAATAAAATTTCTGGAGGCTTACAATACCAAGGGCAGAAAATAGCAGTTGGCCACAAATTCACTGTCAAGGAGTATGTTCCATATCTGCCAGCAACAGGTTTTAAATGCTACTGAGTCAGGAGTATAAAGTATTAATTTAAGATGAAAAGGTAGAAAGATGAAGGCTAAACACTCCTTTCCCAGAAGCTCTTTAAAAGATCCACCCAGGGAGTCTGACCTAGCCCAGTACCACAGCTACTAAAAGCTCGGCAGGACCCTGTGTCCTTGCCGTGCCAAGAGTATCTGGTGCAAATCCCTGAGGATCCTTCTCAACTGGGTTCCAGGAGGATCACCTCAGAGCTGACCTGAGATTTGTTAAAATCCCTTACTCTGTTTCATGGTTTCCAAAACTGGACAACAAGAGGAGGCTGTTTCCCAGCTTGCTTCCTTTTAAAAAGAAATTTTACTGGACTCTGAATGAATGCACCAAACCTATGCTTGAAGGATTTACCAGCATCTCAGTGGGAAAGGGTAGGGGCTAAAAACCCAATAACATGGGGCAGCTATGTATGAATTTAGGGAATCTCATGATGCCCTTATGGTCAAGACCTCAGGGACATAGCTCTTAATTCCCATTCTGGAAACTTCTGGAAACTTCAGGGGGAGAAGAAATCCCAGGTTTCTAAGAATTAGCAATTCAGGCATGCCTTTTCCTCAGATTGCAGAAGTCATGCTGACTCACTTTCTGTTCCTTTTCTGGTTTAGATCTAAGCATGTCTTCCAATAGCTTTCTGTGCTGGGAAGGGAGGAGGGCTTTAGGAAGGTCGTGGATCATGAGGTGCTGTGCTCACTGGGAGATTCAGCCCCTGGTGAGCTCAGCAGTTGAGTGTGTTGTTGGGAGGGGGTGCCTGGTCAGAAGCAGGGGTCATTGGGTCTCTGAGATGAGACCTGAAAGGTTAAATCTTTCCCTGTTCACTCCCTTCTTTTTCTGCTTACTGGCTGCCATGGTGTGAGCAGCTTTTCCTCTGCCATGTTCCTTTGCCACTGTCACTTCTGCCTTGGAGCCAGGCAACTATGGCCTGAGACTAGTGAAACAGTGAAACTTTGAGCCAGACAAGGAAAAATTACACTATCTTACAAGCACTTTTACATTCCAATGATTTTGTGAAACTATTTGTATGTTTAAAGTTATGTTTATTGCAGAAAGTAAGCTTATTGCCCACTTCCCAATGTGCAGCACACTCTGCCCCAAAGAACAGGATCAGCTGTGGCTAACCATGCTGTGAGTTCTTTACCATTTGTACAATGAAGAACTGTCCTAGAGCTAGCGTACAGAAATTAGAGCCAGCCTCCTCTCAGTGGCTTACTCGTCTTAAGTAAGATAATGTGTTTCTAAGCAGTTGAGTGAGAGAAGGAATTGATGTAAGACAGGGTGCTTTAATATACAGAAGGAAAGCCTGAATTACTCAATCAGAGTTACATCTTTCATTTCTTGAGTTTGGAGAACTCCACTGAAACCTCAATGGGACATTCATGCCCTAGATCAGAATTTGTTAAACTATATAAAAAAAGCATAGGTACTGAAATAGCCACCACCTGATAAATTATTCTCATTTGTAAGTACAGTGCTCATATATTTTAGGCTTTTCTGTGGGGCAATCCTGACTTCAATTTATTTTATCCTTTTGTATAAAGGCAGAACATTCAATGTTTAACTGAATGCCATTGTGATCCTGTATTATTCAATTTAGAAATTATAAAAATCTATTGCTGGACCGCATGTTCTAATTTTAAGTTTATAAAATAAGGTCACTCTGAATCCTCACAAAATGTTGCAGTGATATTCCAGTACATTTATAATACTTAGGAATCTGAGCTAATTTAGCTTAGTTTCACAAAATCATTGGAATGTAAAAGTACTTGTAAGATACTGTAATTTATCCTTGCCTTTCAGGTAGACAGTCACACCCGAATCATCCCAGACTAATGAGAATTTATCCTGCTTCTAAAGATGGTAAGAAATGCAGATCAACCAACCAACTAACCTCTTCTATCACACCCTCCCCTTTTGAACACATGTCTATGTTCTAGATGAGAGAAAAAGCAAAGTCCTATGCCAGGTCATCTCACATAAGAGGTGAAGGGTATCTGCTCCCCAACTAACTGCTTATTGGGTCCTAGGATCTAAATCAAATTTTGTTACTTTTTTAAATTATTGGCAATACTCCCTTCAACAGTTGATTCATTTTTCTCATACCTAGGGCTTTTCCAGTGAGTGCTTTGGGCACCTCAACCCTGGACTTGCTATGACACATTTTCTCCATTTTAATACTGAAGTAATCTTCTGGAACTAGATCTTGGAGCCATTCAGCCACAGTTCTTAATCCCAGCTGTGCCCTCAACCTGCTACCAGGAATTCCCTCTACTTGCCAACAGTCAGCCTCTCCACAGTCACTTCCTAAAAGTCCCCCAGCCTCTCTTCACTTTCTAAGCACTCCACTCATCTTCTACTCCCTCCAGTCAGTAAACCCGTTGGTCTCGTGCCACTAGACAGAAATGGAATTGCTCTGATATGATTTCCCTGAAATTTTCCTTTTCTTCTTTCCTTTATAAATAATAACTTCTCTATCCCACATCCTGGTCCCATTAACCTGTGTAGATGAAAGACTAGGAAGATATACTGATGGGGATTTACAAAGTTACACCATCAAAGAAGTCTTTTTGACTCCATTATCACACTCTCTCCAAATGACCCTCTAGTGAAAACCCAAGTGTCACTGTAGATGGAGCAGTCACTACTTCTTTAAGCTTATCACAGATTATCTTTAGGAAATCCTTTAAAATATCTTTACGAAGAAGGTATAATCAACTGCCTAATATCTTTGCTTAAATTCTGGCAGTGCATCACAAGATCAGATGGTCTTACAGCAGAGAGTACCTGGACGTCCAACCACAACACTATTTCAGGAAATGCTCAGTAGAAATTTCAGCATAAAAAACAGTGAATGTTTCAACTCCCATAACTCCCACATGAGACCTTTCCTGAGTGCCATGATTATTTTACTTAAAGTAGGTTAGAAGACCAAAGTAACATCATTTGTATATAGATATAAAGCCTACTGCAAACCCAGATATCAAGTTCATGGTGACTATTTGCCCATTCATGAATATCAGGACCAGGAAGAGATGTGGGGGACTCCAGCCTGCCACTCACTGGCCAAGGCCATGACCACTTTGCCCAGCTTTTGGGCCCATCTTGTCTCCCCAAGCATGAAGCAGTAGACTTGTAGCACACTTTCTCCCTTGTACTTCACAAACAAACCCACTGCCTAGTTGTGAGGGGAGGAAGGGCATTCTCTGATAGCACTGCTATTCTCTAAGTTTTACATAATGAGCAAAATTATTGCACCTTCAAATTTCTTTATCCTTTCATTCTTCCTGAACAGAAAGTCTGGAATCTCTCCAACCATTAGATAAATAAATGCAAATGCCATGCATCTATGGAAATGATTTACACAGATAGAAAGTGGAGAGGGGTGGGGATAGACTGCAGGTGAGGAGAAGGTGAGCTCATTAAAATCAGTAGGCCTCACCTACTGTTTTCAAATAAAAGAGGTATTTTTCTTGCCAGGACAGAGCACTTCCTTCATTTAGCTTGACTTACATTGTGTTCACCACTTGTATTCAAGCACTTGTCTTGTGCTTGAATACAGCACTCAACACAAGATGCTGTTTGGAAAGATTAAAAATATGTAAACACTGTTTAGTAAATTCAATTTTAAAAACCTTCCATCGTCTCACTACATTTTCTCTGGCATAGGATCTGCAGGCAGGCTCTGCTACATTCACAAGCTGCCTCCTGAATGTTTAAGGCAAGGCAGTTCGACATGAGATGCTGCTTTGGTTTACTATTTTTCAGTATTAAAATGATCCATGAGTGGAGAAAAGGACTCTCCAAGGTGGAGGCAACAGGATCTTTCTTCTTCAGTATGAAACTTTTAATTATTTTAAATGTGTGACTTAGTCAACCTGGCACCAGTCCACCTCAAAGTAGCATAAAAAGAAATGAAAATTGATGAGGTAATGGCTCACTGACTAAAAACGTAAAATTATTACAAATAGAGTAAAATCTCTCTAATACAAACACTGTACCTTCGGTGGCTAGGGCGCACATGTGTGTGTTCATATTCCATTAAAATATCATTGTGCAGATTATTTCCTTTGAACACAAAGGGTATTTTTAATGTGACTTCTTTATAAAGCATTTTGCACCGCACATTTATTTAAGGAACAATTATACACAAACTGCACCCCTAAACACCACATGCTACAATTCCCTCCTCTGCAAACAAAAATAAACAAAGAAGGCTGTTTTGCTTTGAAATGATTCTGAGTTAATGCCCAAAAGCAAGCCTGGCTTGCCAACCCAGCTGGAAGTCGAGCTTGCAATCCACATGTTTAGGCGGCCTTTGTGGTTTGTGAAATTGTAGGAAGACTCCAATAAGGAAAAGATGAAATTTCTTTATAGAAGTAACCCCATATGTACATAGCCACAAGAAAATGTGTAAGCTACTAACCATCCTATTGCTACTGGATTGATTCAGTTGGTGTATATACACACGTACATGTGTGTCTGTGGGTTTGATGCATGACTGATGGTAATATTTACCACTGGAGCGGGAACTGAGAATAAGGTTCAGTAGCTTAACACTTACTATGACATCACTTAAAATTTATTTGTGAGGGGCTGGGGAGATGGCTCAGTAGAATAAGTGCTTCCCTGGCAAGCGCAAGGGCCTGAGTTCAATCCCCGGCTCCACAAAAAAAAA
>NW_004524721.1:7046618-7053996 GCF_000260255.1 Octodon degus
ACATATAAGAGAAAATGTATGAAATTTTCTAAATTTGGTATTTTCATTTAGCATAGTGATCTCTCATTTTACTTTTTTTTTTTTTTTTTGTGGTAGCAAGGATTGAATTTAGGACCTTGTGCTTGCCAGGCAAGCACTTATTCTAATGAACTATCTCCCCAGCCCCTCATTCCCCTTTTGTTCTCTTTTTTAATCTTCCTTTTCCTTTCCCCTCCCTGAATCTCCTTCCCATTTGAACATGTTCTTCCTACTTCCCAATATCTACCCTACATCTTGCTGTTAATTTACCCTTTGAGCTTCTCCTGCAAGAGAAATGATGCTATATTATTTAAACTTGTGTGTCTGAATTATTGCACTTCACATTATGGTCTTGAAGTACATCTGTTGACCTGTAGATGATTCATGTTGATCCTTTTTTATACCAGAGTACTACTCGTTTTTTTTATAGATTAAAAAAAACCACATCTTTATTTATTCATCTTTGGGCTGTTTCCAACATTTAGCTATTGTGAACTGTGCTGCTATAAACATGATTATGTGCATGTCACTGTGGTATGATGTCTTTGACTCTTTCGGGAAGATACATAAAAAGGATTCTGGCATTTATAGTTTTAGTTTTGTGAGGAATATCAATACTGATTTTCACAGTGGTTATACCGGTTTATTTTCCAACCCAACAATGGAGAAGGGTTCCTTTTTCCCCACAGCCTCACCAGCATGATTACTCTATAACATAATTTTTCTATGTCCATGTATTACTTGTTTAATCAGGATAAACAGTATTTTAGAAGCACAGGGGGCTGAACTCAAGAACTCATGCATGTGAACGAACCAAGCACTCTCCTAGTGACCGGTACCTCCAGCCAAATAGTAAATAATTTTAAAGAAATTTCATCAGATGCTTTCTGAGACAGACACAATACCCTGAGTCTATAGTTCTCATTTTTTTCCTTCTCTTACTTTTCCACTGAGGCAAATCAAGTCTACAAATCAAATAAGCTGCACAGCTCTGCCATAACCCAGGGCATAAGGCCAGCAGAGACAGATCCTATGACGGTGAAGTTTTCAGGGCAGTGTTGGCAGTGAATGCAGAGTGGGTGTCTCAGGTACTGTTCTCTCATTGCTGGGACAAAATACCCAACACCCAAAATGAAGGAAGGAAAGGTTTATTTAGCTCACAGTTACTGGCGGTTTCAGTCCATATTCAGCAGACTAGAGTATGGCAGAGGGCAGCAGTTCATGGTAGCAGCAAAGAGCAGAGAGCAAAATGGAGGAATAGCAGCAACAATGGCAACAGAGAGGAAGTCTGTCTCCTTTAAATTGCATTCAGGCTATCCGCCCCAGCCTGGGGGAAGTACTCACACCCATAATCCCAGTGGTACTAAAACCCATAATCTCAGACTTCATCATGAATTAATCTAAAACTCTAGAAGTCCCTACCCCATGACTGCATGAGGCTTTGGGGAGCAATTAGACACAAATCATAACAGTGAGGCATGGTGAGAAATGGGTGATAAAACCACCTGCACACTCGCCACTGTCTCTTTCCTTGGACACTCTGAAGATAAATCCAAGGTGACAGACTGAATCTATTTTCCCAAAATTCATTATGTTGAAATCTTAACCCTCAAAGCAATGCTATTAGGAAGTAGGGCCTCTGGGAGAGAATTAGGTCAGGAGGGTGGAGCCCTCATGAGTGGGATTTGTGTGCTGATGAAAGGGACTCCAGAGAACTTTTTCTGCATTTTTCTGAGAAGTCAGCAGTGTGCTGTCTGGAAGAGAGCCCTCACCAGAACTCGGCTGAGCTGGCACCCAGATCTCAGGCTTGTACCCCGAGAGCAATGAGGAACCTCAGTCTTGTGGTGAAATGAACAGGAAGAGAGTTTGAGGTTGTAGTTACAACATTCTGATTTATCCAATGAAATGCAGTGAAGTCCTGCTATGCATTCATAAGTTACGATCAAAGATATCCCTATAACTGTACCAAAAATTAAAACAGACCATTTACAGCTTTGCTCCGTCTACTACCTGCATCTGAAAGGAGGCGCTGGAACAGCCATGGAGTACAAGGAAGGAAAGGCATCAAGGAGCTGAGGGTGTGTGTGGTCTGCTGTCTAGTGCCAAGGCAGTTAAGCAGCTTCCTATGGTATGGCCATAGCTCTGAGTTCCAGCTGAGGAGCAGATCTGTGAAAGTGTGCTCTGTAGTTGGACCTCAGGGCAGTAGTTCACAACCTGCTTGGACCTAGACTTTCATATGTAGAAAATAATCTTATTCTGGACTAGGATTCACCTCTCTGAGGGCTTCTGCTATAATCACCATGGACTTATGCAATGCCTTTTATCTACCATGGAATTTCATACACTACAGCTTTGGACCGGGGAGCTCATTTTATATTTTAAGAAATTGAGACACTGGGCTGGCCATATAGCTCAGTGGATTAAAGTGACTGCAAGCAGGCACAGGGGCCAGGGTTCAATCCCTGGGCCTGCTGTGCTGGCCCCACCACAGGGGCATGCTGAGACAGCAATTGAGACTGGGCATGGTGGTGTACACTTGTAATCCCAGTGCCTGGGAGGCTGTAAACAGGAGAATCATTACAAGTCCGATCTACATAATGAGACCCTTTAGACCTTACAGATCCTGTACTAAATACAAAAAAATAAATAAATAAAAATAAAATTGCACTGCTATAAACATGGGCACATATATTTTACTGTGGTGTGATATTTTCAAACTCTGTGGTAGAGGGTCAGTTATAATATGGTGCCAGTTCCCTGAAGATTAAGAGTTCCCTGTAGAAAGAGTCTAAGAACCAAAGGGATCCAATATCTATAATATCAAATGACTTACTTGGAAAAAAGTTTGCTTCCCATTCCCATGAATATAAACTCATCTGGATTAAATGTCTTATTCCCCAGTGGAGGGCTACCTCCATCTAAGACACAGGACAGTCTTCTAAAAGATGAGTCATCCTACTAAGCACTTTGGGGTTTTCATGCTACTGTAGTAATAGTGGCTTGAGTGATTAACTGATTATCAAGTAGAAATACAATTACTGGTACATAATAGGGTGGAGGTGTGTTTATTACAATCCGGAGAATCCCCTGAGCTGTCTTCTAGTATCTTATATCCAATAGTAAATATGAATGAAATACCACAGGGACACAACACAGGCCAATCTCACTGAGGGTTGGGCACGTAAGCAGTGAAGCTTGGGCCATCCTATGTGATAGAGCTCTGACCACCAAGTGGGGGGTGGAGGGCAATCCTCCACCTTTATGATCCATAAAGTTGGCAGTACACAAAGGGAATCATAAGTGCCAGCTGTGACTGTATGACAAAGCTGGAACTGTAATAGTTGTACATACTTCTCTTCCTTCCTTTGTACAAATATAGTTGCATATATGAATCAATTGTCTATTTGTGCTCTGTTTCTATGAGGTGAGATTTGGATTTTCCTTTGGGAAAGGCTGAGCATTATTCATACGGGGAAAGGTTGCCTGATATCAGGTGGGAGGGAGTTGCCCTTGTGGTGGTCGAAAAGATTTCATATCTGGCAAAACCTGTTCATGGAGATGGACTAGCCAAAGGATTGGATGTCATGAAGAATCGGCTTGATTCAAGCCTGTATTTCCTCTCTCTCTCTCTCTTTCCCTCTCAGAAAACAAAAATATTGGACTGTTTCTCAGGTTTATGAAGGTAATAGTAACTTAGTTTAAAATCAAGAACAACATAATAAACATGAGTAAATACCCATATAACTTATGAATATATTTATAAAATCCCATATAAATATTATACTGTTAAAGCCAATTTTATATCAATTCTAATTCTGAATTATTTCCAGGAAGTTATGAATGCATCCACTTTGGGAAATCAGCTTAAATAATTATGCAACTATGTTTAGCGAGAAATAATTTTTATGTTGATAATCGCCACAAAGCTATTTGATAAAATTTAACATTCAGTCCTTAGAGAAAAAATTCTCAGTAAAGTAAGGAATAAAAAGAACATTCTCTTATTATAATAAGGAATACCTATTAAACACAAATAATAAATATTGTAGCTAACATAAACACTTGTGGAAGTCTCCTGGAAGCCCAGTTTAAAACAAGGAGATCTGCTTTTAAGCCCATATGCTCCAAAATTCTAATACTACTAGAACTAAGAAAAAAAATTACACCGTATAAATTCATAAAACGAAGAGCCAAAACTAAAATTACTTGATTTAGTACTAAAAAAATACAAAAGGGAAGAACTACAAATATAGCAGAGCTAATGAAAGGTCAGAAGCCAGCGGAGTGCCAATGACATAAAAGAAGCAAGAGTTCATTGCTATTATATAATAGCAAAAATCCAAGCCTAAATTAAATGTAACAAAGGCCTATTTATAATAGTAAAAATATTATGTTATGCTTAAGAGTGAGAAGTTCAAAGGCCGATGACCACTTGCTTCGGAGAATATTTTTTATAAACTTAAATACATGGAGATAGATTAGAGGTTCCTGAATGGGAGAGTTCAATCTGGAAACATTCCTTTCTCTCTCAATTTTATTTATAAATTTATTTTCAGCACATATCTGCTTTCATTTTTAAAAAATAAAATTTTAAGCAATCAAATAGTTGCAGGAAAGTTAAATTATAATCATAGACCTCTCTTCTCCTGAATAATTTTGGAAGTAAATTACCTTTCCGTTTTGCTATCATCAAAAACTTTACTGTGTGTTTCAAGCAAGGACAACCTACAAAATGGAGAGTTCAATTTGCCAGGCATAGCTGTGCATCCCTGTAGTCTCAGTACTCTTGGAGGTGGAGGCAGGAGGATCACAAGTTTGAGCCCAACCTGGGCAACTCAGTGAGTTAGTGAAAATCTTTTTCAAAATATTGAAAAAGGAAACAGGAGTGCAGCTCAGTGCAAAGCATCTGGGTTCAGTCTCCAGGACTGTAGAAACAAAATAAAACATCAAGAAATTAGCTGGGGCTAGTGACACACAACTGTAATCCCCGCATACGGGAGCAGGATGGCAGCTTCAAAGCCAAACTTGGGGTGTGACAAATTCAAGACCAGGCCTTCTATAGATGGGAGTGGAGGTTGGAGTGGTCAGGGTTGTCTTACCTGTGGTCTCATTGCTGGGACAAAACATCTGACATCCAGAGGTTAAAGAAGAAGAGGTGTGTTTTGGCTCACAGTCTGCAGAGGTTTCCACCCCTACTGGGCTGGTTCCAAGATGGGGTGCACACATCTGTTCACCCATTAATGGTTTGAGTGATGAAATTCAACAATATCCTATTCTCAGGCACTTTCTCTATAATTCTCACATCTGAAAGGTACCAGCTTCTTTCCTTTTTATTAGGAAAAAGTCTCATCATTACCCTCCCAGCACCACGATTTTCCATGTTTACCCATCTTCAGGAAGTATCTTTTCTAGCACTCTCTCTCTCTCTCTCTCTCTCTCTCTCTCTCTCTCTCTCTCTCACACACACACACACACACACACACACACACACACACACACACACATTTATTTTCAATTTTAAACCTAGTAAATTCAACTCCACCCTAATGCTGGATTTTCTCTTTTCTTCAGGTTCGACTGTCATCCTGGAAAAGTGGCTACAAAGTGGCTTTCTCACTTCACCAGGTGGCAAATGCTACCTATGTGATGTTCTAAGGGCCAAGATTTGCTGTGTGTGCATGTATGTGTGGAAACCACACACTGCTTAGAAGAAAGTTATAGTATTTTTAGTGGCAATCAGTGGCAATAATTGCTATTTACTAGTGTTTAAAAGGTTTATATATGCTCATATGCTTTTTATATGTCTACAATTGTGTTATTAGATCTGTCTATCCTCTAATTATGTGTGCTAGTCCTATAAGTGTGTCCCAATCTTATTATTACTTCCCTTTCCCTATTCCACTTGCCATTAAGGCTTCTAAGTGTATATTATATTTTATTATAATTTTTCACAAAAGAAAGAAAATTGCTTTATACTCCCCAATGAATTAACTCCCAGACAAATGGATTACCTATTAATATAATATCATTGTTATTGAACTAAAATTCTTACTATTGAATTTTATTATTTTTTTCTTTATGGTAAAGTAGCTGCTAACAAAGGTATATTAGATAAGCTTTTAAATCCAGAGATCTACTGTAATTACTTAATCCTAGAAAAGAGAATAAACAAGAGGACTATCAGCAAAGGTTGTAAAACAGCAGCCGGTGAGCGGACTGGAACGCACCCCTCTGCTCTGTGAGGCTCGTAGAGAGCTTTAGAAATGATGTAAAAGTAAGCTAATATTCATCCCTTCCTTTCTTGCTTCCTTCTCTTCTTTCTTTCCTCCATCACTTGTTTCCTTTAAGGAAGTTACTCCACAGAAAGAAAGAGAATATGAATGTGACAAGTCTTCACAATGTGGGAACCTAGATGTAGGGGACAGGAGAGCATTTGTATGGCTTTTACAAGTTTTCTGTAACTTTGCAATTAACTCCCATAATAAAAAGAAAATGGGTATAATTACTATGTTAATATAAGAAAGATAAAAGTATTTAGCATCTAAAACATTACCAGAGGTAAAGACCATTATTGCTTAAGAAGAAACTGTATTACATAGAAATGGCTAACTTTGGCATGATAGAGTTTCAGAATTGACAGAACTATATCATAAGCTTATCACTATGCTGGAAGATTCTGCATACTTTTCAAACATTTATAGATCTAGCAAATTAAAAATCTTGCAGGATAAGATACTAAAGAATATGTGTAATGAGCTTAATCAAATGGACAGAGAGTATTACCTACATGAATTGGACAATACAAGCTAATTTCAAGCACAGAAAAAAACCCCACATTAATTAGTAAATATGGATCATACACCAAAACATAAAGAAATTCTGCTTACATATTAGATAAGAGAAATCACACAGATCTCACTCTCTGACTAATATGCAATTAAGTTAAAATTAGCTAGGAAAACTAGAAGACTACAATTTAGTACAGTACATGGCTTAAATAAATGACCATAACGAAATGTGTAAGTATTTGAAGCTGAACAATCTAGTCTGAAGATCTTCATTTAAAGAAGCCAAGAAGCAAACCCAGTCTACTTGCTGTGTCAACTTCTCATAACACCAATCACAAGATAAATAGGCATTGTTTTAATGAGCATTTTACTTAAGGTAATACTACATTATACAGATACAACATACATTAAGAGCACCAATTATAAATGAATATCTTGGGGAATTTGACACATGTATATATTTTACTGTTATTGCAGTATCTGCATATGTAAATACACTATCATACATTTATCCATTCTATTATTGAAAGGTGGTTTCTATTAATAAATCTACAGTGAACAATTTTGTTTTT
>NW_004524721.1:7066457-7084126 GCF_000260255.1 Octodon degus
TCTCTAGAACATCTTTCTGTAGCCTGTGTAAGGTTGGCTTTGTCATCGCAAAATTCTTAGGTGTTCTTTGTCATGGAAGTGTTTCACATCTCCATCAAACTTGAAAGAGAGTACTGCAGGGTATAGTAGTCTGGGCTGGCATTTTTTTTCATAAAGGACCTGAAGTACTCTGCTCCATTCTTTTCTTGCCTGCATGGTTTGTGAAGAGAAGTTGACCCTAATTCTGATGGGTTTTCCTTTGAATGTGATCTGCTTCTTTTCTTTAGCAGCTTTCAGTGTATTATTCTTGTGCTGAATTTCTGGGATCTTGACTATTATATGTCTTGGTGTGTTTTTTATTGGGTTAAGGTTACTTGGCATTCTGTATGCTTCGGTTACCTGAATGTCAGATTGTTTCCTCATATTTTGGAAGTTTTCTGCTCTTACTTCTGCCCATATTTTTTTAATGTCATTTGTGTTGGTGCCTTCTTTCTCATTGATGCCTATTAGTCTAACATTGTTCATCTGTGCATCATCTTGCAGGTGATGGATTATTCTTTCCTGCATCCTAGTTGTTTTTAAGAGATCCTTTCTTACCTTTTCACTAACTACACCAGCATCTTTAAGATCTGAAACTCTGTCTTCACATTCACTTAAACAGTCTTGCAAGCTTGTGTTTGAGCTTTTAATTTCCTCTATATCTCTTTGACTCTGCTTCATGCGATCTATTTCTTTCCTGTATTGCTCATTCAAGGAATCCGTCATTTTTCTAATCTCCTCTATTTTTTTTATCAATATCTTCTTTAGAAGCAGTTATAAATTCTTTCACTGCAGTGTTTTTTTCAGATTGGTTTTACTGCCTATGTTTCTGTAGTTGCTTCTTTACTTCAGATGCTATGAGTTCTGAGAGTTCTTTTTTTATTTCAGAAAAGAATTGCTCTCTGATTTCCTCTATATCTTTCTGCTGTTGCTTACTTACTATCGATGCTATTAATTCATGCATTTGAGCCAAGCTAGTGTCCTCCGCACTTGTTCTGGGTGGGCACTGGGTTTCTTCCATGTCTGCATTTGATTCTTTAGTGCAGATGTTATTAATTCAGAGATTTCTTGTTTTATTTCCAATCTGAGGTCCTCTATATCTTTATGCAGCTGTTTCTTTATTTCAGAAGCCATTGATTCATTGCTTTCAGGTGTTTGATTTCCAATTTTTTCTGTTTTAGTGTCCTCTGCACTTGTTACGAGTGGGCTTTGGTTCTGAGGTTGCATTTTGTTCCTTCTTGTCATTTTGTGTAGCACTGTCTTCTGACCTTTGTTTAGATCTTTGCTGTAGTTATAACCTTCGCACGTCCTGAAGTTCAGGTGCAGCTCTACAAAGGTTGGACTTATGAAGCTGTGTCTGGCTTGGGTCTGGCTGCTGTGCTCAGCTCCTTCCCGCTGCTGCCCTTGAGGGTGAACCTGTTTTGCCCCTGTGGCAAGATGTTCTGCTCCTGGACTAGCTGGGTGGATCTATCCTCTGTGCTCTTTGCACTGATTGCAGCTGCAGGGTTACACCTCAGGCATGTATGCCAGGCCTAAGCTGTGCCTGAAGGGGGCAAGGTGAAGTAGGGGGAAAAGGAAGCTCTCCTACACACTCACCGGACCTGGGCTAGGACTGGGTCTGGGGGTTCCCAGAACGCGGCAGAAATTCCTACTCAGTGGGCGGGGTGGAGGAGGTGCTGCGGAGTGGTGGGGGGTGGCCCAAGGGGCTGGGAGAGGGTCCAGCCCACTCTGCACCTGGGCTGTGACTGGTCCCGCCTGCGCAGGCTAGCAGGAAGCTCTCCCACACATTCACCGGACCTGGGCTAGGACTGGGTCTGGGGGTTCCCTGAATGTGGCAGAAATTCCTACTTGGCAGACGGGGTGGGAGAGGTGCTGCTGAGTGGTGAGGGGCGGCCCAAGGGGGTGGCAGAGGGTGCAGCCCATGCTGCGCCTGGGCTGGGACTGGTCCCGTCGGCGCAGGGTAGCAGGAATCTCTCCCACATATTCACCGGACCTGGGCTAGGACCTGGTCTCTGCTTTGTTTTCTAAAATAAAACCTTATTACCATTAAGCAGTTAGTCCCTGGAACCCACTTACATACTTTTGGTCTATCTGGGTTTGCGTACTCTTGACATTTCATGTAAATCCAATCCTGTTGTGCATGGGCTTATGCGGCTGTTTCACTTAACATAATATTTTCCAGGTTCAACTCTATTGTACCATGCTACAGTATTGCATTATTTTTTACTACTGAATGATGCTCTATTATGTGGCTGTACTACCTTTTGTATTTGTTCATCACTGATAGATGTTTGCATTGTTTCCTTTATTTGTAAATTTTGTACATTTTTGTATAATTTTTTATAGGCATATGCCTTGGATTCTTTTGGATACATACTTAGGAGAAAAATTGCTGGGTTACATAGAAACTCTATATTTTGTTTCTTTTGCTATTATTTTTAGTTATTTTCTTAGGGCTTGCCCTGGGAATTATAATTTAAATTTTAAAATAATCTAGTTCTTATCAGTACCAACTTAATTTTGAAGGTATAGAAAACATCTCAGTTTAATTCCAACTGCTCTTTCCTCTTTTACCTATCGTCAAATGAATTATATTTTTATACATTGTAAGTCAAATGAGTTTTATAATTAATTTTTTGTGTGGCTCTTTTAAATTATAGGGTTAGAAAAGAGCTACAGATATATATTGACTTTTACAGTTATCAATTACTTTACTGGTGCTCTTTCTTTCTTTTTTTTTGTATTTTAGGAAAGGGTCTACAGGGTGTTCAGGGTCTCACTACTAAATCAGACTCCTAGTGGTCCACCTGTTTACAGCCTCTCAAGAGCTGGGGTTGCAGGCATGCACCACCACACCCGATCTCAATCACCATCTCCGCACATCCTGGGGGTGGGGCAGGAATGGCTGGCCCAGGGGTGTTTTTTATTTCTTAGTTGTGGATTCAAGTTTATCTAGTGCTCTTTCATTTCAGCCTGAGAATTCTTGCAGGACAGATATTAGTGACAGATTTTCTGCTTTTGTTTATATTGGACCGTTTAAATTTTTGCTTAATTTCTAAAGGATAGTTTTGCTTGGTATAAAATTCCTGGTTGATGATCATTTTCTTTTAGTCTGCTGTTTCTTTCCATATGGCCTCCACTGTCTATGCTAAAAAACCAACTGTTATTGTTACCAGGGATCTGTTGTATGAGCAGAGTCACTTTTGTCTTGCTGCTTTCAAGATTTTTCTCTTAACCTTTGAATTTTATCTGTGAAATGTAAATGTATCTCTGCATTTGTCCTAGTTTGATTTTATTAAGCACATGTTGATATATTTATTTTTCCAATAACAACAATTCTTAGTCTTAATGCATTTGTCTTTATACATTGTTCTTCTTTGTATAATTTCAATTGATCTATTTTCAAATTTACATTTTTCTTACTGAGGATTAAGTTCTGAGCTACATATCAGCCATCCCTCCCCTACTCCTTGCCTTTTACTTTTTATTTTTTAGACGAAGTCTCACCAAGTCATTACATTGCTTTGGCTGAGTCAAACTTGCAAACTTTTTGCCTCATCTTCTGAGAGTGCTGTTATTACAGACATACACCACCACTGGCTGTTTTCTTAACAGCTCACATTTTCTGCTGACCCACTTTAGCAAAAAAATTATTCTCCAATTCTAGAATTTTTATTATAATCCTAATTATAATTTATATCTTTTTATCAATATTTTATATTCAATAAAAATCATTCTCATTATTGCCTTGAATTCTTTTTTTTTTTTTTTTTTTGTACCGAGGATTGAACTCAGGACCTGCCTTGAATTCTTTAATTTATTTCATTTAAGTCTTTGAACACTTATAATACCTAACTCAAAGTCTTTGTTACATTTAATATCTGGACTGCCTCAGTGTCAGTTGCTCTTGATTGCTGTTTTTTTTTTTTCTTTCTTCCTGTGTATAAGATAGTCTTTGTTTTTGGTTTTATGGTTTTTGTTTAAAAACTGGGTATCTTACACATGGAAATTGAGAAAGTCACATCACTCCTCATTCTTTAAGGGTCTGTCTTTGTTTTTAGTGGTTGTTGCTCCTGGTGATTACTTAGCATCTTTCTTGGGGTCACTCTGTAAAGCCTGTGACCACTGAAGTCTTTGATGAGCTTGATAATGCTTAAATAACTCTTCCTTAAATGTCTTGAACCCAGAAGTGTTGGACTTCTGTCAGGAGACACTGTGTATGTGCTGCACTATGCACATCTGCACTGCTCCAGCAGTTCATGATCTGCCTTGAGACTTCACTTCCTACTTGTCCCACACCTCAGAGTAAGCAAAATGTGATATACTGGGGCTTCCTCCAGTCTTTCCACAGGCACATGGCCTTTTATAGTTCCCAAAATAAATTCATCTCATTCTAAAGCTTTTCCTTGTCAGTCTTTTATTCACCTTTCTGCATGCTCCAATTTATACTCCCCCTCTACCAGACAGTTGCAATGTTAAACAATTTTCACTGATTGCTTTTGACAAACACTCTGGGGACAGAGTGTTCACATCAAACAGGTTTGGAGTTAGGTCAAATAGAGACAAACCCTGAGAATGGAGCTTTTCCAGGAACTGCCAGACTGGTCAAATAGTCTTAGTCCTCTGGGGACAGAGCTTTTTGGAGCAGCTCCAAACTTGCTTTGCGCCCTCCAGTAGCTGCTAAACTGCCTGTGCTCATAGTTACCATGGTTACAAGACTATTAGTTTTCCTGGCTACTGTAAGGCTGGGGAGAAGGGAATGGGCAAAGTTAAAATGTCACAAAGCACTCTGTTCTTTTCATGATGCAGTTGTTTTTCAGATGTTCCTTGGATTGTTATAAAGCTTTGGTTAATTTCCAGAGTTCTGAAAAAGTTTACTTTTGACAATTTTAAGCTTTCATGGAGGGGTTTTAGAGATGTTTACTCTCATTCCCAATATATCTCTATACTTTATTTTTAATTTGACTTCTTGCCTTTCTAAGTTTTAAGAACTTTGTATTCTGTATGTGCATGTTTAGAAAAAATACATGCTTTGTGAAACTCTTCTAGGCCTGTCATCTTCCTCCATGATCTGATTTTGTACTTCATTACTCAGATGAATAATTTTGTCAAGTGAAGGAGGAATGAACACAGCTTCACCTATCGGGTGGTATCCATAGACTAAAATAGAAAGAGTCAGAAGGTAGGAATTCATGGTCATATTGAACTATAAGGCATAACTAAGATTTGTCATATCATATGGTTTTATTTTTTACTTAAATAATAGGTGAGTGTACATTCACTGTAAAAACCAAACTGAGTCAATGCAAAAATGTGAAACTTCCCTTCTTTTCTATTCATAACATAGTCTCAGTTGTCTATACTTGGTGAATCCTCTTAAACTCATAACAGTGAATTTATACAGACATACACACCTAAACAGGTACACACATGCTTAGGTGGGCATTTACAAATGGAATTATTCTAGTTATAAATGTTGTGACTTGATTTTCTTTTTTTTTTTTTTTTGAAATTCTTATAACTTCTTTGTTATGTTTTATTTTCTTTAAATGAATCTTACACTTTTATATCTGGTAATCTGAACAACTAATTTGAAGATAGCATTACATATACAGTAACCATTGTTGAATTCCTGTTACTTTGCTTAGTGAAATTTTATATCATTTATAATGCTGTTTTTTGTGTGATTATAATATATTTTATTGTTATTGTTATTTTTTCAAAACCGATTAATTGGACGGTTTCAATAATACAATGCATATTGTTGTCTTCGTAGACTTGATTTTCTATTACTGATATTATTTTAAAGGTACATTGTCCTCAGTAGTAACAGATAAGTTTTACCGAAAATTGAGAGCATTCTAATTTTTCATGCAAAGAAACAATACCAGACTGTCTTTGTGCATATATATTTCCAGATTTATGTATAAGTATCTCTGACGATTTGAATCCTAGACACAAAATCATTTCTAGCAAATTATTTTCTAGCTGTACTCTCACCAATAATTTATAGATATGTGTTTTCCTGTATCCTCAACAGAAAATTGAGTTTAATGTTCTTTCTCATTTTGATGGTTGAATTGTTTAAAATCTATTTTAGGTCTTTGATTTGCATTTCCTTGATTACTTGTCAGTTTCAAAATGTTTTTTTCTGTTTATTTTGATCTAATTTTCCACAAATTGTTTATTCATGTCCTTTAGCTACTTCAAGTTTTGTCTTATGTGTATTTTCTTTTTATATATTCTGTATAGTAATCTTTGCCTATTAAATATAATGTAAATAGTTTTCTTAGTATCATTGGCAATATTTTGAAAATTCTGCTTCTACCCTCTTTGTATATTAATTATTAAAAACAAATTAGTGATTGCATTAATTTTGTGCTTTTAGAGTTTTCTCTTGGGCCGGCAAGATAGCTCAGTGGACTAAGCACCTGCTTAAGCAAGCACAGGGTTCCCATTGAACCATAGGCTGTACCAGCCCCACCTCTGGGCATGCTGAGCTGGCAACCACCCAGGCATGGTGGCACATGCCTGCAATCCCAGCATGAGGGAGGCTGAAAACAAGAGGATCACTCCGAGTCCAAGCTGCATAGTGAAACCTATGCCAAATACATTAAAAAAATAAGGAAAAAGGGAAAATAGAGTTTTTGTCTTGTTTAGAAAACCTTGTTACATATGTGTGACATTGTACAGAAAACACTTGTAAAATGAATATCCATCTGAGCCTTGAAATTCTATCTATGACAAAACTGAATCCCAAGTTTGCAGGAGACTGCCTCAGACTTCCTTGAATCTCACAGACTTCTGCATCTGTTCTTGTGCAATTGTCTGATTGTTCTACTTACTATGACTTTGTGATTTGTTTTCCTGCCCCAGCTCTTGTTGTTTTCTTTCCCAAAAATATGTCTGCTGCTTTTGTGCATTTTTCCCATTCATGTTAATTTTAGAACAAACTTAAGGCTTCTAACAAATACTCTGATGAATACTTTATAAAGATGGTAAAATTTTAAGTTAATTAATTAGTAAATGGGAAATAGATCTAGTCTTGGTTGTTAAATATTTCCATCCAGAATGCAAACACACACACACACACACACACACACACACACACACACACATGCGCAGATAGGTGTCCTTTTATAGCTACAGAAGATTGTTTATGGAAGCAAATTCTGCAGGTGCTCAAGTCTCTTACATAAGATATGCACATCCCAATCATCTCTAGATTCCTCATAATACCTAAGAAGCTGTACATGCTACACAATATACACTATTGTGTCAGGAATAATGGTGTCAAGATATTCATACATGTTTTGTATCGAAGTAGTTTTTAAAATATTTTCAGTCTGCACTTAGTGGAATATGTGATTTAGATTCCACAGATGTAGAGGACAAATGCACATAACTATACACAAGGGTGATAGAAAACATGGTGAATATTTAAATTATTAAAAAAATTTATTACATCATTTTTCTATTATTTTTCTATATCTTCTTTAGATATGCTGAGCAATTCTTTCATGATTGTTTTCATTTCTTTCATGATTGTTGTCATTTCTTTTTTGACCTGGGAGAGTATTTCTGATCTTGATTCTTTTATAACCTGATGGACTTGTTACCATTTCAGAAACTTCAGGTGTGTGACTTCTATGTTCTTCCACATCCTTGTCTCCTGGACTTGTTCTGAGTGAGCTTTTTCTTTTTTCATTTCAGCATTTTTGAAGTTCCCAATGATCACCTGTACTCAGTAGTGGTGGGAGAGTGGTGGATTGTGGGTTAGTAAGGTTCCTGCTACAGTGGGAGGGGACAGGAAATAACCCTCTGACACAGGCCTTCTAGCTAGAACATGTAAAGAATTTTTAAAAATCAGGCTTCTAAAATTTAAAGCCCCAATAAAAATGAGCATCTCAGATGAATTACATTTCTCAGATGAAGAAATACAAATGGCAAATAAATATTTGAAAAATGTTCAACATCAATGGTCACTTGAGAAATGAAAATTAAAACAACACTGAAATTCCATCTCACTTCAGAAAGAATGGCTACCACCAAGAAGTCAACCAATAACAAATGCTAGAGGGGCTTTGAGGAAAAAGGTACACTTCTCCACTGTTGATGGGAGTGTAGACTGGTATAACCACTATAGAAATCAGTGTGTAGATTCCTCAATACACTAGGATTGCAGGTCCCATTGAACCCAGCTAATTCCCTCCTGGGTATTTTTCCAGAAGAACTGAAAACATCATACCACAGTGATATATGTACACCCATGTTTATAGCAGGGCAATTTGTTATAGCTAAATCTTGGAAGCATCCCAAATGCCTATCAACTGAGGAATGAATAAAGAAGATATGTTATTTTTATATAATGAAGTATTATTCAGCCATAAAAAGGATAAATATGAGGCTATTATTGGTAAATGGATACAACTAGAGACTATATAATTAAGTGAAATAAATCAGACCCATGTGTGCAAATATCACATTGTCTTCTTAGAGAAGAACCTGAAAGACTAAATAAAATCTGAGGGGAACAATGGATACTGTGAAAAGGGAATGAATCTATTCAAAAGGAGGGAATTACTGAGAGGGAAAGAAAGGAGAGGGAATGGGGAAGAAAAATATATATCTATGTTGTAAGCAGGATGGTTTGGATAATTGTATTGTGGATTTCTGCTGGTCTATGGAAAAGAGCAGTTAATGCTTAATTATTATTTTTTGTTTGTTTTATTGTCTTTTCTCTCTTCTGAATTTCTTATAACTTTTTTTCTTTCTTTTTCCAATTTTGCATGCATATCTCAACAACTGAATTGAAGACAACAATATGCAGTATAAAAAACTGTCAAATTTATATTAGTTTGTTTAGTAAAATTTTGTATCATTTCTAATTTTTTTCTTTTATAATACTATGCTATATTCTCTCTTTAAAAAAATCTTATATAGTAAAAGATACATTGCCAAGAACAAGGTAAGTGTGTTTGAAATGAATTGAAGTATTTTAAGGAAGTTTAATGGCAGCCTATCTTTTCCTATAATGATTTTTTTAAAAAAATTCATAGTATGCTTTGATTACAAACAATTGTGATCCCACAATTTCTGCCAAATAAAAGCATTATACCATGTCCTCATCTACCTGCCTCACCAGGTCTGGCACTATGTGACTTCTCTCTCTTCCCTAGATTCAAAATAATTATGAAAAGTGAATGTTTTGAACCAATTGAAAATATAAAGTAGTCAAACTAACACAACTAAAGACACTCATGGAAGAGGACTTTCAGAACTGCATCAGAAAGTGGCAAGAACAATGACATAAGGTTGTTTCAAGCAAGTAGTATTTTCAGTGAAGTTAACAGCTATGCATTTTTATTGTAATAAATTTTTCAATTTAAACATTCACTGAATTCTTCAATCATGTGAATATTTCTCGATATATTATATGTTTTTAAAGTTGTGTTCATATAACTCTAATTTCCCTTATTAAGTATTTAAATTATAAGTTTCTAATTATACACAGAATTTTTTTATTCATTACCTTTTCTGAAGGGTAATTTTAAATGCAATCCTCTCTCAATGTTCTTATTTCCAATCACTTTTGTTAATTTTTTTTTTTTTTTTTTACAGAACCTGGGATTGAACTCAGACCCTTGCGCTTGCCAAGGAAGCACTTATTCTACTAAGCCATCTCCCTGGCCCCCACATTTGTTAATTTTAAGGCCTTATAGTTTTCCTGATCATTTGCTGATTTCTTTTCTTGATTTATTCCATTAATTTGAACCTCCATAAGACACTGAAGCATTGTTTCTTGACCTTTTGGCTAAAAGCAAGTATGAAGACATTTAGCCATGACAATGATATTGGTCATCCTTTCTCTGGTACTATTAATAGAGGAAATGACTTTTACTCCTTCCCCCTTGGGCTTCTGTGGGATTTGAGGAATTCTGTCTCTATTATTAGTTTACAAAGATAGTTTTTAGAGTTTTTAGTAACAATTAAAGATTCAATTTGGTCTTTCATTTGTTAATGTAATGAATCAGGTTAACAGGAATCCAAATGTTGAACTAACTTTCTATTCATGAGATGCAGCCTACTTGTTCATCATGTATTTTTTATGTACCACTGGACTTGATCTATTAATATTTTATTTATGTATTTGCACCCATATTTTCAAGTGGGATTGTGATTTCCCTCTGAGTGTCATGCCTATCCTCTGGGTGATACTAGCTACTTAATGTTTCTTTTTTTAAATTCTCTTCAACAGTTTAAAAAGGTAATTATCTTGTTTCTTGAAGATTTTACAAAACTCATCCATAAATTATCCCTATTACTTTAGAGATGTTGATATTTAATTGGTTTATATAAAAGGTGGAGTAGAAGCCAGCTACAGATCATATTTCTTCAGGACCTGGAATTGAAATACCTGAAAAAGGTTACTTAGCAGGGAGAATTTTGGGAATCAAGAAAGAACTGATAGGACAACTCAAAACCCAGAGAAACAGGAGACAACTGAGAAGAATGTTGCAGTCTGGAACACTAAGCTCTTTCCCAGGAAGGAGACAGCTCCTGAAATACAAGGTATGCCTAGATTGTTGGGGTGGCCCAGGGCATATCAGTGGATTGGCAGCCCATCCACAGGAAAAATTTGTGGGTATTGGAAGCCACAAATACAGTTTGGGTTTCACTCTGAAAGCAACTCCTTCACTATGTCAGGCTAGCTTTGAAGAAGAAATCCATGGCAGCATCCAGCCTAATCAAGAGCTCTTCTGAGAAGGAGTTTGTTGCTTAAGACTGATCAGAATCAGAAGTCACAGAATCACACATCAGGGTCTCTGTGGTCACCCTACCACAATGACTGGGTGGCAGATGTCTGACACAAACAGTTACAGAAAGGGGGAGAGCAATTCTGAGATCCCTATAAAGTTTTAAGCAGCTGAAAGCTCAGGTTCCAGGGAACACAATGGTTTCACCCTCTGTGGTGAGAAGCCAGTTGGTCACACTTGCTTCCTGGGGGTACTGGGTCTGAAAACACTGGGACTGAGTCTAGAAAGATGCATAGTTCCCCTCACTACCTCCTTCCCACACAGAACTCAGTAGTCTGTTTGCTCTTCACACTCACCAATATGATGGGAGATAGACCTGTGGTTGGCCAGTTGCCTCATTCCTGAGTGGACAGAGAGGTCTCTGGAGTAAGTGAGATATCTCATCAGCCAATAGGCCACAGAGCCGCTTGGGGATAGCAATAGTTTCTGGTACAGAAGGTCACAACTGCAAAAGCCTCAGAAGTGCATAAAACCCTGAGGCAGACCACTCACCACTGGTGACCCTGCACAGCAGGAAAGGCAGGGTAGATCTCCTCATTCTCACAGCAAGGCTGTCTGTAGATGCACAGTAACCTTGCTTTGGACTCACTCTCTACCCATACCCGATGGATTCCCATCGTACAGGACGTGGAAAGAAACTACCCACAGAAACACCTGGACATGGAAGAATTTTCTGAGCTTGCTTTTCCCCCCCCCAGAATTGCTGATTCATGGGGGAACTGTATGTTTAACATTTTCAGCATTTGCCAAAATGTTTTTCCAAAACAACTACCATTTTACATTTTCAGCAGCAAAGTGTATATGGCTTCCAATTTCTTATTCTCTGGAAAAGTTTCATAACTTATTGATTCTTGCCACTGTAGTCAGGGTAAAGCATTCCCTCATGGATTTTTCTTCTTTTTTAAATTTTTAAATTAATTAATTAATTTTTTTTTATTTCTTAGGGAAGTGTCTACAGGGTGATGAGGGTCTCACTACTAGATCAGGCTCCTAGTGATCTTCCTGTTTACAGTCTCCCAAGTGCTGGGATTACAGGTGTACACTACCATGCCCAGTCTCAATTGCTATCTCAGCATGCCCTGGGGGTGGGGCTGGCACAGCAGGCCAGGGGATTGAACCCCTGGCCCCTGTGCTACTTGCAGGTGCTTTAATCTGCTGAGCTATTATTTGGCTGGCCCTTGTATTTGTATTTATATTTGTATTTGTATTTGTAGTATTTGTATTTATATCTGTATATTTACATTATTTTAATTTGCATTTTATAGTGCTGATCTAATGGCATCAAGCATCTATTTATATAATTGTTTACTTTCACTGACATTTTTAGGAAGGAAAACAAAGAAATGTATAGCAGGAAAACAACTTCTAAATATTTGAAAATATTGACATAGGATGCTCAAGTGTTAGCACATACAGATTTCTATTTCTATGACTCCTGTTATGGTTAGCGTAACTAAAGCACTAGAGTGCCTTCATTGAATTTGCAAAGATTCCTTCCTGTGTGTTGTGAGGGGTGAAGGTCCAGGCAAAGACGGCTTAGAGTTGATGAAAACATAAAGCAGAACTCATGGCCAAAGTCAGAGCAGCTCAGTGCGTTCAGTCATCGATGCCATGCACTTCTGCTGTGGAGAACTGTGTTCCTCATGTGGTAAGTACCAAAAGACTGTGAAAGCCCTAACACGGGCTAACGTATCTAGAAGATGGGTGGTGAGATATGTAAGTGAGCTTTGCATTTTAATTATTGTATCAAATATGTGGTGCACTTTAGGATCTACTTTCAAGAGGAAAACAGTAAGACAAGAGCCTATTGGACAGGAAGTCAGAGGAATTATATTGCTTTATCTGTTCCTATATAGGTTTAAACATTTTTAAAATGAAAATCTTAAAAAGTGGAAGATGTCCATTGTCTCATGATGAGAGGGAGGAGCCAATATGGTGACTGGCAGGGTGGATCAGGCCCCCAGGGATGGAGGTCCGCCACCTCTCAGGAAAAACATTTCAGAGAGTGTAAGTCCTGTGAAGTTGAAATGTTTGAAGGAAATGCCTTTCTGTATAACAGGAAGAAGGAAGGAAAGGAGAGATGGATGTAGCTTTTAAAAGGTTTTCTGATGCAAAGAGCCCCTATGCCAGCTTCTAAGTCCACGGTGAATGGGCAGTTCAGGTCATTTCCTGACCAAGTCAAGATGGACTCAGTTTACCAAAGTGCACAGCCTTGAAATAGAGATGAGTAGCAGATGAGAGAGAGTGGACTAAAGAATCTGTGGCCCAAGCTACATTGGTTTCTTGCTGAAAGAACAAGGCACTGATGTGTGAAATGAGTAAATGATAACTGTACTTAGTGCTGGAGCTCACCATGAACTCACTGTGGCAGGAATGGGAGCAAGTTTGAGCTTTAAACCCATAGTGATCAATAACATAAAGAAGATATTTCTAGAAAAGATGGACTTTTCCAGACAGAAAAAATCAAGTGAACTGGATGAGGCCTATCTGAAGTGGAGCTTTCAAATACTGCTTGCCTTAGATAACCTGAGGCCTGCCTTGAAAAGGGAAGAAATAAAGACAAGACTCGGTGAGCAGAAATGCAGTGGAAAATTAATAAGCTGGAATTGAAAAAACCCCTCCTACTCCAGTGGTATACACTGTAACTATAAGGAGCTGAGGTCAAAAAGGTAAATTAAGGATAGCCATCAGTTTGAGGCTAGCCTGTACTATACAGTGAGTTCAAGGCCAGCCTGAACTACAAAGTAAGACCCTGTTTAAAAAAAGACAGGTATACGTATGTCAAGGTGTCCATGAACAGGCAGCTCTGGGGATGAACTGTTAAGGTGTAGCAGTGACCATAGTAGAATGAAGATAAGGGATCTAAACATAAAACAATACAAGAATCGAGAGGGCAGGGTCTGTGAGATAGCTCAGTGGACTAAGCACCTGCTTTGGCAAGTGCAGGGACCAGGGTTTAAACCCAGGTCCTGCATGCCATGCCAGTCCCACCCCTGGGGTGCACTGAGCCAGCGATTGAGCCTGGGCATAGTAGTGCATGCCTGTAATCTCAGTTCTGGGGAGGCTGAAAACAGGAGAATCTGTGTAGTGAGACCCTGTACCAAATACATAAAAAAAAGAATCAAGAGAGCAGCATATGAATATGAGTTTCCCTACCCTCTATCCTTCTGAAGGTCTCCACAGAATCTGTATTCTTTCTGCAGCCCTAAGTTTCCTACACTAACGACACAGGAAGACTATGAGGTGGTGCAACAAATCCATTGTTTGCTTTTGTTTTTGTAATTTGAAAACTAGCATGTAAATTCATTTTCTGGAAAAAAAATTATTTCAAGTATACTCCAGGAGACCCATGTAATTTTTGCACTCTCAGTGTACACAGTGGTGTTGCCTGCCCCTAAGAGTGGATAGAGGAACAATTTTAGTCAAAAAGAGGTTTCTGTGTAGGCCCATGGGAGCCCTCAGATGTCTGTAACCTTGGCGCAAAGTGCCAGAGTCCCCTGTGTATCATGAACTGCTGGTGACCTGGGTGACATCTCCCATGGCTTAACCAAGCCCGTAAGATCAAGGGGGAGCCTCTTTCCTGAGAGGTGAACTGTATTCATGGTGGGCAAGATCGTGTATCCTGTCATCAGGCAAGGGTGGAAGGGAGACACCGGGGTCACCTGCCCTAAGGAGCACGATCACACATCTGACCACAGCCCTGCAGAGACTGGGTCCTCGAAGAGCAGTACTCCTGCCCCCTGCTCTGGATGACATCCAGAAGATGTCATCAGTGAGCTCTGCAGTGCCCTGGCCAGCCTCAAGGGACAGCTGACAGACACACAGGGGAAGATGGGGAGTAGGTCAGGCTCATGACCATGATGTGGGGTAATGGGGCCTTTGTTCCCCCAGCAGGGTCACTCTCTTCCATCATCATGTTTCTCTTGCTTTCCCTCTTTTCTTCATCTCTATATTATTTCATCCTGATTCTAGATGACAACTTCATCTGCAATCCTACCACTGATTGCTCTGTGGTCCTTTTATTGTGTAAAAATCTCATCAGGCCAGGCAGTAAGACGATATAACTGTGGGCAGAAAACACTTAGCTTAGATGATTTTCCAGTAGGGAAATATGAATGGCAAGCTCAAAGCATGCTTCTGAGATATATTGCTAGGCCCCATGTGACAAATTCTTAAACAGCATTTACTATATTCCTAGACTGTACCACACCACGCTATCTATCTATGGCAACAATGCCCCCAAACACTCCCAGGATAGGTTCACCCCCCTAAGTGGCACTCTGATCACTTACAACATTTATTAAAAATTAACTGCAACTTTATTTTGAAAAGTATACTTGTCACTGCTTCCCTTTTTAGATATGTGAGACCTACCTCATTGCAGTTCTAGAGGCCAGAACAGAAAGGAAGAATGTGTGGGCTGCCACATGATGCCATCAAGGACAACGTATGAAGTCAGTAGAAGAGTCCACCTCCTCAACTTCATCAGAAAGGGCTGGGAATGTTCATTCCTTGAGAGTTCTAGGGGACTCATCACATTGTAGAAACCAAAGAGACAATCAGGAAGACTGGAAGTAGCTTTTCTTTTCTTTTTTAAACATAATCCATGAGTTATCTAATATGGGAGAAAAACACTGGAAAAAGTGCTTTATCTGCTTTTTGGCACCATTTTTAGCTGGGGGTGGGGACTATATCCATAGTGATGGTGTAGAGAAGGCTTTGCTTCCAGGAGTCACTTCTCAGTTTCTATTGTAGGACAGGGGCTCTTCCTTTGAAGTGGTGTGTCCCCAGCTCCATATCTCCTCTACTATGCTCTCTTGGTTTGGCTCCTGAGGGCTCATTTTCTTTGAAGCTGGATGGAAATGTGTCCTGTGGGCTTGGTTCTCCCGCACCTACACCGTACTCACTTTTGAGAGGTGTATGTGGATAACCAGCACTTGGGCATCTTCTGTGTTTCCTCTGGAGGTACTTGGTAATGAGGCAGCATGTTCTTTTTCTAATAAATTTTATTTTGTTAGTACATGTTTTTTTTTTTATTTTCATTGCTGCCCATTGCCCTTTATTTTACATGTACACATTTTTTAGTTCCCTTTATTGAAGAAAGCAGGTCATTTTTACTTTAAAGCTACATTGCCCAAAACAAAAGCCACTAACCTCATGAGATTGTTGACCGCTGGAAGTATGAGTAGTCATAATTGAGACATGGTAAATTTAAAATGCATACCAGATTTCAAAGACTTAATGTGAAGAAACAATATAAACTATGTCATTAACTTTTTTCCATAATTTTATTGATAAGCAAATAGCAATGAGACAGTCTCAAATCAAATCGGTAGGACAGTTTCAATAATTAAAACACTGCATACATTCTTCCTAGTGGTTAATTGCTGTACAAGGTGAGGACTTGATATCCTATTTACAAACATGATTAGAACAAATCCCTCTATTCATTAAGAGAATGCAACTATATATCTATCCTAACCACTATGAATACACAGATGCAAAATAGACATTCATCTGTAAACACTTTTTTTGGTGAGTTCCATTATTTGAATATTATAGATGAGTAAACTGAGCAAAATATTCTAAAAGAGTCCAGTAGCCCATTATAGTATTGGGTCTTCCACTTCACTGGCAATGTCAGAAATTGTTGAACTGATTCCCCCACAGCTCAACATAACAGCATGGCTTTACTTCTTATATTTTGTATTTATACTTTTTTGCTGGATGGTTAACACCAAGGTAAAGCAGGACCTATGCAACAAGGGTTGTAGCTTTTGGGTCTGATAAGGTCAGTGAAATCTCCTCAGGATTTATCCTGATATCCTGAGCCTCAGATTGTAGAACCTTTGTGAGTGTCAGCCATATGGATGAGTCATGGCCATTGCTTGGCCAATGTGCTCTCCGTGAAAGCCTGAGAGAATGTTTTCTCTCCATGTGACTATCCATAGGCACACTCTACATCATCGATCACTTTTGTCTTTGGCCCCATAATCTCCTTGATCAGAAAATTTGGGACACTACCGAGTTACATGACGTTACAGTACAAGTTCTCATATGTCCTGAGTCTTAATTGAACTTGGAAGGCTAGGGCCAAAATCTTGGCTTTCCTTGCAACCCTCCTTTTTCTCTAATTTTGGTCTGCAAACTTAGGTTGTTAACCATCCAGAACACAAGCTTATTGTTATTACCATACAACTTAGGCGTTAAGCTTAACCTCACTATCTGTCTGCATATCAAATATCTTAGGCATAATATAGAACAGGTATTTTTCCTCGTGTATTGATATGTTGAACTTTAAGCCCCTACATAATATGATAAAAAACATTTAAAAATTAGAATACATTTTAAAAATAGGCATAAAGAATTATATACTTCTTATGTTTACACATAAGTGCAAAAATCTCACCATATACAACCTTGAAGCAAGACAGTGCCACAATATTCCTTTTCCTGTCTCTTGCTTTCATTCACCACTCCCTTCTTCTTGAACATCCACCTACCCGAGAGACATCATAGCAGCAACTGTCATGTCATGACAAGCAGCCCATATTCAGAAGACCAGAATGACAGGCACTTCAAGCATGAAACTACTATTAAAAATTACCATCTGCAGTGTAGTTGCTTAGTTCACAGGTATCAGTATATATAGTTAGTCAGGGTGAGAATCTTTCCAATTAACTGCTAGATTAAAAAATCTTCTGGAGATTCTCAGGATTATTGCCTTGCCCATTTTCTACATATAACTTTATAGCTTGGCATTGTCATGTTTCCTAGCTCTTTTCCTTTCCCTCTCTTGATTAGTTAGTCCTCGAGATCCTGCTTTCCTTTTAC
>NW_004524721.1:7088596-7094430 GCF_000260255.1 Octodon degus
CTTATTTCAGAAGCCGTTGCTTCATTGCTTTCAGCTGTGTGATTCCCATTTTGTTCTGTGTTAGTGTCCTCTCCACTTGTTATGGGTGGGCTTGGGTTCTGATATTGCATTTTGTTCCTTCTTGTCATTTTGTGAAATACTGTCTTCTGACCTTTGTTGTAGATCTTCACTGTAGTTATAACTTTAGCACGTACTGAAATTCAGGTGCAGATCTACAACGTTTGGATTTAACCAGCTGTGCCTGGCTTTGGTCTGGCTGCTGTGCTCAGCTCCTTCCTGCTGCTCCCCTTGAGGATGAACCTGTTGTGCCCCTCTGGCAAGATTTTCTCCTCCCATCCCGGTTGGGTCTTTCTATCCTCTACACTCTTTGCAGGGATTGCAGTTGCAGGGTTACACCCCAGGCCTGTATGCCAGGGTTGAGCTGAGCCTGGAGGTGACAAGGTGGAGTAGGGGGGGAGAGGCAACTCTCCCACACGCTCACCGGGTCTGGGCTAGGACTGGGTCTGGGGGTTCCCAGAATGTGGCAGAAATTCCTACTGGCAGGCATGTTAGGGGATGTGCTGCAGAGTGGTGGGGGGCATCCCAAGGTTGTGATAGAGGGTCTCACCCATGCTGCACCTGGCCTGGGACCAGTAATAGGTCCTATTGGCACAGGGTAGTCAGAAGCTCTCCCACATACTCACTGGACCTGGGGTAAGACTGGGTCTGGGGGTTCCCGGAACACGACAGAAATTCCTACTGGGAGGGCGGGGTGAGGGAGGTACTGCGGAGTGGTAGAGGGTGTCCCAAAGGGGTGGAAGAGGATCTCACCCACTCTGTGCCTGGGCTTGGACCAGTAGTAGGTCCCACTGGTGCAGGGTAGCAGGAAGCTCTCCCCCACACTCACTGGACCTGGGCTAGGACTCCATGTTTGTAATTTATGCATTTTACAGTCATCTTGGCAAATGGTTACATGTACACATTATAGCTTTTTTTAAAAAAATTATTCAGTTCTCCTTTCGTCCACCTTCCCCCCCTCCTGTGGTTACTCTATCCCCATTTTCCAAATCATTGATATGATTGGTTTTCTTTACTACATACTATAACATATAATGTTTACATTGTATGCAGTTCTTGGGTTCCTGTATACGGCACATCATTTTCCCTCTCATTTCCCTTTCTTCTCCTCTTCACTCTTTTCCCTTGTTCCCTTGGGCCACCTCCCTGCTGGAAGAGATCCATCTCCTTGCTGCTTCCTATCCATCCTTCATCAGTCTCTTTGTATTTTGCCTCACTCAAGTGAGAGACACCGTGTGGTATTTAAGTTTGTGTGTCTAGCTTATTTCAGTCAATATTGTATGTTCCAGGTGCAACTATTTTCCTCCAAATGTCTCAAATGTATCCTTCTTTATAACTGAGTGGTATTCCATTGTACATAGACACCACATTTTCTCTATCCAGTCATTGGTTGATGGGTATAAGAACTGCTTCCAGGACTTAGCTCTTATGAACTATGCTACTATAAGCATTGGTATGCGTGTATTGCTGTACTATGGCGTCTTTCACTCTTTAGGGAAGACACCTAGCTGGGGCATAGCTAGGATATGGAATTTCTAATTTTACTTCTTTAAGAAATCTCCATACTGTTTATATTAGTTTGTGTCCCCAGCAATGCAGGAGGGTTGCTTTTTCACCACAGCCTCTCCAGTATTTGTTATTTTCTTAATGACTGTCCTTTCTGGAGTGAGACAGAATCTTAGCAAAGCTGTTGACATTTTTTTGATTGATTGATTGATTGATTGATTGATTGATTTGGAGGAACTGGGGATTGAACTCAGGCCCTTGCGCTTGCCAGGGAAGCGCTAGTTCCACTGAGCCATCTCCCAGGCCCCTGTTGGACATTTTTCACACACCTGTTGACCACTTGCATTTCCTCCTATGTGAAGCATCTGCTGACTTCTCTTGCCCACTTCTCAACTCAGACTTTAATTTTAGGTGTTATATATTTTTTTCAGTTTCTTGCATATTCAAGATATAAATGAGGAGTATTTGCCAAATTTTTCCTTTCTATAGGTTGTCTCTTTACTAATTTTTTTGTTCTGCCAAAGCTTTTTAGTCTGAAATGATACCATTTGTTTTTGTAGCTAATTCTTGTGTGATTAAAGTTCTGTAGAAAATCCTTTCCTACATCTATGTGTTCAAATGTCTTCCCTATCTTATCTTCGAGACAATATAAGTTCGTGTGTTCTTGAAGTCAATCCTAAGTGATTTTCTAGGTCTGTCTCAGAGTAAAAGTCCAGATCATTTTCTAGAGAACTCTATGGGCTACCTAAAAGATAATCTCTAAGGCCAGGTTTTGGACTGTGTATTTGTTATTTCTCTATTCTTTCTTTTAGACAAAGCATCTCTGGATTCTTCTCATAGAAGTTTCTGGCTTGGCTCATTCTTAGATTGTTTAGATTTTTGCTGCTCTGACCCTTAAACAAAAAGATCTATGAAAGTCCATAAGTATGCTTTGACTCAGTGGTCCCAGGAATGTCTTTCTGAAAATTCATCAGTGATGGAGTCTTATGGATCCTGCAGGGCAGATCTGACTAGTGTTGGATTAGTTTGTTTTAAAGGCAGCACCTTCAATTTTTCTAAAATTCACCATAAGGGGGAGAATCTCCAGGAAGGATGGAGACTGGAACATGGGTCTTGGAGGACCATCTGACCAATAAAAGACTGGGAGAGGCTGAGGATATAGTTCAGTGGCATAGGCACAAGATCCTGAGTCAGATTCCCCAGTACCAAAAAACTCAAGCAAAACAACAACAACAAAACTGCGAGCTGGAGAATCAAAGTCTGTCTGAGATTTGTGCACTGCAAACATTACCCACCATGTGGCTTCTTCTTTTGGGAGCAATGCAGCATTTTTCAGGTGGTGAATTTGCATGACTTGAATGACAGTGCCTCATTATCAGGAGACTGTGTTAATCAGCTGCTGTCCTTAAAGGACATGGACTTGGGTATGTATGAAGGGTCACTCTCAGAGTATCCCGGGGAAACAGGAAGAAACATCCTTTACATGTCCCACCTTTCTTTTTCTCTTGCCTCTAAATTTATGCTGAGAATGAAAGGAATAAAATGTACTAGGACTCACCTTTACTGATCTGCTTTAAAGGAAACTTAAGACATCCATTACACAGGCAAAATGTGATTCTTCATTTAATTAGCAAGGATTTCATTTTATTAAATTTTATGAGTACTCAGTTATCTTCAATAGTTCCTTCCTTGGAAAGCTCAAGAGAAGCTTTTGTCTGTGAGCACCACACTAGAAGCCCTAAGTCAGAAGCTCTCTACTCCAGGAGGAGTAGAATCAGGGCTCACATTTGCCTCTGTGCTCCTCAAGGACACCATGTCCTGGGGAAGAGATCGGGCTCAAGGCTCTGCCTAGAAGCTCACAGAGGGCAGCACCACTGTCCTGATGGCCCAACAGTAAGCCTGGCAAAGGACATCTGACACAGGGATGGGCCTCATATTTGAGGATCAAGAATGGTGTTCATCTTGAGAGAACAACACTCTGTCATGAAACCAACAGGACCAGCAGAGCCCCGTTCGACACTGTATCCTGGAACTTCACCACTCCCAGGAGTAGCATGTGAGCTCCAGACAAAAAGCACTCCTCGCTCTTCCCCTTTCCTGCCTGGCCTCTTACCCTAGAGTATATGGCTGTGTCTTCTCAGACTTCCCATCTCAAGAGTCTCCTTAGTGGACCAAACTCAGTAATATAAGAACTGGACTGGGGTACAACCACCTAGAATCTGCCTTGGGGATTCGCCCACATCCTCTTCTGTTGAAATCCTTATTCCTCCAGAGTGTTGGTAAAAATAATTTCAACAACAGGTAGCTCAGGAACAGAAGAAGCAACCTGACAGTGGGCACTTAGGCTCCATGAGAAACAGCTAAAGCTCAGTGTGGCTCTTCATAGAACAGAGCCTTTGTCCATTTTCTGCCCACAAGTTGCCTGAAGCAAGGGAGTTCTGAGAGGGTGTGGGCAGCATGGGATTTGGTATGAAGTTCAGTGTGGCACTTTCACCAGGAAGATGTTGTGTGCAGAAAGATGCTCTCTCCTGTTACTCACAAAGCTGCTGGTAGAAATTTGAAATTAAAATAATGCTAGTCCTTCCCAGGAATCTAAATACTTTAAGCCAGTTATGTGCTTCATGCAGAAGTGGGTAGACAGTTCTGCTTTCCTATCTTCTGACGTCTTCTGCCACAAGAGGGTTGATTATTGAGGGTGTGCCCACCCTTCTCAGAGCTGCTCTGAAGAGCACCCTTTATGGCTTTCTTGCCTCTTGGAAATGCTCCAGCACCTGTGGGGTCAGGCTCAGGGCTTCATCTGACAAGGCACCGGCCTGCACTTTTCTTATTCCCTAGATTCATATTTCAAGTGTGTAGTCCCTTGGTCAATGCAGATGAAAGACAAATAACAAAAGGGACATCTCGTGCCAATTAGCCCATCAACAGGCTCCTACACTCTGTTTTTATTGTTTTTTGTTTGTTTGTTTGTTTGTTTGTTTTTTGCGGTACTGGGGATTGAACTCAGGACTTTGCACTTGCCAGGCTGGCACTTACGCTGCTGAGCTGTATCCCCAGCCCCAGGCTCCTACACTCTGGCAACCAGTTCATTACACGTGCCCCAGCAAGAAGTTACATCAGAATCCAGACTCAGGTAAGAAAATAAAATCCAGTTTTAGGTTAAGATTTGGTTAATTTAAAGACTTCAACTGAACAAGGAGAAATGAAGCAAATCTCACCTGAGAATAGCTGTTCTCAAACTTGAAGCGGTCCTAACCTGAAGAAGCCATGGACAAAAAGCTGTCTATGAGAGACTTCTGGGAAGGTGGTATGACATCATACCTTCTGTGAAAGGTATGACATCAAGTATAACAATCACAATATGTGCATATTCTTTATAACTTTAATTACATCATTTTTATAAACGGGAAGAGATACATCATTTTTTAGCCTATATATACCTTGCCAAATAGCAAGTTCATTTGATCTAAACTTAAAAATGTCTCTGAGACATGCAAGAATGGTTTATTTCCTCCCACAGAGGGAAGCAAGAAAAATCTTTCTCACACTGGCTCTGTTTATTCTACGTGAAGGTTCTCAGGTGAAGAACTTAGACACCCTGGATATTCTGGCATGAACACTCAAAGAACCCACAAGAAAATCTAGCAGAGTGAACAAACAAGAAATCTCAAGAAGAGTAAGGAAGTGTTTCCTTTGTAAGAAAGGGTCTTGTGTCACCCTTCCAAATCCTACTCTCAGTAAATGCAGAATCAAAGCAGGAAAGGATATAAATCAATCAGTTCCCCTCTCACATAAACAAATTCCACTTGCGTTTCTGTTATTTGTAACCAAAACAGTTCTAATAGATATACTGCACAAGAAGAATCATGAAAGTGGACCTTAATTCCTTTATAGCATCAGAGTAAAAACTGATGGAAAATCTCAGTTTCTGCAGAATTTGGAATTAAGACACTTAGAAAACAAATATTTACCAAGAAGAAAGAAAGAGAGTAAGAGCCACAAGCTCATTGGGTACAGCAGTGGCTCTCAGTGCTTAAAACTGTGGGATGAGTATAGCCTAGAGGGAGACAACACACCATTGACTGACTCCAACTCACAGGAAAGGTGAGCAAGAAAGCCATCAAATAGAAAAAAACATGGGTGTGGGAAGACAGCTGGTATTAGTTATAACTCACTGTCTCTCCCCTGTAGCTGCTGGATTCCAATACCAAGGGTTGATGTGGAAGAATGTTTTAACTTCCTTGCTTGCTTGCTTGCTTGCTTGCTTGCTTGCT
>NW_004524721.1:7096465-7099054 GCF_000260255.1 Octodon degus
GTTACAGTACAAGTTCTTATATGTCCTGAGTCTTAGTTGGCCTTAGAAGGCTAGGGCCAAAATGTGGGCTTTCCATGTGGCCCTCCTTTTTCTCTAATCTTTGATCTGCAAACTTGGGTTATTAACCCTCCAGAAGAGAAGCTTATTGTTATTACTATATAACCTAGGCTGTTGAGCTTAACCTCACTATCTGTCTGAATATCAAACATCTTAGGCATAACATGGAACAGGTGTTTTTCTTTGGCTAGCTCAGCATGCCTTCAGGACATGTTTGACTGGCTGCAGTTGTGGGGATTGAACCACAGCAACCTGAGGCTGACTGTTTTGTTGAAACAGTCACTTAAACAACTGAACTAAGGGGCAGGCCCCTGAACAGATATTTTTCATAAAGTATTGATATATTAAACTTTAAGTCCCTACATAATATGACAAAAAATTTAGAAAATTAAACAATATTTTAAAAATAGGAATAAAAAATTATATATATTTACACATAAGTCCAGAAATCTAACCATATACAACATTGTTGCAGGACAGTCCTGCAACACTCATTTTCCTGTCTCCTGCCTTCATTCATCACCCTTTTCCTTTTTAAACAATCATCTACCCAAGAGACAGCACAGCAGCAACTGGAATGTCATGACAAGGAGCATGTATTCAGAAGACCAGAATAACAGGCACTCCAAGCATGAACCTACTATTACAAATGGCCATCTTCAGTGCAGTTGCTTAGTTCACAGGTGTCAGTATATATAGTTAGTCAGGGGGAGAATCCTTGCAATTAACTGCTAGATTCAAAGATCTTCTGAAGAATCTGAGGATCATTTCTTACCCATCTTGTACATATAACTGTATGGCTTGCCTCTGTTATGTTTCCTGTCACTTCACAAGGAGAAAGTGGCCTCTCTCTTCATTGTCTAGTCCTCAAGTTCTTGCTTTGCTTTTAATTGTATTATACCTTTCTATTTGTTTATCTTCTTTTGATTTATTATACTAGGGAAACTGTATGATATTTACACATGTGTGTCTGGTTTATTTCACTTATGAATATATGTTCAAGTGGCATCCACTCCAATATAAAGGCTTCAAGTTTATCATTCTTTATAGCTGAGTAATACTGCATTGTTTAAAGATACCACATCTTTTTCATCCATTCCTCAGATGACAGGCATCTTGGTTGTTTCCAAGATTTGGCTATCACAAATTGTGCTGCTATAGGGGCCAGGGAGATGGCTCAGTAGATTAAACACTTGCCTGTCAAGCATAAGGCCCTGAGTTCAATCCACTGTTCCACCAAAAAAAAAAAAAAAAAAAAGTCTCCCTCGGGCAGAAGGAGGTGTCCCTGCCAGCACCTACTACCAGACTTCTGGCCTCCAGCACTCTGAGTAAAAAAATTGTGCTGCTATAAATGTAGGCACACATATATCACTATACATGATGTTTTCAGATCCCCCGGCAAAATTCCCAGTAGAGGAATAGCTGGTTTAAATGGGATTTCCAGTCCTGGTTTTCTAAGTATTCTCCACACTGATTTCCATAATCGTTGCATCAGTCTACATTCCCACCAGCAGTGGGGAAGGGTTCCTTTTCCCCCACAACCTCTCCAACACTTGTTGGTTGATTTATTTATGATAGCCATTCTTTCTGGGGTGAGATGATATCTCAATGTTGTTTTAATTGCATTTTATGAATGGCTAGTGATGTGGAGTATTTTTTCATACCTTTATTCACTTCTTTAATTTCATCCTCTGAAAAGTGTGTGTTCATCTCAGATGCCCATTTCTGGTTTGGGTTTTTAAATTTTGAGGCCTTAGTGTTTTTTAGTTCTTTATAAATTCTAGAGAGCAGACTTTAGTCTGAGTACTTATGTGTTGTCTCTTCCTCTTATGTTTTTTCCCTAACCAGTATATAGTGGCCTTCTTTATTTCACTTGATCATTCTTGTTTTGAAGTTGAGACTGTCTGAGAATAGGATTGCTACCCCTGTTTTTTTTCCGAGGTGCTGGGGTGTGAAGTATTTTATTCCATCCTTTGACTTTCAGCCTATGGATGACTTTACGAGTTAAATGTGTTTCTTTTATACAGCATATAGTTGGATTTTGTTTCATAATACACTGTACCAGTCTATTTCTCTTAACTGGTGAATTGAGTCCATTTATATTGATGGTTAGAATTGAGATGTATTGACTTATGATTGACATGTTATTTATCTGTTGTTGTTTATTCCTTTTTCTCCTGTGTTTAATTGTTAGCCCTATTTAGTTGGTTGCTTCTGATCTCATTCTTGGAGTTCAATTCTTTAATTGTTCTTTGTCATGGGAGTATTTCACTTCTCCATCAAACTTGAAAGAGAGTTTTGCAGGGCATAGTAGTCTGGGCGGGAATTTGTTTTCATAGAGGACTTGAAGTACTCTGCTCCATGCTCTTCTTGCCTTCATGGTTTGTGAAGAGAAGTTGACCATAATTCTGATGGGTTTTCCTTTGAATGTGATCTGTTTCTTTTCTCTAGTGGCTTTTGGTATATTATTCTTGTGCTGGATTTCTGGGATCTTGACTATTATTTGTCTTTGTGTGTTTTTCATTGGGTTGA
>NW_004524721.1:7099159-7108182 GCF_000260255.1 Octodon degus
TTCCTCATATTTGGGAAGTTTTCTGCTATTACTTCTGCTCATATATTTTTAATGTCCTTTGTATGGAATCCTTCTTTCTCATTGATACCTATTAGTCTCACATTGTTCATCTTTGCATCACCTTGCAAGTGATGAATTATTTTTTCCTGCATCCTAGTTGTTTTTAAGAGATCTTTTCTTATCTTTTCACCAGCTGCACTAGCATCTTCAAGATCTGAAACTCTGTCTTCACTCTCACTCAGACTGTTTTGCAAGCTTGTGATTGAGATTTTAATTTCCTCTCTATCTCTTTGACTCCACTTAATGTGATCTATTTCTTTCTTGTATTGCTCATTCAAGGAATCTGTCATTTTTCTAATTTTCTCTATTTTTTATCAATGTCTTCTTCAGAAGCAGTTATTCATTCTTTTACTGCAATTTTTTTCAGATTGGGTTTCCTCCCTATGTTTCTGTAGTTGTTTCTTTACTTCAGATGCTATGAGTTCAGAGAATTCCTTTTTTATTTCAAAAATAATTCCACTCTGAGTTCCTCTATAACTTTCTGCTGTTGCTTGTTTACTTTTGATGCTATTAATTCATACATTTCAACTGAGCTAGTGTCCTCTGCACTTGTTATGGGTGGGCATTGGGTTTCCTCCATATGTTTCTGCATTTGATTCTTTACTGCAGATGTTATTAATTCAGCGATTTCTTTTTTCATTTCCATTCTGAGTTCCTCTATACCTTTCTGCAGCTGTTTCTTTATTTCAGAAACTATTGATTCATTGATTTCAGCTTTGTGATTCTGAATTTGTTCTGTATTAGTGTCCTCTCCACTTGTTATGGGTGGGCTCGGGTTCAGAGATTCCATTTTGCTCTTCTAGTTTTCATTTTGTATGGCACTGTCTTCTAACCTTTGTTGTAGTTCTTTGTTGCAGTTATAACCTTAGCACCTACTAAAGTTCAGGTGCAGATCTACAAAGTTTGGATTTATCCAGCTGTGCGTGGCTTGTGTCTGGCTGCTGTGCTCAGCTCCTTCCTTCTGCTGCCCTTGAGGGTGAACCTGTTGTGCCCCTCTGGCAAGATGTTCTGCTCCTGCACTAGCTGGGTGGTTCTGTCCCCTACTCTCTCTGCATGGACTGCAGCTGCAGAGTTTCACCCCAGACCTGTATGCCAGGCCTGGGCTGAGTCTGAAGGGGACAAGGTGAAGTAGTGGGGAGAGGAACTGCTCCCACACACTCCCCAGGCCTGGGCTAGGGCTGGATGTGGGGGTCCCTAGAACATGGCAGAAGTTCTCACTCACTGGGCTGGAGGGGGGACTGCCGAGTGGTTGTTGGGGTCCCAAGGGGATGGAAGAGGGTCTCACCCATGCTGCACCTGGGCTTGGACTGTACAGGTCCTGCTGGAGCTGGGTAGCTGAAAGCTCTAAGCTGGTTTTTTTTATCTGTTTTATTATTGATTTCTTTTTGATATTTAAGTGTGATACAGTTTTTTCTTTTAATTAGGTTTTACTGTTTATCAATATCTACTTTGTTTTTGAGGCTAGATTAGTGTTTTTGGTTCTATAATATTGCTAATGGTAGTATAGTTCTTGCTTTAACTGTTTGATTGCACATTAACAACAGTTTTTCCTTTCTGTTATTGCTCTTATGATAGCTTGTATTCTTTTCTCTGAGTCATGCTGGGATTTCACTTTCAAGAGAAGCTGGACACTAGATAGAACCTTGAATGAAAGAGGAAGAGATGCCCATTGCAACTAATGCAAAAACCTCAATACAGAATATAAGAAGTATAAATAAATGGCAACATAGTTTCACCAGATTTCCATAATTTTTTCATAACTGAATACAAAATATTGAAATGGATAAAAGGCCAAAGAATTTAAAAGATGGATTCATAAAATGATCAACAGCTGCAAAGAGGAAATAAATAAAACGCTAAGTGAATTATGGGAGGCAATACAGCATATGACAGAGCAATTCAACAAAGAAAACAAGATTCTGAGACAAAACAAATGAATTTTGGAAATGGAAATCACAAAAAGTGAAATAGAAAGCTCAGTGGAAAGTCATAACAATGTCTGGAAGGCAGCACATCAAGTTTATACAAGGCTGAAGAATTAGCCTGCACAGACACTAGTAAAGGTTAAAAAAAGAAATTATTAACAAAACTTTCTAGAAATCTGCTAAATGGCTAAAAGACCTTGATGATAACAATATATAATATAACAATCATTGTTAATTTTCTTTTCTAGTTTTGAAATTTAGAGCCATTTGGATTACTTTATGTTGCTTTGTTTTTTATTGTTCTTGTTATTTGTTTTTGTTCTTTTTGTTCGTTTTTGTTCAATATGAGTTTTTTCTCATTAACTTTGTTGAAAATTAATAATTATATAGCATATTAAAAATTGTAGACAAATATTGAAATGTGAAAGATATAAGATGTTGACAGAGTGAATTTTAGAGAAATATTTCTGAAATTATAGCACCACATTTCCAAGAAAACGAACATTTTGCTCAAGAAATTTGAATAAAATCATACCAAGATACACAAAGATGAAATTGTCCAAAACTAATTGTAAAGAAAAAACTCATTAAAGAATATATATTAAAAAATTAGCTATGGAAGAACAAAATTAAGTAGCATCTTATTCCACATTAGGAAAAAAAAAAAGGCAAGTACGTAAGAAACTAGACTAATTAATTCAAAGGACTGAAAGAAAAAAAAAAAAAAAGATCTGTCCTGATTTAATCTTATACTTAGCAGACATACCTTTGAAAACTAAATGTTAAATATTTTTCAGTTATACAAACTCAAAATATTCTAATACCTCCAGATGTAGCATATAGGAAATAACAAGGAGCATAATTCTGAAGGCAAGAGAAATTGCTGTATGGTCCTGGATAAAGAATAAAGAGCTCTCTAAAAATGGTAGTTATGCAGGATTATGAAAAATATATTAGATGAATGCATATAAAATGTCATTGAATGCTTCTACAAAGCAGTATCATTCTTATGTCAGGGAGTATACATGTTTTTTATAGATAGATAGATAGATAGGTAGATAGATAGATAGATAGATAGATACAGATATAGATATAGATATCTATATGTGTGTGTGTGTGTTGTGTGTGTGTAAAAGACAATATAAAATCAATGGAAAATGAAAATATACTTTTTAAATATTCTAATACTAGGAGAAAATATCATACTATGTCTTATAAGTAGATTGTACATCAAAGATACACTATAAATCTTAAAACAAAAATTTAGATTAAATATTCAGAAAATTAATTAAATATTAATTAATTAAAAATATTTCAAAACAATTCAACTAAGAAAAAATTTTCATGATAGTAAAGAATTACTAAAAATAAAACAAAACATAAATACTGCAATGGCAAATATATGACCAGCACTTCTAACAGTTTCAGGATATGATATCACACGAAGTGCTAGTATGTCATGGAAATGGACAGTGTCCATGTCGCTTACTGTTGGCCAGGTGTCACTTGGGGACTGAGCTATTGCTATTTCCTTCATATCCACCCTGTAGACCCAAATAGAATTATGACCCATAGGGTGCAGGAGAAGTCCATTTGTAGAGTATGGTGATGGAAATATTTTGTTGCCGTTTAATTGTTTGCCCTATTTGGTGGGTTCTTTCTGTTCTCATTCATGGAGTTGTGGTCATTTTGACCCATCTCTAGAATATCTTTTAGTAGTCGGTGTAGAATTGACTTTATCATCATAAAATTCTTTAGTTGTTCTTTGTCATTGAAGTATTTCACTTCTCCATTAAACTTGAAAGAGAGTTTTACAGGGTATATCAGTCTGGGATGGAATTTTTTTCTTGCAAGACTTGTAGTCCTTTGCTCCATGCTCTTGACTTGATGGTTTGTGAAGAGAAATCTGCCATTATTCTGATGGGTTTTCCATTAAATGTGATCTGTTTCTTTTCTCTAGAGGCTTTTAGAATACTGTTCCTGTGCTGAATTTCTGGGACCTTGATTACTATATGTCTGGGTGTGGTTTTAATTGGGTTGATGTTATTTGGAGTTCTATATGCTTTGGTTACCTGAATGTCAGAATGTTTCCCCATATTTGGGATGTTTTCTGTATTGCTTCAATCCATCTTTTTTTATATCATTTGTATTGACTCCTTCCTTCTCACTGATGCTTATTAATCTTATGTTGTTCATCTTTTCATTGCTTTGTAGATGTTGAATTATTTTTTTCCTGCATCCTAGTTGTTTTTAAGAGATCTTTTCTTGCCTGTTCACTAGCTGCAATGGCATCTTCAAGTCCTGAAAGTCTATTTTCATTTTCATTCAGATGGTTTTGCCAGCTTGTGATTGAGGTTTTAATTTCCTCTATAGCACTTTGAATCTGCTTCATGCATTCTATTTCTTCCCTCTATTGCTTATTTAAGGATTCTATCATTTTTCTATTCTCCTCTATTGGTTTTTTTGGGGGGGCAGGGTCTTCTTTAGAAGCACTTAGTACTTTTTTCATTATAGTTATCATTTCTTTTTTTTTACTTCAGAAATTGTTTCTGATCTGATTTCCTCTATACCATTTTGCAATTGTTTCTTTACTTCCAATGCTATTATTTTAGAGATTTCAGGTGTGTGATTTACAATTTTTTTATTCTATTGTCTCCTGCATTTGTTCTGGGTGGGCTCGGAGCCAGAGAATGCATTTTTCTTCTTCTCTTTTTTATTTTGTATAGCACTGTCTTCTGACCTTTGGTGTCGAGCTTTGATGGAATTATTACCTTAGCACCAGGTCTGGATCTACCAAGTTCAAAGTCATGCTGGTGGTTGTGGTTTAGGTCTGGCTGCTATGCTCCACTTCTTCCTGCTTCAGCCTTTGGAGATGAACCCTTTCTGCCACTATGGCAAGATGTTCTACTCCTGGATCAGGTGGGTAGGTCTTGCTTTTAGCTTCTCTTCAGGGAGTTCTGCCCAAGGGCTCCACACTGGGCCTGTCTGACGGAAGTAGTTCTACTCACATACTGGGCCCATGTGCTGGCCCAAATGAAGATCTGGTGGGCCCACTCACATGCTGGGCCTGGGTCGAATGAGAGTCTGGTGGTCCCCAGGAGGTCTCTTTTTTCTCTTTATAAACAAGACCACTTACATTGATGGTTATAATTGAGGTGTACTGACTTCAAGAATAGCCAATATTTTGGTCTTAGCCCTTTAAGGTCAGTGAGGACTCAGGACATAAGAGAAGCTGTATTGTAACATTCAGTAACTCAGTGGTGTCCCAAATTTTCTGTTCAAGGAAATTATGGGGCCACAGAGGAAAATGATTAATGATGGATAGTGCAATTAAGGAGAGTCACCTAGAGAGAAAATATTCTCTCAGGCTTTCACAGAGAACAAATTGGGCAAGCAATGGCCATGACTCATCCACATGGCTAACATTTACAAAAGATCTACAAACTGCTGTATATGGTTTCAGGGTAAATTCTGAGGGTATCTGACTGACCTTGTCAAATACAAAATTTACATGTTTTGTTATATAGGTCTTGCTTCATCTTGGTCTTAACTATCCAGCAGAAAAGTATAAAAATGAGGTATAAAAAGTAAAGCCATATTACTATACTGAGCTGTAAAAGGCTCAAGTCAGCAACTTCTGACATTGCCAGTTCTGCTGATAACCCAGTACTATTATGGACTACTGGACTATATTGTATTATTTTGCTGAATTCACGCACCTACAGTATTTGAATGGTAATGTAACACCCATCTCTGACAAAACAAAACAAAAAAGGGGGATATAAATGAAGGACCATTTTGTAGTGAAAAATCTATCTATCTATCTATCTATCTATCTATCATCTATCTATCTATCTATATTAGGATAGGTATACAACTTTCTCTTAGTTCAATGAGAAGAAAGATTTGTACTAATAGTGTTTAGACAGCATATCATGTCTGCATCTTGTACTATGAATAACTATACGAGGACAACAATATGCAATGTATTAATTATTGTAACTGTCCTACTAACCTGTTTTGGAACTCTCATTGCTATTTCTTCCTCATTAAAGTTAATGTAAAAAATTTGAAAAAGGAAAAGAAGACACAATGCATGTATTTTTTGGTGTAGAAGAGATACAGAAAAGTACAACCCAAGCTACAGAGCAATGGCTAGAACTTCTAAGGACATATTTAGAACCCCAGACAGAAGCAATCAAGAAGAAACCCTACCATGGCACATTATAGCTATAAATGGCAATAATATATAACAAGAAGGGAATATTGAAAGCTGTGAAGAGAAAAAGCAAGTCACTTACAGAGGAAAAACAAATAAAATAACTGCAAACTTCTCTGCAGGAACCCCAAAGGCCAGGAGAGCATGAAACAGTGTGTTGAAAACCCTTGAAAGAATACAACTGCCAACCTAGATTACTATATCCATCAAAACTACCCATTAAAGTTGAAGGAGAAATAAAAACTTTCTAATATAAGCATACACTAAAGAAATTTATGACCACAGCATTGCAAAAGATACTTGAATACTGTACACTGAGGAAAAAGAACAGACACACCATGGAGAATTAAATATTAGAAAAACAAAAATGACAAGAATTAGTACGTATGATTCCATACTCACTCTGTATGTAAACTATGTCAACTTTCCAGTCAAGACACATAGACTAGCAGATTGGATAAAAAAATAAGATTCAACTATTTGCCACCTGTAAGACATTCATCTCACTAGTGAAGACATACACAGACTGAAAGTAAAAGGATGAAAACAATCTTCCAATCAAATCAAATGAAAAAGGAATTAGGAATTAGGAGTAGCTATATTCATATCTAACAAGGCAGACTTCAGGCAAAACTACCCAACTCAAAGAAAGTCAATAAAGGGAAAATATATACCAATAACCTACAGTGTCATAATTGTAAATATTTATGCAATGAACATTTTTGCATTCCACTTCATAAAACAAACACTATTGAGCTTAAAATAACACATAGATCCCAACAGAATAATAGTGGATAACTTTAATATTTCACTCTCACCAATAGATATATTAGCCAGACCAAAAATAAATAAATAAATAAATAAATAAATAAATAAACAGTAAAACAGCAGAGTTAAACTACACTATAGATCAAATGGACTTAATTATGTCTATAGAATATGCCATCTAACAACTATAAAACACATATTTTTCTCAGGAGTATCTGGAAAAATCTTCCAAAATCGATTATATTTTAGGCCATCAGATAATAAAAATATCTGAGATAATTTATGTTATCTTATCAGATTGTAATGGAATGAAACTAGAACCTACTATCAAGAGAAATCACAGAAACTATACAAACACATAAAGATTGAATCCATCACTTTTGAAAATCAGTAGGTCATTGAAAAAAATCAGGGAGGAAATTTAAAACTTCCTAGGCTCAATTAAAAATAGCAATACAACATACCTGAATCTCTGAGATACAGCTAAGGCAGTTGTATGAGGGGAGTATATAGCTATGAGTGCTTACATGAAAAATAAAAAAAATATTTCAAATAATCTAATTGTATACCTCAAGGTCTAAGAAAATAAAAAATAAGTGAAAATTATTTCAACATAATGAAAGAAATAGTAAAGATCAGAGCTAAAGCTAGTGAAACAGAGTTCCAAATCAGGACTAAGTCATGTTAGTAATATACTATGGTAAAATATTTAAAAGGGGTTTATTTTCTAACTATTTTTAGAAGTTACCTTAATTATTTAAAAGTTTATCTTTAGGCATAAAGTAATGCTTCCTGTACGTTGCCCTTCGATTTTTAATGTACATAGGCACTAAATTTTTTTTGCAAACAATAATAAAATTTCCAAATTAGCTTCCCCCCCCAGCTACCCAACACATATTCAGAATTGCTAAGCCTTCCTGTAAAATCCCCCAAGTAGATGATGCATTTTTTAAAAAAAGTATTAACTAAGACAAAGATATGATAAAAAGTTCCATCAAGCACTCTACTTTAGTTCAGTAATTTGCCTACTTTTTATTTCTAATCTGATAAATGCCACATGTTTCCTTTGGCAACACATATACTAAAATTGATAAATGTCAGTTTCTGATAATTGGCTTAAGAGTTAAACAACAGAGGGTGATTTATACCACACTTCAGGAAGCCTGAGCACTTCCAGCTTGTGTTCAGCTCTCTTCTCATGGGGTTCTGGGTGTTTGAGGGGTCACAGCAGTGGCAGCAGCCTCCTAGGTGTCCCTACCACTGTAGGAATAAATCTGTACAAGAAGCAAACTCTGGCATCATGGTGCCCTGTTGCAAATATCCTTTCTGCCACCTCATGCCTTGTGACTTCAAATTTCTACTGGCCAAGTGTGATTGTTAATATCTCCTTCTGAGGATTTTATAAAGGAGAAAGTAAAATATTGCATGTGAGATATCTGGAAGCTACAAAGTTTATGATAAAACAGAAATTAAAGTTCTTGAGCATTTCCAAAATTGTATGAATGTCACATAAAGAACTGTCTTTCAGCAGAACAAAACTTACTAAAGTCTCTTTATAAACATTCATTTTTACTAATTTGAGGTCAGCTTGGGCAGCTTAGCAAGACCTTGTGTCAAAATTACAAAGAATAAAAAATCTGGAGATGGAGTTCAGAGGCAGAGTGACATGGGTTCAATCTCCAGGGCCACAAAAGAAAAACAAAAGAAAGCTAATTTTTATATAACTCTATTTCCTAATATTTACTGACAAATAATATTATTATTACTGAGTAATATTTACTGATATTTATTGAATGTCCACATTGTAATAGGGATTGGGATAGGAATAGGAACAGGGGTTGGTGATAGGAATAGGATAGGGATAGCAAAAGGATAAGGATAAGGATAAGGATAAGGTAAAGATAAGGATGAGAATGAAGAGGTAAGCAAAACAGATAGGAGCTGCCATTCCTGGGTTTCAACTCTTTCAGAAAAAAGTATAGTAAGAACCACCCGTAAAGCTCACACAACTCTGCCAGATGTACATCCAAGAACTCACAAATAATAATAAT
>NW_004524721.1:7108303-7113147 GCF_000260255.1 Octodon degus
GAATAAAATTTGGATTTATTAAACACTAACTGTTGTGAGCATCCATATATTAATTAAACTAACCCTCAAACAATCTTATGAGGTAAGCATTACTATTATTGCTGTGCTACAGGTGAGAAAACCAAGGCAGAGAGTTAGGCACTTTATTCACATTGCACTGACTGGGTGGCAGAGCTCAGCTATGGGGCAGCAGCATGCTGGTAGCAGAGCTGCTGCCCTCAGACTCCCCTCCACAGTTTCATGTAGGTAGAGCAAGGTCTGGGGCAACATTCTCTACTTGGTCCCAGGACACAGCTTACAAAGGCATGTTATGTTCGGAGACCTGAGCGCAGTTTGGCCAAGTCTCAGTTGGCTCCAGGCTGAAGGGGACTCAGACAAGTTATTGTTATCAGTGGATTCTAGGTCCAAAATTCTCCTGCAGAGTAGGAGAGATGGGCAAAAGATTATTCTATGCCTCCTGAGAGGAGTTCAGCAGGCCAAGAGGATTTGCTTTGAGATGCTGCAAGTTGTCCCCACAACTTTTATTAACTTCATTGAAAGAAGGGCTTTAAATAATAAAGAGTGGGCTGAACAAATGACTGATCCTTTACTTGGAACCTTATAAGAGAGAGGGAGCAGGGTCTCCTCACTGGGGGCCTTGTACATAAATTGTTGCCCTGCATTCAATGGGATGAGATGTTTGGGATGGTAGACCACACTGGAAGGGAAGAATGTATGGCCTTTAGCCAAGACCCCTAATAATAACCCAAAGAATGGCTATGCAGTCATGACCACAGCCCTTGCCCTGAGACAGCCAAGGTCTCATCACACTCATTGCCAGTTGCACCTTAGGGACATGATCCTATGATGTGGTGCTAGTGGCCAGGCCATAGATGACTGTAGCAGGGTCGCTAGTGGCCAGGCCACAGTGCCACAAAGTTCTTTAGCCTGGTCTGCTATTCTCCTGAGGGCTGGATGAGATAGTTTGTCAAGAAGAAAGCTCTACACAGAGCAGTCATTCATGGACTCCTGCTAGGATTTCTTCCTTAGGAGTTTGCATTCAGCACCCTGAGGCAAAAGGGGAGTAGGGTCAGACACAAGGAAACCAAAACATAGAGAGAAGTCAACTGTTAGCCAGGAAGCAGATGAGAGGAGACACACCCTCCTCACCATGGAACACCCAGATAATGATCTCCAAGGTGGGACTTGTGAGATGATCTACTCTAGGACTACAGTAATGGAACTATTTACATGTATTATGTATTTCTATCTTTTGTTATTTCATTGTTATATTTTCATACGCTTAAAAATCATGTAAGAGGGAGAGCATATTCAAAGGTTTTCACTATTGGGTCAAAACCAGCTGGAATGATTTTAAAAATGTGTACCACACAGCAGATCCCTGCGTCTGCAGACACAGCGTTGGGAGTGGTGTTTTACATGAGATACTCCCAGAGGCCAGGGAGCTGAGCCAATGTCCAGCCTTCTTTCCACCTTCTGTTTCCTTATATTAAAGCCCATTCCAGTGAAGTACCTCAATTGTGTCTCCAGAGATAGCAGGAGCAACTTCGGTCTATCCTGGCACAAGGACATAGCCTTTTGAGTCAGGAAGCCTGGAAGAAGAGAGGTCCAAGACATCAATCAAGAGGAAAACTACAGGGGCCATGGGGAGGTGGCAGGAGCCCTCCCAAGACACTGACAAGGAAGGCAGGGATTTAGAATGGAGACTACTGTTTCCCTGGCCTGCACTAAAGCTGTCATCTCTGGGCTTCGGTTTGTGGACATGTGCCTCTGAGGGGGTTAACTTGAGAATTGTAAATTCAACTTCTGGGTAATTACAGAGTTGAACTCCCTAGTTATTATTTATCATGAAACATTCAAGAAACATAAGGAATTTCAAGGAGAGATTTCTAAAAGTAACCAAGCTTTCACAGATTTTCATTATACTTCCTAGTTGGAAAATTTTTCTGAGAGAGGAGAAGCTATAATGAAGAAATAACTAGAAACCCGCTAAGAACCAAGAACGGAGGAAATTTCCAAATGAAGACCCTGAAAGGATTTTAATGATTATATTCAACATCACTCACAAAAATGAAAGAACTACAAGTCTAAAGTAACAAATAGTATTTTATATCTGTTATTTTCTAAATTCCATAATTACCACTGATGGTAGAATTTATGAGCATGTTAGAGAAAAAACAGTGAGCAATTAGCCATAGTTTCTTTACAAAAGTTTTTGTTGCAAATTTAGTTGTGTTTCTCCATAAATGATCTAATGATCTTTCTTGCAAACTGGAGAAAGTATTTTCATAGACCAGCAGAAATACACAGTACAAGTGTCCAAACCATCCTGCTTACATACATAGATATCTCTCTCTCCCGCACTCCCTCTCCTGTCCTCCTCAACTCTGTAATTTCTTCCTTATGAATAGGTTCATTCCCTTTTCCCAGTATCGACTGTACCTTTCAGATTTTATTTTCTCTTTCAGATTCTCACACTAAAGAGTCAAGATGATGTTTGCACATGAGAGTGTGATTTATTTCACTTAAGAATATGGTCTGTCATTACATCCTACTGATAAAAATTTCAAATTCATCCTTTTGCATAGCTGAATAATCTGAATAATACTCCATTGTGTAAAAATACCACATCTTTATTCCTCAGTTGATGGACATTTGGGTTACTTCCATGATTTAGCTATGACAAATTGTGCTGCTATAAACATGGGTGCACATATGTTGCTGTTGTACACTGTCTTCAGTTCTTCTGGAAAAATAACCAGAAGGGGAATAGCTGGGTTGAATGAAACCTCTAATCCTAACTTTTTTGAGGAATTTCCACACTGGTTTCCACAGTGGTTGCATCCGTCTGCACTCCCACCAACAGTAGAGAAAGGTTCCATTTCTTCCACAGCTCCTTCAGCATTTGTTATTGGTTGATTTCTTCTTTTTCATGTATTTTATATTTTATATTAGTTTTATTGAAAAAGAAGTAGCAATGAGACAGTTTCAAAACAGGTTAGTAGGACAGTTATAATAGTTAATACATTGCATATTGTTGTCTTTGTAGTAGTTATTCATAGTAAAAGATGCACACATGATATCTTTTTTTTCAAAATTTTATTGATAAACAGATAGCAATGAGACAGTTTCAAATCAAATCAGAAGTACAGATTCAACAAATAGCACACTGCATATATTCTTCTTAGTGGTTAATTGCTGTACAAGATGCAGACTTGAGATCCTATTTACAAACACCATTAGAACAAATCATCCTATTCATTAAGAGAATGCAACTATATATCTATCCCAACCACTTTGAATACACAGATACAAAATGGACATTCATCTGTATGCCCCATTTTTTCTAAGCTCCGTTATTGAATATTATAGGTGTGTAAACTCAGCAAAATATTCTAAAAGAGTCCAGTAGCCCATAATAGCATTGGGTCTTCTGTTTAACTGGCAATGTCAGAAATTATTGACCTGAGTCCCCCACAGCTCAACATAACAGCATGGCTTTACTTCCTATATTTTGTCTTCATACTTTTCTACTGGATGGTTAAGACCAAGGTAAAACAGGACCTCATGATATCTTGTCTAAACACTATTAATTCAAAATTTTTTTCTCATTGAACTAATAAAAAGTAGCTGTATATCTATGCTAACTATTTTATATATGCATATATATTTTTTTTTACTACAAAATGATCCTTCATTTATACGCCCCTTTTTTGCTTAGTTTTGTCAGAGATGGGTATTCCTTTTTCATGTATTTTAGTACAGGGTCTACAGGGTCTCACTAACAGATTGGACCCATAGTGATCCTCCTATTTTCAGCCTCCCAAGTGCTGGGATTACAGGTGTGTGCCACCACACTCAGTCTCAATTGCCACCTCAGCATGCCCTGGGGTTGGGCCAGCACGGTCCTCCATGGTTAGAATCCCTGGCCCCTGTGTCTGCCTAAGCAGGTACTTTAATCTGTTGAGCTATCTGGCTAGCCCTGTTGATTTCTTGATGATAGCCATTCTTTCTGGGGTAAGATGGATTTTCAGTGTTGTTTTAATTTGCAGTAGAGAAATGATTTTTCTAAGTAATTTCAGTGGTAATTTTTGGCCCATGGATAGCTTTACTCTTTGCAACTTCTATTTGTCCCACCTATAATAATACCTTGAGATGCCAAAGCTCTCTTTTAGTGTGTTTTTGATACTTTGACTCCACAAATACCCATCTAATCTCCAAAGCTTTGATCAGGTTGCTGGTAAATACTCAATTCTGTTTATACATCTAGCTGCAATCAGTAAAGCTGTTTGTTCCGAGCAGAGTTCATGATCTTTGTGATGAACACAGAATGAAGTCAATCATGTTTTCTGGTCTAAAGGCAAAGAAGATGGACAATCCAAGCACCGAGCTAATTGTAATATAAGAGAAAATATTTCATAGGCTGCAAAGGTGGCAGAAACAAAATGTGGAAACATGGCAGAAGAGCGTGCTCACTTCTAGGGAAGCCACCTCAAAAACTAGCAGCACAAGATGCACTGACTCCAGGCATTGAAGACCAAGTGTGCTTCAGGGAATCAAACAAAAATGAGTGGGAAGAACAGGCAGGGGCAAAGGGGGAGCAAAAAGTACCATATTTTCCAGGACAGCCAATGGGGAAACTTGACATCCAGGTAGGGAAAAGTGAGTGGCAGGCTGGAGTTTGGGCATAAAGCCATTGTCAAGCCTTTGCTGGTCCCCATCCCACTGTGATGAATCCATAAGATGTTGGCCCAGTTCATCTGTTCATCCGACTCTTGTACTGCTCAGGATGTTCACTGAAGGCAGGGCTTGCATCCTTTTCCTCTTGGTAGCCACAAAATCCA
>NW_004524721.1:7113527-7114587 GCF_000260255.1 Octodon degus
AAAAAATCCTTCACAATCAGCTCGAGAGTTTACATAGGCTCACCTGCTCAATAAGCCTTTCTATCACATAAACTGATCATATTAATGCTTCCCTCATGGGGCCACTGTGAGCTAATGTGTGCTAGACCCAGAGCACATTGCCTGGAACACAGCAATGCTTCATTTGTATAAGTTTTATTATTATTTGACATTTAATACAGCTTGTCAATGACACCTGGAAGGCTGCTCAGGATGTCAGCGTGACATCGGCTTTATGTTGAAAGCAAAGAGGCTGGATAATAATTCTCTGCTTTATTTTGGAGTCTGAAATCATACCAACATGATTCCCTTTCTGGAAGGTGTGTTTTTAATTTTTTGTATTTGGACATAATACATAGGAAAATGTAAAAACATTCAAATATGCCATGCAACCTGTGATTATATAAGCAAGCATGCTTGTACCCAATATGAAAGTTATATAATGAAAGATTGGTTGTTCCCTGAAGATTTTACTACTTTTTCTAATGGAAAACCCTCTATCTCTACAGAAAAAAAGTGCCTTGATTTTTAGTGTGTCCTATTCTAGCTCTCTTAGATTTTCTATACAGTTGTACCACCTGAGAAATATGGTTTCTCTTACTTTTCAACATTATTTCAACTAGAAATAAACTTTATGCATTATTTATGTATACCTTATATCTGACTTCTCTTAATTCATGTTGTGTTTATGAGTCTTCAAAAATACTCTAGTTCACCCTTTTTCATTGTGAGACTTTCAACATGCTGTATTATATATAACAATATTATATGATAATGCTATGGCTTGTGTCTAGGTGTTACCCCAAAGCCTCATATGGTTATAGGTGGGGCTTTTCAGAAGTGGCTGGATCTAGGATGTGTGTTCCTGGAACCAAGGGTGTGAGTGCTGGGGGTAGCCTGCAGAAAGCATAAGAAATAGAGAGAGGGTGGCTGGTAGCTCACTGCTTGCTGCATCCTGTCTTGTACCTGCCTCAAACTCTTTCTCCTCTGGGATGCCACCATGACTTGGAGCCAGCCAACTGTAAAGTGAAAGCTCTACAAA
>NW_004524721.1:7115516-7116605 GCF_000260255.1 Octodon degus
ATTTAGTATAATCCACTTCAAGTTGATTGTTATTTATGGTATAAGGAGGATGGTATAGTTTCATTGTTTTCCCTGTAAGTACCTATTTACAAAGCATCATTTAATGAAAAAAATTACCATTTCTATGACTAATCTGGAATTTTTTCTTTGCTATAAATTATATCAATAAACCATGACTCTGTTATGGATATCTGTGTTTCATTCCCTGGGTTTATAATCTGATACAATATTGTATAGTCATGATTAATACAGTTTTACAATAAATAAAACTATTTTTATAAAGTTTTATTTAAAGAGACTATAGCAATAATTGATATGACAAGGGGCTGGGGAGATGGCTCAGTGGAATAAGCGCTTCCTTGGCAAGCGCAAGGGCCTGAGTTCAATCCCCGGTTCTGAAAAAAAAAAAAAAAATTGATATGACATTAGAAACACTACTCATTTAGAAGATCAAAATTTCAGGTATTTCAAGCTTGGTTTTAGTATTACACATTGCTGTCCTCACTGTAGTTGCTTAGTTAATAGATATCAGCATGTAGATTTAGTCAATGTGAGAGTTCCACCAATAACTGCTACTTTCAAAAACCTGATGGAGGGCCAAGGAGATGGCTCAGTGGAATAATCGCTTCCCTGGCAAGTGCAGGGGCTTGAGTTCAATCCCCGCTTCCGAAAAAAAAAAAAAAAAAAAAAAATTACTTATCTTTGGCTCCTGGGGCATTATGGTTTCTTCCAGGCAGGACTTCTGAAAGCATTAACTGGGCTGATCTGTCACAAAAACCTGATGGAGATTCTTCGGACCACTGCCTTAACCATCTTGTTTAAATAAATGCATGGTTTTTCCCATACCATATTTCCTAACTTTTCTCCTTTCTCTCTCTTCCTTGTTTAATCCTTAAGTTCTCTCCTTCCATTTAACCATGTGTTACCTTTCAATTTTTATTTTTTTCTTTTGATTTCTTACACTAAGGAGACAATATGATATTTATGCATGCATATCTGGTTTATCTCACTTATGAGTATAGCTTCAAATTGCATCTACTTACCTACAAAAGCTTTGAATTTATTTTTCTTTATAGCTGAGTAATACTC
>NW_004524721.1:7129153-7143581 GCF_000260255.1 Octodon degus
CTGCATCCTAGTTGTTTTTAAGGGATCTTTTCTTACCTTTTCACTAGCTGCACCAGCATCTTCAAGATCTGAAACTCTATGTTCACTTTTGCTCAAATGGTTTTTCAGGCTTGTAATTGAGATTTTATGGTCCTCTGCATCTCTTTGACTTTGCTTCATGTGATCTATTTCTTTTCTGTATTGCTCATTCAAGGAATCCATCATTTTTTTTTATCTCCTGTATTTTTTTTATCAATATCTTCTTTAGAAGCAGTTATTAATTCTTTTACTGCAGAGTTTTTTAAAGATTGGGTTTCCTCTTTATGTTTCTGTATTTGATTCTTTAGTTCAGGCGCTATGAATTTAGATATTTCTTTTTTCATTTCAGACACTAATTCTGTTTTTAGTTCCTTTAAACCTTTCTGCAGTTGTTTATTTACTTCCGACACTATTAATTCATGTATTTCAGCTAAGCTAGTGTCCGCTGTTTTTGTTCTGGTTGGACATTGTGTTTCATCCATATATTTTTGCATTTGATTCTTAAGTTCAGCTGCTATAAATTCAGAGTTTTCTTTTTATTAATTCCAGAAATTCATTCTGCTATGAGTTCCTCTATATCTTTCTGCTGTTTATTTACTTCCAGGGCTATTGATTCATTTATTTCAGCTGAGTTAGTGTCCTCTGCACTTATTATGGGTGGGCTTGAGGCCTGAGATTGCATTTTGCTCCTTGTCTTTATCATTTCGTTTAACACTGACCTGTGGCCTTTGGTGAAGAGCTTTGGTGCAATTATGTTATCATTTAATGAAATTCAGGTACTGATTGATATACCAAGTTCTAGTTCATGCAGTTGTGCCTTGCTTGGGTTTGGCTACTGTGCTCAGCTCCTTACTGTTGTTGCCCTTGGAGGTGGGCCTGCTGTACACCTCTGTTAAGATGATCTGTTCCTGGATTAGCTGTGTGGTTTTGACCCTAGTCTCATTGCGGGGACTTTAGCTGCAGGCTTTTACCTCAAGCCTGTATGCTAGGCCTGGGCTGGGTCTGGAGGATTATGAGGAGCAGGGGCGAGCGAGCCCAGAAGCTCTCCCACACACTCACCAGTGTTGTGTTTTGGTGGGGCTGCAGGACTTCCAAGAGCGCAGCAGAAGTTCTTACTCAGATGCCAGGCTGAGCTGGGTCTGGCCAGCTGGGGGAGGTCCGGATAACAAGGGCAAAGGCCTCTTACATGGTGGGCATGGGCCTGGAGTGGTGGGCTGGTACAGGACAGAGCAGAAGCTCTCCCCTACACTCGCAGGGCCTGGGGTTGGTCGGATATCTTGTCTACAATTTTTAATATGCTATGTAATTATTGATTTTCAATAAAATTAATGAGAAAAATAAAATTATCAAGTCAGTTATGTATTTCATTTATTTGTCCTTTGCTATTTTTCAAATATCATATTGTTCACTTGAAACATGCTATGTGTTTTATACTTATCACAGCCTTGCTCTGTCCTTCTACTGTTGTATCCATTTTACTTATAAACATATTGGTGACTAAAGGGATTGAACACTCAACCCAGGGTCTCACAGTTCATAAGTAGCCCAGGCAAAATCTGATTCCAGGCTCTTTTGATTCACATCACATTAGTTTACCTTAATAGGAACCATGCCCCAAGAAATGAATGCATGCCAAAGACCCTAAGGCAGGGAGGAGGCAGGAATGGGTGGGACATAGAGCACCAGAAGGCAGGATGAAAAGAGAGAAAAGTCCTCAGGCACTCAGGAACTGAAGGTGTTGGGATGAACAAAGAAAGGGGCTCCTATATAGTAGGGCAGCACTGCTGAAGACAAATATATCATTCACCATTTTTGTTTGTTTGGTCTTGAGAAGGACATTGCTTCAGCACCTCACATCTAAGCACACAGAGGCCATTTATGTAGTCTGTATTCACTTGCGAATTTTAAATTAAGTTCAATGACCCAATATGCCAGCATTCTTGAAGGAGTACATTGCATTGAGATGGTCATTTTGTCATATTAACCCTAATGTACATGGCTGTTTGTACACATCAATTGTGAGACTAATTTGTGAGCATTCATGCATACTGAACACACAGGGTGCTTGAGAGTATGCCTCTTACCTAGATTTTACAAACAAAAGTGCTTTGATACAATTCTTAGCTACATCTTTGCATGCTTTCAATGCACAGTAAAGAATTCAACTGACCCTAAACTCTAAGTAGCAAAGTGACGGAACAGAGATTTCAAGATACTTAATGTCTGACACTAGACTTCAAAGCAATGCTGTTCTATCATGCTCATCTACCTACCTCTTAAACTGCTCAGAAGATGCATGTTGCATTGTGGTTGATTTTGAAGAGAGATCTGTGCAAGGTGAGCAGCTGTTAAGAGAAGCTTTGAGATAATTGGCCTTCTTCCATTGTTTCATTCATAATAGCTGCAATAGCTCACACTGCTAAAATAGATCCAATTATGTGGAAACATATTAAAGAAATAACAAGCACTTCGTCACCTATCTTATCTTGTCTAGAAAATAAGCAAGGGCTTTTTTTCATTTTAGTTTATGACTACATTACTGAAGATTTAATAAAATGCAGAAATCCACAATTAAAAACACAAAAGAAAACCATCATTTAGCACAGAATCATATAAGAATGGAAAAATATAAAAGTTAAAATACAGTAAGATAATGTAAGGATGCAAAAAGTAAGATATGTGTTTAGTTAGTTCAAAAATGTTGACATGGTTTGTCACCATATAAATTTGTCTCAGAAAGTTTTTAAATTTAGAAAAATGTAGTACACAATATGTATATGTTCAATACAAATACATAAAATTTAAAGAAAAAGTAGCAAACAAATAAAATATTGATATATTTGATGCATTTTATCATTGTGAGTGTATATTTTCTGAGATGAAGGCTAAAAACCTAGTGAATTTGAACACTAACATGTTTTATGTTAATTATTTCAATGTAAACCAAATTCTTTATTCTTTTTTTATTAATTTTATTGAGAAACAAATAGCAATGAGACAGTCTCAAAACAGGTTAGTAGGACAGTTACAATAATTAATACATTGCATATTGTTGTCTTCATAGTAGTTATTCATAGTACTTGATGCAGACATGATATCCTGTCTAAACACTATTAGTACAAATCTTTCTTCTCATTCAATTAAAAGAAAGTAGCTGTATAACAATCCATATATATATATATATATATATATATATATATATATATATATATATTTCACTACAAAATGGTCCTTCATTTATATCCCCCTTTTTTTGTTTAGTTTCATCAGAGATGGATATTCCATTGCCATTTAAATATTGTAGGTGGGTGAATTCAGCAAAATATTCCAATATAGTCCAGTAGTAGCAGTGGGTTATCCACAGAACTAGCAATGTCAGAAGTTGTTGACATGAGCCTTTTACAGCTCAGTATATTAATATGGCTTTACTTTTTACACCTTGTTTTTAAACTTTTCTTCTGGATGGTTAAGACCAACATAAAGCAAGACTTATTAAGAAGAAATATAACTTTTGTATCTGACGAGGTCAGTCAAATCCCTTCCGGATTTGTCCTGAAACCCTGTACTGAGTGTCAGCCATGTGGATGAGTCATGGCCATTGCTTAACCAATTTGCTTTCTGTGAAAGCTGAGAGAATGTTTTCTCTCCACGTTACTCTCCTTAGGCAGATTCTACATCATCAATCATTTTCCTCTGTGGCCCCATAATCTCCTTGATCAGAAAATCTGGGACCAAGTTCTTTATTCTAATTTTGGTCATTTTATTAATCTCCTTTTTGAGCTTTTTCATTTCCCTCATCAATTATCGCATCCTTACTTGACGAAATTTCTTAGGTTCTTCTGACTATTTTTCCATATCCCTTCAGCAGTAAACCAGCCCCTTCTTGTGAAATTTAAAAAAAGAAAAAAGAAAAAACAGAAAATTTGGATTATAGTTTTGTATAGAAACTGTTGTCTGTTTTCATTACATCTTCAGGCCAGTTCACACACACACACACACACACACACACACACACACACACACAGTATTCCTCAAAGATTGTTGATGGAGTTTATCTCCTATAGTACTTGAAAATTTGTGTCCCATTTCTTATAATTGTATTATAGGGACTAGAGCTCAAGTTGAAATATCATGAATACACATTCTTCCTATTTTTCCCTGAACTAGGACCTCATCCTCTTTGTCTGCACATCCATCTGCTGAGCACCAGAGTCCAGAAGGTCTCCAACACTGGACACCTCTAGCTGCTTCTGTCGGCTACTGCTGGGGCTCCATCAGGAAGTATCATTGCCAAGAATGGGAGAAATGAGGCAGTATCTTCAGTTCAAATGAAGTAGTGCAGTTTCTTGGTCACACTCTGGGACAAGGCCTTCTTCTGACATTATGACATAGATCACCTTGGAACTTGCTCTGTCAAATGTTGTACTTGTGATCTTGTTCATAAATATTAGCCTATAGATCTCTCTTCATTTTGCCTCTGCCTGTTGCCTGTGCCCAAGATGGCATTCTTCTCTAACAAAATATGAATGAGGCCAGTACAGGCTTCTCCTTAATAAACCTCAAGCAAGACACAAGATCCTTAGGATCTGTAAGGTTTTGACTGCTGGTATTGAAGGTGAAACACATAGGTGGTAAAGTCATTCTCTTCTTTCTGGTTTCCCTCTATTCATCCTGCTCCTTGCACACATAAAGGAAGATCAGATCTGCACATATATAATAACTGTATCAGGCAGCTTTTACTAGAGGTACAGATATAACACAAGATGTACAATGTATAAGAAATAATAAGATTGGCTTTGATGGTCAGCCACAGAGTTGGATGAGGAAAAGTGCAGAGGGCATCTGCATACTGGAGACTGAAGGATTCAGTTCAAGGTCTGGAGCCCACTGTAGTGTTCTGTGAAAGTCTGTATCAGGATGCTGATGAACCTATGATGGAAGGCTGATGAGTCTATGTAGGAGCCCCCTCCAGGTTCTCCTCTAGGTCCAAAAAGTCAATATTTGTAATCCCAAAGATATGTTATTGGGATCCCACCAAGTTAATTCCAATCTACCACTCCCAGTGCAACCCACAGCAAAAGTAAAGACACTAAAACATAATTATTGGGGCACCAAGGGGCCCTAAGTGCAGTCATGAAGATGGCTTTCTGGAACAAAGAGACCAACCCAGGGCCACATCCAGGTTTTACTCAGTGGACGAGGAGTGGCTTGAAGAAGAATGACTGAGAATTGTGGGAAGTAGGTGAGTACTGTGAGCTGAGCTAGGTAGGTGGTCTACATTTACCTCCACCATATGTAGAGGGGCTATGCAGAGAAAGTAATTTGCATTATGCCATTGAGATAGTATCTAATGTTTTGGGGATCTGATGCTTCAGCTCTGATGTAATCTTTCAAGCCCCAGGAAGTCATAGCCTCTATCTTGAGGCTCGATCCCAGTTGGCAGTGCAGAACACTGGCTTTTCGTCCTGTCTCAACCTGGCTCACATTAAAAAGCAGCAGGTATAGGTTATCATGGAAACATGTGTGCCACCTTCAAAGACTATCACCAGCACCTCAGCTAGACCAATATGCATTGCTTAAGGCCAATTGAAAGGATATAGAGAAGTCCTAGCCAACTCTGAACCTGTCAATACAAGAAAATAGGGTCAGGCTCAGCCAAAATGGGGACAACCGCTCTTCTTTCAAGGAGTGCTGCTCAGGTGGTCCTCTGCAAATCTACACTAGAAGGCTGAAGGATCCAAAGCAGAAGCGAAGAGTCTGCACTAGAGCCAGGAGATGATGTCCTAGTTGATGACAAAGACTGGAGCTCCTCCAAGGAAGAATGGGACCCTCCATGCTTTTTAATTCTCCTTTAAGTGATGAGTCATTCTAGAGTGGGGCCTCCACACCCTAGGTTCCTAGGGTGTGGAACTGCTGAACTGACTTAATTAAGCTCATAGCTTCTGAAGTTGACACAATCAACCAACCACTACAATGTACTCCTTGTGAACTTGGCAACTAGACATATTTTTTAAACCAGTCTGCATATACAAAGTTAGTCATATAGTTGCACCTAACATGTTATAACTATCCTGTGTATAAATGGAAATGCACTCACTCTTTTACCAAAACAGGTAGATTGTTCTTTTGCTTGATGCTTATGTTTAATTGTTTGATAACTTTAATATTAATTTAGTTTTAATAATTCTTATGATCTGGTATTAAATCTACCATATTGTAACACAACCATATATACAGGTTAAATAGTACAATTATAATCTTCTTTTTGTAGCTGATTATAAGGTTGTAGCTAGTGTTTAGAACTATCTTTTTTTTTACTACCCATTTTGTATTTTCTTGGCCTTTAGCAAGCACCTAAGCAGGCCTTAGTTTTTTCCCTGGTGGAGTGGCCCATGTCTTTATTTTTGAAGGCTCTGGACTATTTGTCATTGTGCTTGTCTTAGGTTGTTATAGTTTTTTATTGACTTTAATAACGGGGCATGGCAATACTTAGAGGTGCCCTAATGGATCTCTTACACTCTATGTATATTTTTCTTTTTCTCCACTGTGGAGAAGTAAGCTAATTTTTTCTTAGTAGTCTGGGTCAATCACCCCTGATAACACCATAACTCTCTTTTTAGTTTGTTTTCTCAGAGGCATAAGGAGACCAGAGTGACCAGGGGGAAATCTTAGTTTTTAGTTTAATGGTAGCATTGTTATACTTCCTGGTACAAGCTGTCCCTCTCTGGAACTAGGATTTCTAGTTCAGCAGAACATAAGGTGGTGGGGATAGGAAGAAAAAATTTCGCTAGTGGATCACTAGGGGTAATGGTGATCTGATGAGTCTGTAACAAAAGGCTAAAAGATCTGAAGCACTAGCCAAGAGTCTGTGCAAGAGCCAAGAGATGACCTTTAACCTGATGGTAAAGACTGGAACTCCTCCAAGGAAGAACTAGACCTTCCACCCTTTTTCATCCTCCTTTAAGTAATGAGTCACTCTAGAGTGTAGCCTCCACAACCTAGTGTGTGGAATTGCTGAGCCAATTTAGTTAAGCTCTTAACTTCTGAAGTTGACATAATCAACCAACCACTACAGTAATGAACAATCTTATACACAAAAGGCTTCTCACATCTCATGAGATCCGAAGCAAAATCTCTGTGGGGTCTTTTTTCAGTGAAGGATTTAATAATTGCTATCTTATAGAAATATATGGAGGACAAATTAGGCTAATGTGTATTAAATCATTTCTTTCTCCCTTTTGGAGCCTTCTAAAGTTTTGTGCAATAAAAAAATACCCAGCTACTTTCACAAAACCAATAATTACATGGCAGGTTTTACTTGAAAATTAACATACCAGTATGTATTCTGCATATCCTGTTAACAAAGGTTGTCAAAAAGTGGGTCCATTGAATTAACTGCTGTTGACATCTTTAACAAGCATGCACAGATGGCAATTTGTAGCCAAAGTTAATCTCAGATCAAACTATGGTAACATCAAAATTACACTTACTATGAATTAATTTTCCCAGCTTGGGGTCTGCTTCTGTGTAGGAATACTTGCTTGTGAGTTATTTGGCTATAAAGAGTCATCTTTCCAGTTAACAATACAAAAATCTGGCCTAATTTTTACCATAAAAGATATTGTCTTAGGGACAATTTTTTTGTTATCTAGTTCATAATATGAGAAAACTTATAAAACAAATGATGTTGTCAAGTCATATTTTTCATGTTATTACTCTTTATTTTATGTAATAACAGAAACAAAATGAAAACTAACAGCTTTAGCACAATGTTCTCATGGGAGTTCAGAATCCTGGTTTGTATCACTTTGGAATGTATCAGCTTTTGTTTATTGGAAAAAGGAAAACTACCAGACCTCTTCCAGGCAGTATTATTAAAAAATGGAAAGGGGATGTGGGGAGAGGGAGCAAACCAAAATGAAACAAAGACATTCATACCATGCTGATTTGGGTTTGATTTCTAGCTCCCCACCCACCAGCTCCATAGTGTCGGGCAACTGAAACTCTAAACTGTAATCTTTATAACTGCAAAGGGGAGTAACACCTGCATCACAGGGCTATTATGAGCATGAAATAAAGCAGTGCATTTGCCTTCCTACAGTTTCTGGAACTTAGCAAGTACTTAACAATGTAATTCCTTCCTCACATTTCTGAATCTCCTCCTTTTGTATGAATGTAAATGGAGATTGCACATGTATTTTGATTTACTTCTAATAAGAAAACATTTATATGATGTTTACTCTTTCTTAGTACCATCTTAAACACTTAATAAATATCAACTCATCTAATCCTTATAATGACCTGTGAATGGTGTCATTATCATCTCGGTTTGCCAAAAAAAAAGAGAAGCTTGGAGAGTAGCCACTTTCTGATGAATACAGCAGTAAAAGAGTGGGCCTGGCTCAGACTCTGGGTATGTAGTCTGCACAGAAGTCCTGCATCCACTGGTTTTACTTTTAAAAGCTTAAGCAGCATTTTTTTGTTATCTAACTTTCATTACCAAGGGCGAAATATAATATAGAAAATATCAAAGGGATGTTCCTACACAAAAACTATTATTAAAAGTAAAATAATACCAACTAAGCTAGAAAATATTGTGCCATAGGGCACTGATGGAGCCGAGGGAGGAAATGAAGAGGGGGAAGAGAGGTGAAAGCATCATGGTGCATTGGCCCAAGGATAAGAACAGAGGTGTCAGGTTTCTTTTCTTTTTCTTTTCTTTTTTTTGGCAGGACCAGGGATTGAACTCAGGCCCCTATGCTTGCCAGGCAAGTGCTTATTCCCCTGAGCCATCTCCCCAGCCTCAGTTTCTTCCCCTGAGCCATCTCCCCAGCCTCAGTTTCAGGTTTCAAGAAGCTTGAGATAATAGGGCAGCAGAGAAAGAATTCCAAACCCAACTTGAGATATTGTTTAACAAATTCAGAATCAAAACTGTGTTTTCCAACCTTGCAGGGGGGTAGAAGTTATGTCATGTCTGAGTTGCCCTCAGTTTGTAGAAAACACCACAAGGACCACTGGGTGTCAGCCATCATTTCTTCTCCTAAGTCATGAAGACTTCTTAATGTGCAGCATTCTGTCCTCATAAAGCTGTTTCCACGGCTTGTGAGTTGGCTTATCACTGTGTTGGCACACAATGGAAGAGGTTTGTGATGGACCAGTAGATACTACTGTGTGTCCTGATTCTCCTCCTCCTGGGCAAAGGATCTTTTTCCAGCTACTGGGTGTTCTAGTGTCAGAAAGCTTTCAGCTGTCAGAGCCCATCAAGAACAATCTCAGCTGAAGAGCCACATCACAGTTTCACCTCTCTACCAGGGCAGACTATTCCAATGATGGGTCAACACCAAAGTCTACTGACAGCATGCTGGCTGCAGCTGGGAAAGCTCTCTCTCTCTCTCTCTCTGGGAACATCCCAGCCTCAGAACTCCCAAGATGGAGCTGAGATTGTGTGGGCATTGCATCACAGCCCAGCTTCTCCATCTGCCTAGCCAGCTGCTTTTTCTCTTTTTCCATAGTGTTGATCTCCAAACATTAATCAGTGTCCTGCAAATATAACACCATCTCAGAGCCTTCTAGCTGGGAAACTCAACCAGTAACAAGTTCTGTCATGTGCTAGCATGCATATATACACTGATTTGCTGGTAATTCTAAGTTCCAGTAATCTTGACCATGACAATTTTCCAGGCTCTTCTATCTATGCAGACTGAGTTCCCTTGAGGCAACTGATGAGTGTGACCATGTAGAAATGGCAGTAGGAGCAGGCTTGGGCTCGGGCAAACTTTGCTATCCTCACTGATAAAAGTATTTGTTTAGGGGCTGAGGAGATAACTCAGTAGAATATGTGCTTTCCTGGCAAGCACAAGGTTCTGAGTTTGATTTTTGGTACCACCAGAAAAAAAAAGTTATGTATTTAATGAGTGTGTCATAAGAATTTTCACTCAAACACACAAACAAGAAACAAGAGTTTTTATTATCATTAGACTTACAATTTCTCAGAAAGGTAATAAATCTTTAATAAAATATTTTCACCAGAGAGAAAATTAATAAATTGCAGGAATGGGCTTATAAAGAAATTCACTTTTGTCTATTAAGTTAGGGGATTTGTTTATTTGTTCACTTAATTTGTGATAGATGGGCAATTACGGAACAGACTCTATAAATGTACTTGAAGAAAGACTGACCAGGCTTTATGCAGGCACAATTCTGTGGGTTCAGTGATGAACCAAAGTACTACTATTTTAAGAAGTGATTAACAGCAGCTATTTTTAGATCCAAATTTTAAAGGAGATTTTTCATTCTTTTGTCAATTGTTCTCTGACAACCAAATTCATTTCCAAGTACCTTCATCTGAATGAAATTGCAAGAGGCCCATGGATAACCTTTTCTGGGCTGCATTTCAACAAAGAGAGCACTGTCATACCCCAGATTAGAAAGCCCACTTCTGAGTGGCATGGCCCAGGCTGGAGGGTGCTCCTCAATGTGAGAGCAAGTTTCAAAAAGGAAATTGACAGGAATCCACAGACCAAGAATTTAAGCACATGAAATCCTGATTTGTTGTCTGCCTCTCAGGACAGCTGAAAGCCATTCAATCCCTTCAAATTCAAGATGTAGATATGCTGACAAGTAGAGCCTTTGTAGACTATGCCTGCTCACCTTTTCCAGGCTGAAACTTATTATATAAGCAAAAACTCTAATAGAGACTGACACAGGCATCTCTCTTGTAATAGCTTTCACCACATTAAAGGCCTATGTTCTGCCTGGGATCGTTTCTAAGAATGATATAACACTAGGATGTGAAAAAGCTATATGGGCATGAAATGTAGTGTTCACATCCAAAAATATCAATGTGAAAGGCTCTGACTGATCCAAATTCCTTTCTTGTTCAGGATATCTTTAAAAATCAGCACATAGAAAGTGAACTTAAGACTGGATGAGGACAAATGCAGCATTTTGCCCTTTAGGAAGGAAGTACATATATTACTTAAGAAAGAAATCCTAATATATTAAATTTCTGATGAAACTTAGAAGGTGGTTATTTAGTTTTCATAGGACTTTTGGATTTGGTGGTGGAAAGGATGGTTGAAATGAAATCGTCTTTCCAACTGCCAAGAATACCATGGTGGGGTGGGGAGTCTGAGGAGCTAATCCAAGTTACAGTAGCTGCCCCCTAATGGTAGGGGGGATGCCTGAAAGGGCAGCTTGTCCCAAATCCTATAGCTAGTGCCTTTTGATTGTAACTCAGTACTTATCACGCACTGAGACTGCAACTTCACAGTTTGAGGCATGATCGCAATGCTAGCATGGGTTTCTTCTCCCTTTTTCAAAATTTCACAGATAAGATTCTTTCTTACCACAGATCTTATAGTGATCTCCCTTAAGTCAAAAAATTGTTTAAATTTAGACCTTTTCATTTAAAGTAAGATCTTTATAGCTTCTCTCTGGAATATTTTAATTGCCCAGGTCATCTCTACTCTTGTGTTTTTGAGATCATTATTGATAAAATAAGGGCAACTTTAATACACGCCTCCACCCTGTCACCAAGACAGCCACAAAGTGACTAATGAGCAGGTAGTGCATAGAGCATGGGTACCCTGCCTGACAAAGGGACTGTTCATGTCCAAGGTAGGACAGAACAAGTCAGGACAAGATTTCACAACATCACTTGGATCTATATGCAATTTAAATTTTACTGCTTAAGACTGATATTTTTCATGTAAAATTCTCAGACTGAAGGTAACAAAAATTATGAAAAATAAAGCTGTAGAAAAGGAAGAACTTCTGTATGTCAGGCTGCTGGAAAATGGCCACATGAAAATCTATACAAACCAGCCTATGCTAAAAACACTCAAAGTTTTCATTTCAAGGGTTTTAAGCTGCAAAATTCCTGAGTCCAAGGATTGGAATTTCCAAAATCTCTCTAATAAAAGACTCCACAGTGGAAAATGTTAAGCTTATCTCTTTTTATCTTAACTGGCTCACATTTCCCCAAGGATTGTCTGTGGGGCACTGAAATAGCCGACCCAATACAATTTTCCAAGGTCAAGTACATGCAAGAAACAGCCAGCCTAAGGAGAGTGCAGACTTCTAACAACACAGGCCCTCACTCTGAACCACTCACATAATCTTCACATGCCACGCTGCTGCTCTCCAAGTGACAAACACAGCACACACCCCTCCCATAGCAACTTGACACTGTAGCTTCTTTTTCTCCCAAGGAAAACGTGGAGAGTTAATGCTCCAAGGACTACATTTTGGGAAATTCTATGATCATACTTAGAAATCTTATTTCAAAAAGAAATCTTATAATTGTGTCCTGAATTGATTGTGTTGTACCCACATTTTAAAATTCTTGGTTCATACATTACATCTATACATTCATATAGGTGACAGCACTGTGGCAAGTATTTTTAAAATTCAATCCATACACAGTAAAAAAATACATATTATGTTCTGGCTCAACTAACTCAATGTGTAGAAAAGTACAGTTTTATGTGCTGCACACAAAAGTACAGTTTTGTATACTGTACAAGGGAAAACACATTTGCAGGGTTTATGAAAATTCTGACACAAGATTTCTAAGAGAGAATAGGCAGCATTCTACAATAGACAGAGACTACATAGTTTAAAGGTTTGGAGCCCGACACCCCTTCAGACAGCAAAGCAGTTAATTCTTGCTAACATTCTATCACTGTGATGGAAAGAAAGGCCCACGTCACTTGCTCTCTAGGAGCCGAGAGTGCCATTTGATGAAGCACTTGGATGTGCAGCTTCTGATAATGCCTATCACCCTCAAGCAGCTACCAATGCTCTGCTGAAAGGCGAGCCAACCAGTTTTAGCTTGCAAAGGATCTGAAACAATTATGAAATCCAATGAGATGCTACTGACATGGCAGGAAGATGTGAAATATCAGGAATGTGCATTAATCATCCCACAAAGCCAGCAAGATTCTCCTTGAACTGACCAGATAAAACACAAATACAATTTTTAACAGCTAGAGGCCAGAAATTACTTAACAAATGTCCAAGTCATAGCTTTATGGTCTTTAGGATGAGAGTGATAGCTCTCAGCACAGAGAGCTCATTAGAAAAATTAACAACACTGCACATAAAATGTAGTGCTTGGAACACAGTAGGTGCTCGATAAACATCATTTTTATCAGTGGTAGAATATTTTAAAAGAAACATGGCAGATGTGCTATTGAAATTCTAGTGATTTGCTAGAATTGTCAATAATCTCAAGACTTTCTTAGGATGTTATTAAAAAGCAAACATTAAGAACTAGTCATCAGGGCTGAGGAGATAGCTCAGTGGCATAAGCCCCTGCTTGGCAAGCATAAGGTCCTGATTTGATTCCTGGTTAAAACAAACAAACAAACAAACAAAAAACCTGTCATCAAAAACATGGACATCATTCAAAGGAGAAGAATAGGGGAAATAAGTTATAGACAAAATTTTAATTCCATCTGAAAAATAAAATTTTTCCTAAGGGAACTCAAAGATTTTGCTGCTGGTTGAGTTGGTCTCATAAAGGCAGACAACTGTTTCTAAAGTTTCCTAAGAGACTGTTGGTGTGACATAGGAATGTTTGTCCTTGGACTGAAAATTGTATGGTGCAAATTGCTCCTGAAGAGACTAGTGGGGTGATCTCAGCCCAGGGTACTAGGCAAATAATTCTGGTTTCAGATGCCCAAAGAAGGAGGCATAGAGATAAACACTAAGATGTACTTACTGGTTATTTTGTGTTTTCTACACATGCCTTACCTTAATCTAACATCCCCACAAATAAGGCAACAGCTCTGTCCTCCACATAGACCATATCCAGCTACTTAGGGCACAGACTCTACTTAGTTCTTGCTGCAAGGAGCTTCTGATGTATTTTTCACCCTTAAGGAAGAGGAGACAATAGAGGGGGTGAGTATTTGCTTAGCGCTAAATTCCAATTGGTATCCTCAGAGTTTCTTTCTTCACGAAAGTATAAGGGTTTTTCTAGTTTCCAGTGAAGATCTTGCATCTGTGGAACATTTATGCTAATCTTTGGCTCTTAAGCATTTTGCCATCCATGTGTTAGACAACACATTCCTGTGACTATAAAACATTCTGTCCCCTAGGGACACCAGTTTTCTCCAGACCAGAAGCCTGACCTTCATTTCAGCAGGAAATGGGAAGGATTGTCATTTTCTTTAATTCTGTTAAACAATGTGACATCTTGTTCTGCACTGGCCTCTGGCTCCCCCAGCCCATCATGAATACTTTTAAATCACTCACTCTTGAAGACATGGGCTTAAAATCTTTTTCCTTTTCTTTCTAAAATCAGTGGAGGATAATGATATTGGAATATTGGCACATTATTTCTAGAAATAATATACTGGGTTTTGACCAGTGAAAGGGCTCTGTCCTAGACCAAAGTCCATAT
>NW_004524721.1:7143681-7148206 GCF_000260255.1 Octodon degus
ATTTGGTATGGGTCTTGCTATGTACCTTGGGCTCATTGTGATCCTCCTGTCTCAGCCTCCCCAGTGCTGGGATTACAGGGGTGCACTACCATGCCTGGTCTTGGTGGCCAGCACAGCACACTTGGGGTTCTGAGACCAGCATGGCATGTGGGACTAGGGATGGAATCTGGATCTCTGTGCTTGCCACACAGGCACTTAAACTGTTGAGCTATCTGCCAAGTGACCCAAAGGCCCTCTTTGATAAGTGAGTGTGCCCCTGCAAAACAAGTACACCTTGTAGAATGACCACACCTCCCTGGAAAGCAGCCACTTTGGTTCAGTTAAGAGTGAACCTGATAATATAAGACTATAACTGAAGTTGACACATTCCCATTAGAGTGGCTGAAACAAAAGCACATATGGATCTTTCTGAATCATTGCACACACTGCTTGATGAATTATATTCTCATTTTTGGAGGCTGTGCTTCAGAATGCCTTAGCAGGTAGCAGCTTTCCTTAGCTCTTAGTTCCTACATTTCAACACCCATAAGTGGACTCAGTGGGCCAGTGGGAAGGAGCAGGAAGAGGTACCTGCTGGCCACTCACAGGTGTGTCCAGGCTTAGCTCCATGAATTCTGGCCTTGTACCTCAAGACTGGTGCCATTTCCAGAGCTGCTCTCCATGAAAGAACAGGAATCCAACCAATGCTCAAAGCATTGATAGGAGTGAGGTGACATGAATGAAAATCCCCTCCTCTACCCCACCTCCCAGGAGATTGAGCCCAGGGCCTTCACACTGAGCTACATCCCCATCTCTTATTCATTCTTTTATTCATTCACTCACTCATGCATTCATTCATTCTTTTAAGATGGGTGTCCCCCTAAATTGCCAACTTTTTAGGCTGGGCTCAGACTTGGGGTCCTTTTGCCTCAGCCTTGCAGAGTGCAGAGATCACAGGCATGGACCATGTGAATTGCTTTCCAGTATTTATGCCTTCTTGGCTCTGCTGTCTGGAGCTTCTCATCATTCTCCTTGTAGTATCATTCTCTCTTGAGTTTTGATTTGGACAAGGTCTTGAGGTAAGTTGGGGGAAACAAGGCAGTCAGACTCAGCCAGCATCTTCCACACATGAACATTCCAGGGCTGTGTGACAGGAACTCTGGTTCAAATCTAGATCCCCTAGTCCAGATCTCGGAAAGAAATGGTATGGGTTGAGGTCTGACCCTGGCAACCTGCTGTTGCCGGCAATAGAAGCCTACTCCGAATGGCTTAAGAAAAAAAACAAACAAACAAACAAACAATACATATAAAAAGGAGAAATGCAAACCTAGACAACACTAAAATTCCATCTTCAGAAAAATAGCTATCATCAAAACTCAAAATCAACAGATGCTGGCAATGTTGTGGGGAAAAAGAAAATCTACATTGTGGGTGGGACTATAAACTAGTACAACCACTATGAAAATCTGTGTGGATATTTTTTTAAAAAACTGACAGCAAATTCCATTTGACGCAGCTATACCTCTGCTGGGTATCTTCTCAAGAGAATTAAAAGGCATAATTTTCAAAAGATATAGTATAGTGATACCTGCATACTCATGCCTATGGAAGCACAATACATAGCAGCTAAAGTTTGAGAGCAGCCTATCGAGCCTTCAAAAGAGGAATGGGCAGGGAAGATGTAGCACTACACACAGTGAAGCACGACTCAGACATAAGAAGAAATGTGTACAAAACTGGATTCATCTTCAGACCATAGTGCTAGCTGCAATAAATCACACAGGAAGTTAAATATCACAGGGCTTCTCTTACATGAAAAACCTAAACTATAAATAATTTAAAGAGCAAAATAAAAGGAAGCCAAGAGGGGGAAGGGAAGATGGGAAGGGAATCTGGGGATGAATCTGGGAATGCACAAAGAAAGAAGGAAGGGAAGTAAGAAAAGTTGGAAGCAAACCTTGTGTAAACAGGAAAGGGGTGGAAGCGCGGGTAGTATGGGAGGAGGGGGGTCAATTTTCATCATGTTCAGGTAGAAATTCTCTGTGATGAGTGTGATCATTAGGTATTTCCAAAATGTACCAGTAAGCCTAATTTAAAAAAAAAAAAATTAAAGAAGGGATGGAAAGGGAAAAGGAAAAAAAATGATTGAGATGTGACACGCAATGTGCCAAGTCTGCAACTAATAGGGATGGCAAACATCTACCAATGAATAAAGGCGGAGTGTAAGGGCACTGGGGCCCACCCCTAGAAGGAAGCAAGGGGCTCCTGCCACCCGCTCCACACTCAAGCAGAATTTGGCCCTTGCTCAGCCTCTCTGCTGTGGTCCTGCGAGGCCAGGCCGGCCGGTCCCAGGCATTCTCACGCGCGGTGGGGATGAGTGCGTGGCGTTTTTCAGTTCATTTTTCAGGAACGTGAGCAGCAGAAGCCCTACAGAAAAAGACAACAAATTTCCCTCCCTTGAAAATGCACAAGGAGAGGGAAAAATGCTTCCCACCGGATCAACCCTGGGGGAAAAGCAGCAGCAGGCCTGCAGAAGGGACTGCCTTTCTCTCTGCGTCGCTCCAGCAAAGTCTGTTTTGCCCTTCCCGGGTTTGGAAACATAAAAACAGCAACTAGAAGCATGGTCCCAAAACCCTTAGCCAGGCTCGCTCCCACCTCCAGGCAGACCTGCCCTACATAGGGTCTCCGTCTCTTCTATCTGGAACTCATCCGTGGCCCTTTTTTCTAAACTTGAGGTTATTTTTCAAAAATTTTAAATGATTAAATTATTCAAAAAGAGGAAGAGAGAAAGGTTAAGGAAGCGATTTGGGTCTTCTGAAGAGCAACAGGGAAAGCAGCCTCATACTTCCAATTTTTCTCCCACATGGAAAAAAAAAAAAAACTTCTCACTTCTCAAAACAGCTTTTAATTTTTGTTGCTCTCATGGGCATGCTTTCATGGGAGCCCTACAGAAAAGATAACAAAGCTAAAAATCTTTTTAAGGATCATGACACAGAAAATTTCTTAGTTTTTAAATAGCTGAATGGATGCCTCAAGTATTACAGTTATAGAATCTGTAGAAGCGGGAATAATTATAGAAAGACAAGAGCAGAAAATATCGCCTTGGTCTAATTTTAAGTATCTGCCGTTGCCAACCTGTGGGAAGTGGAATTCCTGCTGGTCTTGCTTCCAGACAGGCCATCAACCTGACCCACGAAATGTCTTTCAAACAGCCTCAGACACAAGTTGTTCACTAACACAACACACGGCTACCCAAAAGGAAACAGAAAGTGGGTAAATTTCAGAGATCTCAGCAGCAGTACCTTCTGGATCTAAATACTTTCTTTTTTCATGACCATATGAAGGAAGAAAACAAAAACAAAATGCTTTTGAGTTGTTTGCTGCATGCTGCCCATGGGGATCTAGTGCATTCTTTATTTTTTTGAGAGAGAGACAATATAATCGTGTAACACAGGTGTGATTAAACCTTGGTTTTAAAGAAGCAGAAACTACATAGTTGGTATCGTCTTTGCAGTAGTCACACAAGGGACTTCATATGAGTCACCTGACTTGCTGTGGCTTGGCTGCTTACTCATTCTAAGAACAGAAAGCGTGCTACACCTACTGTAAAGCAAGCACGTGGTCCTGAAGTATTTCCCTTCCAGTAGGAAGCTGGTTTGTGAGCGCTAGTCTCATCATGTCCATCTTTTTTTATGACACCCAGAAGGGAATGACAAAAACTGGCCAAGACTGTGTGGTTCAGAAGCTGCCTTCATATGAACTGCAGAGAATCTAAAGCTGTATCCAAGCAAAGGAATTGAATTGAGACTACTTGAAGGTAATTATTTTGCCTAAATATAGACAAGAAACTGCAATTAATGTACTGTAAAAGTTCAATTTAGATTTGGGGACATCCACCTATCTGTTTTCTCCTGATAAAGACCCTAGGCAAGAGCATAGCCCTTTTGGCTAGAACTGCCATCTTCCAGTAATTTGCCAAAATGACTAACACAAAGGGCAAGAAGAGGGGGATCTGGTATATGTTTTCCAGGCCTTTTAGAAAGCATGGGGTAGCTCCTTTGGTCACATACATGTGCATGTACAAGAAGGGTGATATTGTAGACATCAAGGGAATGGGTACTGTGCAAAAAGGAATGCCTCACAAATGTTACCATGACAAAACAGGAAGTCTACAACGTTACCCAGCATGCTGTTTTGCATTGTTATAAACAAGCAAATTAAGGGCAAGATACTTGCCAAGAGGATTAATGTGCATATTGAACATATTAAGCACTCAAAAAGTCTTGATAGCTTCCTGAAACATGCCAAGGAAAATGATCAGAAAAAGAAGGAAGCCAAAGAGAAAGGTACCTGGGTTCAATTGAAGTGCCAGTCTGCCCCTCCCAGAGAAGCACACTTTGTGAGGACCAATGGAAAGGAACCTGAGTTGTTGGAACCTATTCCCTATCAATTTATGCCATAAACTGAGGGTGTTGCTCTGCCACTCAGTACCTAATTGGCAGCTTAAGTGTCCTAGGTCCTACATAAACATAAAACCATCTTGTGT
>NW_004524721.1:7148606-7150535 GCF_000260255.1 Octodon degus
GTTGTAATAATTAATACATTGCATATTGTTGTCTTTGTGTTAGTTATCCAGAGTACAAGACGCAGACATGATATCTGGTCTAAACACTATTAGTACAAATCTTTCTTCTCATTGAACTAAGAGAAAGTAGCTGTATATCTATCCTATTTTGTATATACAGATATATACATATTTTTTCACTAAAAATGGTCCTTCATCTATATCTCTGTTTTTTGTTTTGGTTTGTCAGATATGGGTGTTCCACTGCCATTCAAATATTATAGGAGCTTGAAGTCAGCAAAATAACCCAATGTAGTCCAATAGTCCATAATAGTAGTGGGTTATCAGCAGAACTGGTAGTGTCAGAAGTTGCTGACTTGAGCCTTTTAAAGCTCTTAATATGGTTTGACCTTTTATACCTTGTGGTAATACTTATCAATTTGCATTATTTAACCCTGTGGTCATTTTGGTAAATGCTGGCTTAATGAGTTCCTGGCACTGGCACTAATCAGTCATCACAGAGCGTGCTGCCACATTATCTGTGATTACCCAAAGTTTGACTCTTACACTACAGGTTTTTGGCTTGAGAGCTCTTGTTACTACTAATAGCTATCAGAAATGTTTTCAGTGTAGAAATTGCAAAAGTGGTGACTTCTTGGGACTCTCTGGGAAGGGAGCAATACAGTGTCATATTTAAGAGACTTCTTTTTACAACAAATTTTGCAGTTACTGTCTGTGTGATCTTATTCAAGTTATATAATCCCTCAGAACCTGGAGACTATTCAGCCTGTTAATGTGATTGACACCCAATAAACATTCAAAAATAGTTACTGTTTCTAATTATTTCTTCAGACTATCTCTCATGAAACAGGGAAATGAGATTAATGGCAATACATAGGCCTTGCTGGAAAACACTCTGCCCAGTTCAGTTTCTGTGTAAGGAATATTTGCTATTACCTCAAATTCATTTTTCTGAATTGTTTTCTATTTCCAATCTAAGTACCTTCTCAGCAAAGGAATCATTTGCTACCAAAAGTGGAACTCAGTGGGTTGCATAATATATCCTGTTCATCATTTGTCACATAAACAATGAAAATGAAAGTATAATTGATTAAGAATTATAACTCCTGTAGTATTCATTACCTGCAAATTTCTAGGTGGCACTTTATTGCAAGGCTACCATAAATCACTGCTGTTCCTCCAAGTAGCCATGTCCTTGGATCCACAGGCCCATGCAGGAGAAAACTCACCAGGACCCACTGGTGGGAGATGCTGCATTTTAATTAAGCAAGTTTGCCACAGACAGCAAATTAGACTAGACCCTACTGAAAGGTCTGTTTCTAAGACATTGAACGATCTGTGCTCATTGAATAAAGAGGTAAAAGACAGTACCTGATTATAAAAAGAAGATTATATAACAATACTGGGTAAAACAGAGGGTAAAGAACACAAATAAAAGCATGAAATTGGTGTCTAACTAGGAATAAGGAGTGGTATGCGATGAGCAATTTTCTTGTGGTGAGGTTAGGTCAAGAAGACTTAAAGTTACACTTACGGACAATAAATTCCTTATTAGTAAACATAATTAAAAAGTGTTTTTCTATACAGAAGCTTTTAAATTTGATTTAATCCCATTTGCTGATTTTTGATATTTCTTGTGTAATTGGGGTTCTGTTCAGAAAGTCTTGCATATGCATATGTCTTGAAGAGCTTTGCCTATTTTATCTTCCACCAAGTTAAGAATTTCTGTTTTAATATTTAGATCTTTGATACATTTTGATTTTAGTTTAGAACATAGTGTGTGACATAGATCTAATTTCAGTCTTCTATGTGTGTATATCCAGTTTTGCTAACACCATTCATTCCAGCATATTCTTTTGTCCCTTTGCCAAAGATCAGGTGACTGAATGTGTATGAGGTTATGCCTACATCCTCTGGTTTCATGGACAT
>NW_004524721.1:7152205-7154095 GCF_000260255.1 Octodon degus
TTTGGCAATCTATTTATCAGCATCTTATTGAGGATTTTTGTGCCTATGTTCACTACAGGGATTGACCTTCAGTTTTCTATGTTAGTTGAGTGTTTGTCTGATTTTGGAGTCAGAGTGAGGCTGTCTTCCATGAATGATCTTGACAGTTACTCCTTCCTCTTCAATTTCATCAGAGTGTTGGAGGAGTATTCATGTTATAACCTCCCTGAAGGTCTTGTAGAATAAAGCAATGAAGGTATAAGGTTTTGGGCTTTTCTCAGTTGGCAGGTTTTTAAAAAATTATTATTAGTAACTCACTTTCATTGCTTGTTCTTGGGCTGTTCAGAATCTTTGCATCTTCTTGGTTCAGTTTTGGTAATTCATGTGTGTATGGTAATCTATCCATTTCTTCAAGACTCTCCAGTTTGTTAGAGTATAATGTTTCATGACAGTTGCTAATGATCTTGATTTTGGCAGTGTCCATGACTTTTGCCTTTTAAATTTCTAATTGCAATGATATGGAGTCTTTTTTTCTTATTTTGTTAAGTTTGGCTAAGGATTGTGTCTATTTTGTTTATTCTTTCAAAGAACCCGATCCTGCATTCAATATATATTTTTTTAAAATTTCAATTTCATTACTTCCATTCTGGTATTTATGATTTTTATCATTAAATGTTTGGATTTTGGGCTAGTCTTGTTTTTAAAGCTTTTAAAATCATCTCATTAAGTCATTTATTTGGTGTTATTCTGTTTTTCTAGTGTGAACATTAATTTAAATATATTTTCTTCTTAGGATTGTTTTCATTGTATCTCATCAGTTCCAGTATATTGATCTGACCCTGTGATTTGATCCTAGGGACTGTTCATTTCTTCTTTGATTCTACCATGAACCATTTAACATTGAAGCATATGTTAATGTCAGTTATTTAATTTAAAAAATTCTGGTTTCTTTTGTATTGATTTCTAGCATATAAATAATGCAAAACTATACCCCACCCAAATAAAAGACCCAATTAAAAATAGACAACTGAAATGAATAGACACTTGCCAGAAAAAAAAAATACAAATGACCCCACATACACATGAGAAAATCTTCAATATCACTGGCTATGAGAGAATGAAAATTAAAACAACACTAAGATTTCACCTAATTCCAGCAGAATAGCTATCAATGTGAAATGAAATAATAATAAATGCTAGTGAGGCTGTTAAAGGACCCCTATTAAATTGTTGATGAGAATGTAAACTAATACAAACACGATGGCAATTCCTCAAAAACCTAAAATTAAAATTTCATTTGACCCAACTGTTCTCCTACTAGATATCTTCCTTCCCCAAAAAGTTAAAAATACATCATATTACAGTGATACACTTATAGCCACACAATACATAAGAACTAGAATTAGCATATATGTTTATCAATAGAATCGACAAAGAAAATGTTGGCTTTGTTTACTGGAAGAAAGTTAGTCTCTTTAATAAGTGGTGCTGGAAAAACTAGCTCTCTATGTGCCAAAAACTAAAACTAGATTCATGTCTATCACCAGGCATTTAATAAATAGATCAAAGATCTAAATACTAAAACAGAAACAGTAAGTCTACTAGAAGAGAAAATACTTAACTTGAAGACATGTCTAGGCCGTGACCTCATGAACAAAACCCAAACTGCATGAAAAGTACTTCAAAGAATCAACAACTGGGACCTCATCATATTAAGTAGCCTTTACACATAAAAAGAAATCATAGTGATATATGTAAATCTATGTTTATAGCAGTACAGTTTGTAACAGCTAAATCTTGGAAACAACCTAAATGTTTTTTTTTCTTTTCAAAGTTTTATTGATAAACATATAGCAATGAGACAGTTTCAAATCAAATCGAAAGTACAGTTTCAACAAATAATACATTGCA
>NW_004524721.1:7155670-7158656 GCF_000260255.1 Octodon degus
TATTTTCCTTTATTTTTTTGTTGTTGTTATACCCAGGATTGAACTCAGGCCCTTGAACTTGTCAGGGAAGCTCTTATTCCACTGAACCATCTCCTGGCCCGTGAAAGAGTAAATAAGGTCTAAAATGTACAATAGATACTTTGAAATGAAAAGAAATTGTTTAAAAGGAAAAAGGAATGAGGATGTGGGAAAGGGGAAAAGAAAGAAAGGAAAAGAGAGAAAAAAATCCAAGTTAGTTATACTGTTAGTGTCTCTCATGTCATATGAAAGGAATGTTTGTGCTAATATCAATTGGAAAATGGTTTATGGCCATATCTCGTACTCTGAGTAACTACTTTAATGATGTCAATATACAATGTATTAACTATTGTTATTCTATCATCTTGTTACAAAACTTTTTAAACTTTTCTTCCATAAAAGAAAAATATGAGGGCCTTTTTAATTTTATTTTTAAATAATTTTAGTGAAAAACAAATAGCAAAGAGACCGTTAGGACACTTTCAATAATAAATACATTGTACATTGTTGTCTCAGTGGTCACTCATTGTACAAGATGCAGACACAAACACTATTAGAACAAATCTTATTCATTGAATTAAGAGAATGTAGCTGTATATTTATCTTAACTATTTTTAATATACAGATACAAAATGGACATTCATTTGTATCCCCTTTTTTGTTTAGTTTTGTCAGATATGGGTATTCTATTGTCATTTAAATATTGGAGATGCTTGAATTCAGCAAAATATTCCAATATAGTCCAGTAGTCCATAATAGTAGTGGGTCATCCGCAGGACTGATGATGTCACAAGTTGTTGATCTGAGCCCTTTGCAGCCCAGCATACCAACATGGCTTCATCCTTTATACCTCATTTTTATAACTTCCTGCTGGATAGTTAAGACCAAGATAAAGCAAGACCTATATAACAAGAAATGTAACTTTTATATCTGCTAAGGTCAGTCAAGTACCCTCAGGATTTATCTTTAGACCCTGTACTGTACTTTGTAGATCCTTTGTCAGTGTTAGCCATGTGGATGAGTCACGGCCATTGCTTGACCAATTTGCTCTCTGTGAAAACATGAGAGAATGTTTTCTCCCTATATGACTCTTCTTAGGCACATTGTATATCATCAGTCACATTCCTCTGTGGCTCCATAATCTTCTTGATTAGAAAATTTGGGGCACAACTGAGTTACATGATGTTACAGTGTAGGTTTCTCCTATGTCCTGAGTCTTCACTGACCTTGAAAGGCTAGGGCCAAAATGTTGGCTATCCTTGCAGCCCTTCTCTTTCCCTAATTTTTGGTCTGCAAATGTAGGTTGTTAACCCTGCAGAAGAGAAGCTTACAATATATTCAGTTGGGTTTGACCTAACTGTCTGTCTGAATATCAAACATCTTAGGCATAACATGGAACAGGTATTTTCCATCAAGTATTTTATATAGTAAACTTTAAGTCCCTACAGAATATGAAGAAAAAAATTAAAAATGTACAGAAATTTAGAAATCTAACCACAAATAGCATTGTAGCAGGACAATCCTGTAACATTTTTTTTCCTTGTCTCTATTCTTCATTTATTACCCTTTTTTTTAAACAAACATTTACTTGAGAGAGAGTATGGCAAAAATTGGTGTGTCATAACAAGGAGTATGTATTTAAAAGACCAAAATGACAGATATTCAAGCATGACCCTACTATTACACATTGCTATCTTCAGTGCAGTTGCGTAGTTCACAAGTATCAGCATATATAGTTAGGGACAGAATCCTACCAATTAACTGCTAGTTTCAAAAACCTGCTGATGTTTCTCAGGATCGTTGCCTTACCCATCTTGTGTGTATAAATGTATGGCTTTGCCCCTGTCATGTTTTCTAGATTTTCTCTTTGCCCTCTCTTTCTTGTCTAATCCTCAAGTTTTCACTTTTCTTTTAAATTGTGTTATGACTCTCTAACTGTATTTCTTCTTTTGAGATCTTATACTAGGGAGATTATATGATATTACACATGTGGGTCTGGTTTATTTCACTTTAGAGTATATCTTCAACTGGCATCCACTTAAAAATAAATGCTTCAAGTTTATCATTCTTTAAAGCTGAGTAATACTCCATTGTATAAAAATACCACATCATTTTCATCCATTCCTCAAGTGATGGGCATCTTGGTTGTTTCCAAGATTTGGATATCACAAGTTGTGATGCTATAAACATATGTCCGCATATATCCCCATGATATGACATTTTCAGTTCCTCTGGGTAAATTCCCAGAAGGGGTATAGCTGATTTGAATGGGATTTCCAGTCCTAGTTTTTTAAGGAGTCTCCACAATGATTTCCATAATGGTTGCACCAGTCTACATTCCCACCAGCAGTAAAAAAGTGTTCCTTTTTCCCCAAACCCTCTCCAACATTTGTTGTTAGTTGATTTATGATAGCCATTATTTCTGGGGTGAGATAGTATCTCAGTGTGGTTTTAATTTGCATTTCACCAATGGCTGGTGATGTGGAGCATTTTTTTCATATATTTATTTGCTTCTTTAATTTTATCCTCTAAGAAGTGTGTGTTCATCTCGGATGCCCACTTCTGGATTGGGGCTTTAAATTTTGGGGCCCTAATGGTTTTTTGTTCTTTTTAAATTATAGAAAGCAGACCTTTGTCTGAGTGCTTATTAGTTAAGATTTTCTCCAAATTTGCGTGTTGTCTTTTCACTTTGTTGGTAATTTCTTTTGAACATGAAAAAACTTCTCAATAAGAGGAGGTCACAATAGTTAATTCTTTCAAGAATGACCCATGTGTTTTGATTTTTCTTCATGAACTGTTTGTCTACCCCTATGTCTTCAAGAGTTCTTCTTACTTTCTCTTCCAGGAGATTTAATGTTTTTTTTTCATTATTAAGTGAAATTTATTTCTGGAATTCAGGTATATTTAACATAACGCAAATCAATAAAAGCGATCTAGACCCAGTCCTAGCCCAGGTCCGGTGAGTGTG
>NW_004524721.1:7165548-7166164 GCF_000260255.1 Octodon degus
TCAATAAATCTTTGAAAAAAAATAAAAAATAAATGAATGAATAAATAAATAAATAAATAAAAAGTGATTTATCACACTACCAAAGTGAGGCAGAAAGATCATATAGGCATCTTAATACATGCAGAAAAATCATCTGGAAGAATTTCAGTGACATTTTAATGTTTCTGTTTTAATGTTTAGATCTTTAATCCTTTTTGATTTCAGCTTAGTGCACGGTGATAGACCTGGGCAAAGTTTAAATTTTCAACATGAAGAAAGCCAGTTTTGCTAGCACTATTTGTTAAAGAGGCTATCTTTCTTCCATTAAGCATGTTTGGCCCCTTTGTAAAAGATAAGGTGGCTGAGAGTGTTCGTAGAGGCTTCTACATCTTTGGGTCTATTCCATTGTTTCTCAGGTCTATTTCATTGCCAGTACCATGCTGATCTTAACACTGTAGCCTTGTAGTATAATTTCAAGTCAGGAATTGTGATCCCTCCTTGCCTTGTCTTTGTTGCTCAGGATTGATTTTGCTATTTTAGGTCTTTTCTGGTTCCAGATAAATTTTAAGAATGATTTCTCTAGGTCTGTGAGGCATGTTGGTGGTAGTTTGATAGGAATTGCATTAAATCTGTACAG
>NW_004524721.1:7166462-7167421 GCF_000260255.1 Octodon degus
CCTGCTATGCTACTGAATTTCTGTATTAATTCTAGTAGCTTCTTGGTGGAGTTTTTTGGGTCTTCCAATTAAGTGTCATCTCATTTGCAAAAATGATAATTTAACTTCTTCTTTACCTATTCTTATTCTTTTTATTTCTCTCTTGTCTAATGATCTAGCTAATGATTCCAGAACTATTGAAAAGGAGGGGTGATAGAGGAGATCCTTGTCTTGTACCCAATCTAAGAGTAAAAGATTTCAGTTTCTCACCATGTAGAATTATGTTAGTTGTTGGGTTGTCACACATGACTTTTATCAGATTGAGGTAGAGGCCATCTATTCCAATTTTCTGTAGCACTTTGAACATGAATAAGTGTTGGACTTTGTCAAAAGCCTTTTCTGCATTAATGGAGATGATCTTGTGCATTTTAGTTTTTGCTCTATTGATATAGAGTATTACATTTATAGATTTGCAAATATTGAACCATCCTTGCATCCCTGGGATGAATCCAATCTGGTCATGGTGTTTGATCTTCTTGATGATTTGCTGTATTCTGTTTCCTAGGGTTTTATTGAGTATTTTTGCATCTATGTTCATGAGGGAGATCAGCCTGTAGTTCTCATTTTTTGTTAAGTCTTTCCCTGGTTTTGGTATTAGTATAATACTTGCCTCCAGGAATGATTTTGGGAAGATTGATTCTTTTTCAATTTCATTGAAGAGTTTGAGGAGTATAGGGATCATATTTTCCATAAATTTCTTGTTGAATTCAGCTGTGAATCCATCTGGACCTGGACTTTTTTTGTCGGTAGGTTTTTTACCACATCTTATATTTCACTGGCTGTTATTGAGTTATTGAGAGTGGTTTTATCGTGTTGATTCAGTTTTGGTGAATTTTAACTTTGTAGGAATCTGTCCATTTCATCTGTGTCTTCTATTCTGTGAGAGTAAAGATTCTCAAAGTAGCTATTAATAATCTTCT
>NW_004524721.1:7167741-7169617 GCF_000260255.1 Octodon degus
TTCCCTCTGAGAACTGCTTTCATCACATCCCATAAATTTCAATAAGTTGTGTTTGAATTTTCATTGAATTGTAGATATTGTAGAATTTCTTGTTTAATTTCATCTGTGACCCATTGATTGCTGAGTAGGGTGTATTTAATTTCCACGTATTTAGGGGGTTTTTCTGGTTTCTTTTGTCATTTATTTCCAGTTTCATTGCACTGTGGTCAGATAATATACATGGGATAATTTCTGTTTTCTTCCATATACTTCAGCATGACCTATAGACTAGTATGTGGTCTATTTTAGAAAATGATCCATGTGCAGCTGCAAAAGTTTGTATTCAGCTGTGTTTGGGTGGAACACTCTCTATAAGTCCACTAAGTCCATTTGTTCCAATCTCTGAATCAGTTCTGCTACTTCTTTGCTAAGTTTTTGTGTGCTTGACCTGTCTTTTTAGGATAAGGGGGTGTTAAGGTCTCCTGTTAATATTGTAGTGTTAGATATTAGACTTTTTTCTGTCCATTACAATTTGTCTTATATAGTTGGGTGCTTTCATACTTGGTGCATACATATTTATGAGTGTTATCTCTTTCTCTTGAATGTTTCACCTAACCAGTATATAGTGGCCTTCTTTATTTCATTTGACCATTGTTGCTTTGAAGTTGAGACTATCTGAGAACAGGGCTGCTATCCCTGCTTTTTTCTAAATTGCTGTGGCATGTAGTATTGTTTTCCATCCTTTGACCTTCAGCCTGTGAATTTCTTTATGAGATAAGTGTGTTTCTAGTATACATCATATTGTTGGATTGTGTTTCCTAATCCACTGTCTTAGTCTATTTCTTTTAATTGGTGGATTAAGTCCATTTACGTTGATGGATATATTATGTATTGATTTATGATCAACAAGTTATTTACCTGCCATTGTTTATTCCCTTTTGTCCTGTATTTAATTGTTTGCCCTATTTAGTGGGTTCCTTCTGTTCTCATTCGTGGAGTTCTGAACATTTTGATCCCTCTCTAGAACATCTTTCAGTAGTCAGTATAGAGTTGGTTTGTCATCATGAAATTCTTTGCTTGTTCTCTGTCATGGAAGTATTTATTTTCTCCATTAACCTTGAAAGAGAGTTTTGCAAGGTATAGTAGTCTGGGCTGTGATGTGTTTTCATAGAGGACTTCAAGTATTCAGCTCCATGCTCTTCTTCCCTTCATGGGTTGTGAAGAGAAGACTGCCATAATTCTGATGTGTTTTCCTTTGAATGTGATGTTTCTTTTTTCTAGCAGCTTTCAGTATTTTATTCTTGGGCTGGAATTATGGGATTTTTACTTTTTATTTGGATTTTTCCCATAATTTTATTGAGAAACAAATAGCAATGAGATAGTTTCAAACCAAATTGGTAGGACAGCTTCAATAATTAACACATTGCATACATTCTTCCAAGTGGTTAATTGTTGTACAAGATGCAGACAGGATATCCCATTTACAAACACCATTAGAACAACTCCCTCTATTCATTAAGAGAATGTAAGTATATATCTATCCCAACCACTTTGAATACACAGAATCAAAATGGACATTCATCTGTATCCCTTTTTTTAAGTTCCATTATTTGAATATTATAGATCTGGAAACTCAGCAAAATATTCTAAAAGAGTCCAGTAGCCCATAATAGTATTGGGTCTCCCGCTTGACTGGCAATGTCAGAAATTGTTGAACTGAGTCCCCTACAGCTCAACATAATAACATGGCTTTACTTCTTATATTTCATTTTTATACTTCTCAGCTGCATGGTTAAGACCAAGGTAAAGCAGGACCTATGCGACAAGAGTTGTAGCTTTTGGGTCAGAAAAGGTCAGTGAAATGCTCTCAGGATTTATCCTGAGATCCTGTACCTCA
>NW_004524721.1:7170691-7172026 GCF_000260255.1 Octodon degus
AGATCCTGCTTTCCTTTTACTTGTATTATACCTTTCTATTTGTATTTCTTCTTTTGAGTTCTTACACTAGGGAAACTATATGATACTTATATATACATGTCTGGTTTATTCACTTATGAGTAGATCTTCAAGTGGCATCCACTTCAATATAAAGGCTTCGAGTTCATCATTCTTAAAAGCTGAATAATACTCCATTGCATAAAAATACCACATCTTTTTCAACCATTCCTCAGGTAATGGGCATTTTGGTTGTTTCCAAGAATTGGCTATCACAAATTGTGGTGCTATAAACATAGGCACACATATATCCCTCTGATATGATGTTTTCAGATTCTCCAGGAAAATTCGCATTAGAGGAATAGCTGGTTTAAATGAGATTTCCAGGCCAACTTTTCTAAGGAGTCTCTACTCTGATTTCCATAATGGTTGCACCAGTCTACATTCCCACCAGCAGTGGAGAAGGGTTCCTTTTTTCTCCACAGCCTCTCCAATATTTGTTGTTGGGTGATTTCTTTATGATAGCCATCCTTTCTGGGGTGAGATGATATCTCAATGTTGTTTTAATTTGCATTTTCAGATGGCTAGTAATATGGAGCATTTTTTCATATATTTATTCGCTTCTTTAATTTCATATACTGAGAAGCATGTGTTCATCCCATATGCCCATTTTGGATTGGGACTTTAAATTTTGGGGCCCTAGATTTTTTTTAGTTTTTTATAAATTCCAGAGAGCAGACCTTTTTCTGAGTACTTATTTGTCATGATCTTTTTCAAATTTGTGTGTTGTCTTTTCAATTTGTTGTTAATTTCTTTTGATGTGAAAAAACTTCGCATTAAGAGCAGGTCCCAGTTGTTAATTCTTTCTACTGTTTCCCGTGTGATTTGATTACTATTCATGAACTCTTTGCCCACTCCTATGTCTTCAAGAGTTCCTCCTACTTTCTCTTCCAGCAGATTTAGTGTCTCTGCTTTAATGTTTAGATCTTTAATCCATTTTGACTTTAGTTTAGTGCATGGTGATAGACTTTGCTCAAGTTTGACTTTTCGGCATGTAGACAGTCAGTTTTTCCAGCACCATTTGTTAAAGAGGCTATCTTTCTTCCTGTGAGTTTGTTTGACTCCTTTGTCAAAGATAAGGTAGCTGAGCGTGTTCATAGGGGCTTCAGCATCTCCTAATCTATTCCATTCATCCTCAGGTCTAGGTTGTTGCCAGTACCATGCTGATTTTATCACAGTAGCCTTGAAGTATAATTTCAAGTCAGGAATAGTAATGCCACCTGCCTTGTCTTTATTGCCCAGGATTGTCTTTGCTATTCTAGGTCTTTTCTGGTTCCA
>NW_004524721.1:7184061-7184919 GCF_000260255.1 Octodon degus
TCCCTCTCTAGAACATCTTTCAGTAGCCTGTGTAAGGTTGGCTTTGTCATCATGAAATTCTTTAACTGTTCTTTGTCATGAAAAGTGTTTCACTTCTCCATCAAACTTTAAAGAGAGTTTTGCAGGGTACTGTAGTCTGGGCTGGAATTTGTTTTCATAGAGGACTTGAAGTACTCTGCTCCATGCTCTCCTTGCCTTCATAGTTTGTGAAGAGAAGTCAGTTGTAACTTTGATGGGCTTTCCTTTGAATGTGATCTACTTCTTTTCTCTAGCGGCTTTCAGTAGATTATTCTTATGCTGAATTTCTGGGATCTTGACTATTATATGTCTCTGTGTATTTTTAATTGGGTTGAGGTTACTTGTCATTCTGTATGCTTCAGTTACCTAAATGTCAGATTGTTTCTTCATGTTTGGGAAGTTTTCTGGCATTACTTCTTCCCATATTTTTTAATGTGATTTGTATTGATTCCTTCTTTTTCATTAATGCCTATTATTCTCACATTGTTCATCTTTGCAACATATTGCAAGTGATGGATTATTTTTTCCTGCATCCTAGTTGTTTTTAAGAGATCCTTTCTTACCTTTTCACTAGCTGCACCAACGTCTTCAAGATCTGAAACTCTGTTTTCACTTTCATTTAAGCAGTTTTGCAAGCTTGTGATTGAGATTTTAATTTCCTCTATATCTCTTTGACTTTGCTTCATGCGATCTATTTCTTTCCAGGATTGCTCATTCAAGGAATCCGTCATTTTTCTAATCTCCTCTATTTTTTTTTATCAAGGTCTTCTTTAGAAGCAGTTTTAAATTCTTTTACTGCAATGTTTTTTTCAGATTTGGTTTCCTCCCTACGTTTCTGTA
>NW_004524721.1:7185515-7196576 GCF_000260255.1 Octodon degus
TCTGTGCTCAGCTCCTTCCTTCTGCTGCTCTTGTGGGTGAACCTGTTTTGCCCCTCTGGCCACATGTTCTGCTCTGGGACTAGCTGTGTGGTTCTGTCCCCTACTCTCTCTGCAGGGATTGGAGCTGCAGAGTTTCACCTCAGGCCTGTATGCCAGGCCTGAGCTAAGTCTGGAGAGGACAAGTTGAAGTAGGGGGAGAGGCAGCTCTCCCACACACTCACTGTGCCTGGACTAGGGGTGGCTCTGGGGGTTCCTGGAATGAGACAGAAATTCCAACTTTGTGGGCAGGGTTGGGGGTAGTACGGAGTGATGGGGTCATCCCAAGAGGGTGAAAGAGGGTGTCACCCATGCTGCGCCTGGGCTGGGATGAGTAGGTCCAGCTGGCCCAGGGTAGCTGGAAGCTCTCCCACACACTCACCAGGCCTGGGCTTGGACTGGATCTGGGTGTTCCCGGAATGCAGCAGAAATTTCTACTTAGCAGGCGGGGTGAGACAGGGAGTGGTGGAGGCCATTCCAGGGGAGTGGATCAGGGTCTTATCCATGCTACGCCTGGGCTGGAACCAGTAGGTCCCGCCTGCTCAGCGTAGCTGTCCCACCTGGGATCTTGACTATTATATGTCTCGCTGTGTCTTTAATTGGGTTGAGTTTACTTGCCGTTCTGTGTGCTTCAGTTACTTGAATGTCGGATTGTTTCCTCATATTTGGGAAGTTTTCTGCTATTACTTCTGCCCATATTTTTTAATGTCATTTGTATTGACTACTTCTTTCTCATTGATGCCTATTAGTCTCACATTGTTCATCTTTGCATCCTCTTGCAGGTGATGAATTAGTTTTTCCTGTATCCTAGTTGTTTTTAAGAGATCCTTTCTTACCTTTTCACTAGCTGCAACAGTGTCTTCAAGATCTGAAATTCTATCTTCACTTTCTCTCAAGCAGTTTTGCAAGCTTGTGATTGAAAGTTTATGTTCTTCTATATCTCTTTGACTCTGCCCCATGCAATCTATTTCTTTCCTATATTGCTCATTTAAGGAATCCATCATTTTTTTAATTCCCTCTGTTTTTTATAAATCAGTATCTTCTTCAGAAGCAGTTATTCTTTTCCTATAGAGATTTTTTCAGATCAGGTTTCCTCCATATGTTTCTGCATTTGATTCTTTAATTCAGATGCTATTAATTCAGAGATTTCTTTTTTTATTTTAGAAATAGAAATCAGGTCTACTTCTGATCTGAGTTCCTCTATACTTTTGTTCTTTATTTCAGGTGCTATTGGCTCAGAGATTTTAGCTGTGTGATTCCCAATTTCTTCTGTGCTAGTGTCCTCTGCACTTGTTCTGTGTGGGCTCAGGACCTACATTGCATTTTGCTCCTTCTCTTTGTTATTTTGTATAGCACTGTCTTCAGACCTTTGTTGTAGAGCTTTGATGATATAACCTTATCATGTACTAACATTCAGGAGCAGATCTACTAAGTTTGAGTTCATTCAGTTGTGCCTGCCTTGGGTCTGCCTACTGTGCTCAGCTCCTTCCTGCTGCAGGCCTTGGAGGTGAACTTGTTGTGCCCCTGTGATAAGATGTTCTGCTTCTGGATTAGCCAGGTGGTTTGGCCCCTATTCTCTCTGCAGGGACTTCACCTGCAGAGTTTCACCCCAGGCCCTTATGCCAGGCCTGGCCTGGGTCTGGAGGGGTCCAGGAGGTGCAAGGGAGCACAGAAGCTCTCCCACACACTCACCGTTCATGGGCTTGGATGGGTCTGGAGGGGCCTGAAAGTGTGGTGGAAGATCTCACTCACAAGGCTTGGGCTGGCCCTGGAGGGGTGAAGGTGTCCCTGGACCTTTATTTTTTTTTCTTTTTTTTTCCAAAATTTTATTGATAAACAGCAATGAGACAGTTTCAAATCAAATCGAAAGTACAGTTTCAACAAATAACACACTGCATATATTCTTCTTAGTGGTTGATTGCTGTACAAGATGCGGACTTGAGATCCTATTTACAAACACCATTAGAACTAATCATTCTATTCATTAAGAGAATGCAACTATGTATCTATCCTAACCACTTTGAATACACAGATACAAAATGGACATTCATCTGTATACCCTATTTTTCTAACTTCCGTTATTGAATACTATAGGTGTGTAAACTCAGCAAAATATTCTAAAAGAGTCCAGTAGACCATAATAGCCTTGGTGGACCTTTATATATAATGGAGTACTACTCTACTCTATATAAGGATAAAATTAAGTCACTTGTAGGAAAACAAATGCACCCTGAAGCCATAATGCTAAGTGAAGTAATTCAGGCATAGGAGCTGAAATACTGACTTATGCATTAAATGCCCACAATTAAATTGGTTGTTATGTGATGCAAACATGTACGAATAAGTAATCTTCCAAAAAGACAAAAATTAAAATACTCATCTGGAGAAAGATTGGTGGCAAACTTTACACTGGGGGTATTAAATAGATACTATCTGTATATATGACTCAGTCTGAATACCATGAAATACATGGTACAACCAGCTGGTAAACACCTGTGACAGAACATAACAACTATTAAGTAATGTTTCTAAAACAATTCAATTTAAACCTAATCCATTTTCTGACCACAAGTTTCAGCCACAGGAAATATGGAGAGAAGAAAATAAACCTGCTGATACCAGAAGGAACCCACTGGCCAAATTCAAAATATGTCACATTCTACAGATAAACAACCTAGTTTATCTAACAAACTAATGGTGTGAATAGCACACAGTGAGATGAGGAGAAAAAAGAAGTCATATATTAAATGCAGCCTATGGACTTCATCTGAAGCTGATTAAAAATAAATGAACCCAACTCCAAACAGACATTTTTGAGATAATCTGGGAAACATAAATATTGTCTGGGCTTATATTAAGTATCCTTCATTTTATTACTTGTGGTGATGGCATGGTAGTTATATTTCTTTTTCAAAAAATGATAGGAGGGTGACTGGCAAGATAGCTCAGTGGACTAAGTGCCTGCTTAGGCAAGCACAGAGACTGGGGTTCAATCCCTGGCACCACATGCCTTGTTGGCCTCACCCCCAGGAATGCTGAACTGGCCCGAGGAGTCTGAGCATGGTGGTACATGCCTGTAATTCCAGCACTGAGGTGGCTGAAAACAGGAGAGTCACTACAAATCTGAGCTCCATGGTGAGAACTTATACCAAATATATAAAAAAGAAAAATGACATAAAGTCTTATTAATTAGAAATATATTCTGAGGTATCAGATTAGAAGTAATATAATATTTGGGACTTCATAGCTTTAAAATAGTGTAGCAAAAAAATAGGGGAAGTTGGGCCTAATTAGTGAAATATTGATGACTCACAGAGTCCAGTAAATATAGACTTGTAATACTCTGTTTTTTACGTTTGACTATATGAAAATTTTCATAATAAAATTGTTAATTGCATCTCCAAAATATCATTAGGCTCTTAACAATTCTGCTTATTCACAAAAATTTAGGCACAAAATTTAAGCTGAAAAGTATAGAAAAAAATTCTAATTGTAGGATTCAGTAGCCTAACTTTGTTTCAAATTTCATTTATTTATTTATTTTGGTGGTACCAGGGATCAAATTCAGGACCTTGCATTTGACAATCAAGCAATTATTCCACTTATCTATCCCCCAGGCCCCCTACAGCCTAACTTTGGAGAAGAGAAAGAGTCCCAAGATCCAGCAGCTCTTGGGTATATATATCAGCATCCCTTGAAATGACAAAGTGGACCTTTATAATAGCCTCATGATAAATGTACTTACTGTGTCCTGGAGACTTTACTAGAAGATGAAAAGGCCTTGGAAAATATTGACTGGCTTTATTACCAACATGTTATGATAAATTGGAAGTATCGACTTAGTCAGATACTACATTAAAAAATGTACCTCTGCAAAGGAATTCTTCCAATACTGCTTGTCCCTGCAGTGAAAGATCAGGCTTGGCTATAGCACTAAGAAAAAATAATCCCCATTAAAGGGTAGTAAAATCTGTATCATCTATCCAGGATACATAAAAAGGAGGGGTTAGACATGATTCTAAATAAGTAAAATGCACACATGAAATTAATGAGTCCAAGGTATTGCATGTATTCATCCATTTTCCATCATCCTAACAAATCACCTCCGGCTGTGTAACTTATGCAGAAAAAAGTTGTGTTTAATTAATGATTTAAGCGTCTCCAAGTCAAAACAGCAGGGTACAAGCTCTGCCACACTTGACTATGTCACATTATGGTAGATGGCATCTTGGGGGCAATGTAAGTGACAAACAGAGATCACACAGTGAGACACAAGGCCAGAGAGAGATGCAGCCAGCATTCTTTATAACCCTAGAGTGTTCCACAAGAGCTATGCTAGTGCCCCAGGTAGCGCCCTCAAAGACCTAAGCCCTGAACGATCTCCCACTAAGCCTTTCCTCTTAAAGGTCCCACCTCTTAACATCCCCACACTGGGGACTGAGTTTCCACCAGATGATCCCTCAGGAGACAAATGCAGACCACAGCTCTGGAGGATAGGTCTTAACAGAAAGAATCACTGTGTAAGGGTAACAGCCCATGATGTGATACCAATAAAATAAGGCTTCAATTTGATATGCAAATGGGTGCTACCATGATCAGAGATAAGATGATTTGTTGACATTTCTGAATGAAGTCTGTGAGAAGTAAAGTCATGCATACACCTTAATGACTGCTTCCAACACAGATTTTGGTCTTGGTGTTGGAGATGACTGCATAAATGCTCCCAAGGAAGCTTCTATGAACTAACTTGGTCCAATACAGTAAGGGCTCAGGTGCAGGACAGTTATAGTACCTTCATTTCTAGGTCATTCATACCAATGTTAGAACCCTCTAGCAACTGGAAGTCCATAGTTGACAAACCCTAAATTTCAATATGAAGAAAGGAAAGGTCACCATCCACAGCCTATGGCACACCAGGAAATCAAAAAGTTATCACAGAGTGATCATGTAGCACTTAGAATGTCTAGTCTAATGTTTTCTACTTACTAGAGTCACAGTAATTGTTTTTAGGAAGAAAGCATAAATTTACAAATTTTCATGAAAAGTTTTGTGTGCTAACATCCCAGCAGGATGGCCTGGGCTTGCTCCCATTTCTCATAGCAGTCACCTTACTTTTTTATTGCCAGTCACCGGAACAACTCCACAGAAAGTGCTGAGTCATGACCATTGTCTTTCTATTATCAAGCATTCTGAGAATCTATTATGATCAAGCATGCCCTTAGGTCCAGCGAGACCTGGGTATGAAGAAGGATGAGCTATATGTTCTTTTATGTGCAGAATTTACAGTGCCTCTTCCCACAAATCTGAAAAGGATCATGTCCTATCAGATTATAAAAGTGTGATCAAATATCTGACTAATGTTCGTTTTGAATAACAATTGTAGTAAAAGACGTATTATTACTATCTTCAAAATAAGCCTCTCAGTTTGCACACACCATCCTATCATTCTTTTCACTCTCTGAGGCAGGTCTGGAGGTCCTCTCCACGTCTTCACTGTGCATAATCAAAAATATATGAATGCTGCTCTGAATGCTACCCAACAGAAAAGCAGCCTTGTAGACACATTACAGTGTCTTCTTATCCACTCTACTCACCAGATCTGACACTGTGCAACTTGTGTGTCTTCACAGAATCAAGATGGCCACAAAATGCACATTCTTTGGATCAGTTCAGAACATTGAGGCAACTACAGCAGCATAACTAAAGAAGATGAAAGAAGACTGCTCAAAAGGAAAGAGCAATTGGGATGAGGGACAAGAGGAAAGAAGGAAGGAAGGAGGAAAACACACACACATATATATATAGGATAGCTAGGATGATTATATTACTAATTTCTATTTGTTTACTGAAGAGTGCAGTTAATGCTTAAAATTTTTATTTTGACCAATTTTGCATGTTTACATGTGGTAATCTGAGCAACAACTTTGAAGACAACAATGTGCAATAGAATAGCCATTGTCAAATTCCTATCATCTCATTTCTTGCAATTTTGTATCATTTCTAGTGTATTTATTTTTTATTCTCTTTAAAATAATTTTTTAAAAAAAGAAGACTGCCAAAATTCTTCAGAAAGTGGCAAGAATGGTAAGTGTGGTAAAAACAAAGGGGATTAATGGCAATGTGCCTTTTAAAAATTCACTGTATTTTTCAATCACATCCAGAAAGAGTATTGAACTTTCACTTAAATAGTTACCCTGTAGTGACATATTTAAAGACCACATCTTCATTAAACTGATGTGGATATTCATGGCTGATGTCTACAACAAAGTTACAAAAGGCTATTGCTTGCAGACATCTGGTGGATGAAAATATTCCCTTTGCAAAGAACTAACTTCATCCTACCTAAACTACATACCAGTTTTGCTACACTGAAAGAATTTTCCCTTCCATTAAACAAAGTCAGCTATATGGAGTTCACAGGTCACCAGTGTTTCATGGGATAATGAACAAATTATAACTCTGAAGAGTAGTTGAATATTTATTCGACATAACATCCATGGGACAACCAACAGCCTGGTTTGAAGTAAATTCCTTAGTCTGTTCCAATAAGAATAATTGTGTTGGAACATTGCACCATGCTATAAAGAGGGAAAATACATTTACTGTTGCAGAAGAGACTATGGGATAGATCTAACCTATTTACTTTGTGGGTTTGGATGCTGCTGAGTAAGCCAATGATATCTCATGTTGGTACTGGTTTGGAAACAACTGGACAAAGCTCTGTGAAATGCTTTCTTCCTTAACAACTCAATCATGGCTGGAAAAACAGGCTCAGTATCAGAGATGTGGAGCAGTAACTCATCCTGACAGCACTGAGCTGATGAGCATCCATCATGAGATTGTTCAAACATCTTGACAACTGAATATCTGATTTTAAAAGGAATTGCTGTACAGTCTTCAGCATTTCACTGGCAGTCATTTGTAGCAATCTATAGTGTTTATCTGTAGTTTAAATGCAAAGGAAAAGAAAAATCACTCTGAAGCTTCATGCAAGGCTGCTTCTTGAACAAAATTAATAATGGTTACAATTTCCACAATTGTTATCTCATACTGTATAGATTAAATCCAACTAATTTAATTTCTTTGTAGTAATGACATAAAATATTACAGAGCAAACTTTAAAATCACAGCTATTTATGAAGGCCTTAAATGGAGGCCTTAATGGAGGCCTCTATTTACTGGTCGCCTTTAAAGAATGTCTGCCAGGGTTATTTTTGGCTCAAAGTATATTTGCTTTTGCTCGCCCCATAAATCTAACACAGTTTTCCCACATCCATCCATTTTCATTTTTGGTGAATTCTAATTGGGTCCCATCGAAGCTTGGCAGCCCCCAAACTGATCATATGCCAGTCTAATTGACTCCGGGGATACTTAACAAATTGTTCCCTATTTCATCGTGCACTGAAGGGTAGCTGTAGCTATTCTTTTTTCCTGTCATAACTGTTGAGGCCATTATGACAGCCCTGCACATGATTTATTTTCTGGCATAATTTTCTGTGCTAGCAAAATGATAATGCTGTACCACCTCTGTCTCCTCCACCACCAAAACTATGGTAAGATCAAAGATAGACTTGTGCATATACATGAACACCAAAGATTTTTCACCTATCAATTTGCAGGGCAAATTGGGATTCAATTTCTTTATAAACTGGACACTTACAAAGATGTATTGCAATGAAATCATTGTGTGATAATTCATTCTATTCCCCTAAATGAGATTTTAATCAGCTTTAGTAAAAGTAATAGACCTATTCATCAGACATTTAAAGGATGAGTTTTAAATAATACAGGATCACAGAAAACATCTTTGAAACATGTGAATACAAACTTTGTTTCTTTAAAAACAAATTCATTAGAGGAAAAAAACTTGCACTCCATCATGTGGCTTATATGACTACAATGATTTAACTTGCTAGTAGTAATTTATAAAGCAATGAAATAAAAATATGCAAATTTCAGGAAGCATTCAAGGTAAGAGGCTTTTCTTATTTAGAAATGCTGTCTCTTTAATCCCTTTAATTCAGTGAACTCAAAACATGGAAGCCGTCCTATGTTGCAGAGTAAAGCTGTGGATTATAGCTGTGACTTTGGGCAAATGCACAAACTGGCAGGACAGATGGGGCAGCAGCAGGCGAAGATCAGCAGTGCCCCCTCTTTAAATGAGAATTTGCTATCGTTAGAGACAGGAGGACATTTCTTCTGTTGACCATGGGGAACAAAGAGTGCTGTGACCATGACATTATGGATGAGCCCAAAGGCCAACTAGCAGAAGTTACATAGAGTTGCCATAAATTTTATAAACTAATCTATTGTCCTCAAATGAGAGAGCAGATTATAACTTAATGCTCATACAAGAGAGCCCTTTCTGTATGTCTTGGAATCATTCCTTCCTTCCTTCCCTTTTCTCACTCTGTCCACTCTTTCACCAGCTTTCCTATTGCTTACCACATTTTCACCGTCACTGTGCTCATTTTGCTGGAGACCTGGGTGGACCAGGCATCTGATGTGTCACTGGGGTTTATCAATTGTGGAGCCAGCTGCTCCAACATTTGGTACCATTCGGGCCATGGAATTGCCCCTGGAGTCTCTCCAGTACTTTTGCATGGCCACCAGTGTCACCATCTATAAGAATAACAGCTTGTGGAGTACCAACAACATACCCAGCACTGTTTCAGGTGTTTGAATGCATTAGAGAACAGCAAGAACTGAATCTGGCTGAACTGCTCAGCCAGAACTGAACCAAATCCTACCAGAATGTATAGGTCTCATCATGGCCAAGTGGAAAGGCTTTAACTGGCAAACCTCATAGAAGGGAGTACAGAGTTAATGTTCTATTGCCAGTGTAACACTTTCCCTGTCTGTGCTGATCTGCCAGAGTTAGCCTAGTGCCTTTCATGGGGAAAATGAACTAATGGGGAAGCCAGCACCTTCTTTCTCTGATTGACCTCTTTCTCATACTACTAGAATACATGAATTCAGAGCAGATTCATTGGTTCATTGTCCTAATTGGACAACTTGACAGCTGACAGCTTTCTAACAGGTCCTTGTCCTTTTAAAATCTCTATTCTAGATTACTCTGTGACTTGGGTTTAAAAAATCCAGGTTATCCTAACGTACATATTAAAATATAAGTAGCACATTAATTCATCAATAATTTTTATCTCAATACTGGTCATTAGGAAAGGTAGAAAGTACAACTTGCTCTCAGTGCTACAGGTTCCTGTAATCATTTTCTGAATGGTCTTAATAGCTATGAGGCATTATTACAGGTGCCAGATGTCTTGTGTGATGAGTTACCTTAAAAAGGGAGACAGATTGGTATTCATTTTGCTTTTGATGGTGTTTTTCTTTTTGTCTACACAGTATTTTTCTATTTCAGAAATTGTCTTTCTTCATCATTGGGTGCTACACTGAAGCAAACTCAAGGTCAAGAACACAGCCCTCCAAACTGCCAATCTAGTCAAAACATGTGACACCAACTATAATGAGCTACCAGGCTTCCAAGTCTGAGGGGACAGTCCCCACAAGCCTGGCCTCAACTCAAACATCTGTGGCACATCTAGGTGTCCCTAGGATGAGTCAGCTACAAATTGAGAGATTTCAAGGATCACCTCCAAGTTTGAAAATTTGCTAGAACAACAAGGCAAACATTGAAACACTGTACATATTAGTACAGTTTTATTATAACAAAAAGGATACAAATTAGGACCAGTATAAATAGATCAGAATCTGGGTTTCAAATATGAAAACTCCATCATTTTTAAGAAATATTGCAGCTCTCCCAGCCAGTGTCAAAACACCGTAAGAGTCTTCAATTTTTGTTAAGAGAATACAAAATAGTAACAATAAAAAATCAAAATAATGCCCAATTTCTTTCTTTTTTTCCTTTTTGTGGTACCTGGGATTGAACTCAGGACTCTGTGCTTGTCAGGCACTCATTTATTCTACTGAGCTATCTCCCTAGTCCCCTATGCCAAATTTCACTAAACAAAACAATATGAATTAGACAGTATTTGTTGTAAAGCATAGGATTGTCTTCAACTAAGACCATAATATTCAATGAGTATTGTGAACCAGAAAAGCTCACTGAATCTTTAGCATCCAGACTTTTCATTGGGGTTTTCTTATACGAGTATGGGCATGACTGACTGATGCACTGCTTATGTGGTTGAGCTCCATTTCCAGTGCATTCCCTCCATTGTCCTCCATGGAGATTAAGAGACCTGTATACTGTGGCTCAAAACTCCTACTCTAATCACATGTTTTTTTCTTTCTATAATTCCTGCTTTACCACCCCAAGTGGCCTCATTAACATAAACTATCAGGAGGAGGACTAAAAGATCCACAAGTAGCAAAATTTCTCTTATTGCTTTAGAAATATTACAAGTTAGAGTTTATCCCCTGGGACCTGAGCCAAAATCCAGTCCTCTTTCTAGGTAAAGTTAGTTCTTTACTGCACAATAAGGTTACGCATAGTTGGAATCTAAAGAGTCTGTAAAAGTCCATGTGTTGAAAGAATGGTCTTCTGCTTGATGATAGTTGCCTGAGGTGGAACCTTTAAGAAGTAGAGCTCCCCCTGTAACAGGAAATTAAGTCATGGAGGGTGTTCTCTTAAAGGGAATCTTGGGAGCTAGCCCCTCCTCTTCCTGTGTTTTGCTTCCTGGCTGCACTGAGGGGAGTTTCTTTGCTCTCCCTCCCCACCATGAAGTGATGCCTTGCCACAGCAACAAATCACTGTGGCCAAGCAACTATAGACTGAAACTCCAAAACTGAGAGCCAGAATAAACCATATCTTCTTATGAACCATATCTTCTTTTATTGTATCAGATGTCTTATCACAGTGACAATCAGCTGATATGTTGGTGGTGGGAACGCCCTACCCTGTAACTGACCTGGGGATGGATGATACTTGGGCCACTCTAGCTAAGCCATTAGCTGGTGCTGCTATTTGTTAGAGTCTGTCTCTTTCTCTCGCTGTTTCTGTCTCCTTTCTGTCTCTCTGCCTCTGTCTCTGTCTCTGTCTCT
>NW_004524721.1:7196676-7199472 GCF_000260255.1 Octodon degus
TCTGTCTCTGTCTCTCTCTCTCTCTCTCTCTCTCTCTCTCTCTCTCTCTCTCTCTCTCTGTGTGTGTGTGTTTGTATGTGTGATCTAATAATACCAGTTGAGTCTCTGAGCCATATGGGAAGTCTTCTAGACATTTAGTTTTAAGATCTGCTATCAGATCCTGTTTTGGGCCTCATCGAAGTCAAATCATATTTTTGTTGGTTTCAATCAAGAGAACCTTTTCAGTACCTGAAGTGGGGGGCTTCAGAAATACATATGAAGGGTGGACACCAACAACCCTCATTTCCTTCTTGAGGCTGCCCATAATATCCCCACTGTCAGGTTTTCTGAAACTCCTACCTGACATTTACACTCCAAGGTAGCAAAAGAATTAAAATGGACCTATATCCCACAAAAAAAAGTCACAGAAATTGACAATGTGATTATTTGATACTTTTGAGATAATATGAAGCACTATTTAAAACCATGAAAAAATATTGGTGAACAAATTTTAATCCCTAACTCTCCCTCAGCTACATATTATAATCCATTGAATTAAGCCTATCACTAGATTTTATTCATAGGAACATATAAAACCTAAATGAAATGGAATTTTCATTTAAAATTTGCTTTCGACATTTGTAGTTCTAAACCTTAGTGTGGCACCAGCCTTGGATTATAAATGTTTGACAGAGAATAACATATGTATATAATAAAATCTTAAGTGATAAAGTACTAAAATTTACAAATTATTTAATTTTTAAATAAATTCTCGTCATTTTACATTATCAACACTATAACTCAAATAGGCTCTCATGCATATTGGAAACATCTACAGTGAGAGAGAAGCACCTGGTTATCACAGGTAGTGGATTGGGATTAGGCAAAAACACAGCAGACAGTATCAGGGCCTTATCCTGCACAGTGTTTTATTTATAAAACTGTCATCTGTCACAGGTAGAAACTAGGGATGAGCGTCACAGAGAAATGTTCAGGTAAGGAAGGTAAATCTGTACAGACCTATACCTTGAGCATGAAGTTCTCTTTTCAGAAGTGCCATAACAGCAGAGACACTCTACTTATTCTTACTGTGTCTTTGCAAAGACAGGACATTCTGACTCCCTGTGGACATCAAGCTCCTGCATCAGATTATGGAGACAGCTCTCCGGAGACTGTCCCACCTACCTCCACAATTACATGAGCCAATTTCCCATGACAGCCTAGTCCTACTGTGTGATCCCACATGGGTCAACAGCCTATCAATTATACCCTAAATGATGCATCTGGGTTCACCTTTACTAATAGGAAAGGAGATAGAAGGGGAGAGGAGGCAAAAGAAGCCCTCCACTTCCCAACTCTCCCTACACCAAAATAAAGACTCATTACAACCTGTCTAGGAAGGTCCTGTGACCAGCTCTGAGTGAAGCCTGGGTCTCTTCCTGCCCATGCACAGCACTGACAAGATCATGATGCACCACTGAACAGCGATCCTCATTCTTCTTTCTTCCTTCCCTTTTCCCGCATTATTGCTACCTTGAGTTTGAGCATACCATAGAAAACATCTCCATCCCTCTTTAAACTAATGTTACTGGTACATTTTAGATCTATATGCTGGTCACATCCATTATAAGGAATTTGTGCCTGTACATAATATACCTTGATCTTTCTTTTGTCCCCAGTCCTCTCTGCTCCTTAAACCCATCTTCCCTTCCTTATTTACAAAAGCTGTGTTTCCATTTTTCCTTCTTTTCTCTATTCTTTTTTCTTTTCCCTTCCTCCTTTCCCCTTGTTCCCTCCCTTGTTTCCATTACCATATGAACATTTTTCTTCCCAATATTTACTATACATTTGGTCCTCATTTATTCTTATAGCTTCTTACAGCATCCCTTCTCCTCTTTTCTCATCTTCTCTGTTTCTTGCATGAACATTGTGATATTTAAACATATGTGCACGATTTCTTTCACTTAAAAATATGGTCTCAATATGCATTCATTTACCTAGAAACGTTTCATTTTATCCTTCTTTATGGCAGAGTAGAACTCCCTTGTATAAAAAAATCCACATCATCTTATCCGTTCATTGTTTGATGGACACTGGAACTGTTTGCGAGATTAAGTTATTGCAAACTGTGCTGCTATAATCAGGTGTGTGCATATATTACTAAGGCATGAGAACTTTCATTTTTTCAGGAAGCTACAAAGGGGAATATCTGGGTCAAATGGAATCTCAAGTTATTTTTCAAGAATCTTCACTTTGACATCAACAGTGGTTTCTCCAGTCTACACAGTAGAGCAGAATGCCTTTATCCCCACATTCCTACCACCATCTGTTATTGGTTGATTTCTTGACAATAGCCATTAGTAAGGGTGCCGGGGAGATGGCTCAGTAGAATAAGTGCTTGCCTGACAAGTGCAAGGTCCTGAGTTCAATCCCTGGCAACACAAAAATAAATAAAAATAAATAAATAAATAGCCATTTGTTCTGGAGTGATATGGAATCTGAGTTGCTTTAGTTTGCATCTCTTGAATAACTTATGATATTGCACATTTTTTCATATACTTATTTATGGTTTGTACTTCTACATTGGAGAAGCATTTATTAATTTCAGATGCTCTGTTTTGGATTGGGTCTTTAAATTTTGGGAATCTGATTTTTTGGAGTTCTTTCTATATTTTAGGTACTAGTCCTTTGTCTGGGGAACAGCAGACAATTTTCTCCATTGGTGATTTGCTGTGTAAAAGTCTTTTAATATGGTGAGATCCCAGTTGTTGATTCTTTGTAATATTTCCTGTGCAAACAGGACTTTTTCTTTTTTTT
>NW_004524721.1:7201147-7207415 GCF_000260255.1 Octodon degus
GCTGCTTGAGCTGCTGCTACCCCTCCCTTGTGCTCTTGCTCTTTGCCACCACCGTGAAAGGTTGCCCTCTGCTATGTGCTGCTCTGCATTGGACCCAGCTGAGTATGGACTGAAACCTCCATTAACTGTGAGCTAAATAAACCTTTCCTTCCTTCATTTTGAGTGTCGGGTATTTGTCCCAGCAACGAGAGAAGAGTAACTATTGCTCTGGCTAATGGTTCTGCAACCATATTGAATAGGAGTGGTGATAGAAGGCGTCCTCACCTTGTTCCTGATTTTAGAGTGAAAGCTTCCAGTTTTTGAACATTTAGTATGATGTTGGCTATTAGTCTGTCATAAGTGGCTTTTATCAGATTGAGTTATAGGCCATCATTTCCAATTTTCTATAGTGTTTTTATGATTAATCAGCATTGAACATTTTCAAATACTTTTTCTGAGTCTATTGAGATGATCATGTGCTTTTTGTCTTTCATTCTGTTAATAGATAGTATATTATATTTCTTCATTTGTGTATATTGAGCCAAATATACACAAATGATAAATCCCTGGGATGAATCCTATTTGGCCATGGTATATAATCTTTCTGATAATTTGCTGCATTCTGTTTGCTGGTATCTTACTGAGAATTTTTGCACCTATGTTCATTAGGGAGATTGGCTTGTAGTTCTCTTTTCTGGTTGGATCATTCTCTGGTTCTGCTATCAGGACAATGATTGCTTTTAGAAATGAGTTTGGGAGTATTGCTTCCCTTTCAATTTCATGAAACAGTTTGAGGAGTAGTGGTATTAGCTTTTCTAAATTTCTTGTAGAATTCAACAGGAATCTTTCAGGTACTGGGCTTTTCTTTGTCGGTAGGTCTCTAGTTACATCTTCAATTTCATTGATTGTTGTTAGGTTATTTAGATTTTTTATCATCTTAATTCACCTGTGATAATGCATATGTATCTGGGATTTTTTCCATTTCTTTTGTGTTTCCCTAATTGTTAGAATACAGATTCTTGAAGTAGGGGTTGATGATCTGAATATCTGAAGAATCTGTTCTAATTTCACCCTTTTCATTCCTAATTGCATGGATTTGAGATTTTTCTTTCCTTTTAATAGGGTTATCTAAGGTTTTGTTAGTTGTAATTAATCTTTAAAAAAAAAACAATTTTAACTGATCCTTTGTATTGTTTCCTGAGTCCCAATTGTACTAATTTCTTCTCTGATTTTATATTTTCCTCCCTTTTATGAGCTCTGAGTTTGACTTGTCCTTTTTCTAGAAGCTTGAGTTTCAACTTAGATTGTTTATTTGAGCCCACTCTATTTTTCTGATGTGGGTATTCACTGTTACACTTTCCCATGTAGGATTACTTTCTTTGAGTCCAAGAAGTTCTAGCCTGTTGCATACACATTATCATTTAATCTTAGAAACTATATAATTTTTTAAAAATTTCATCTATGACCCATTAGTTGCTCAGGAGGCTGTTATTTAATTTCTATTAAATTTATGCAATTTTTGTGTCTTCTTTGACATTTATTTCTAATTTCATTGCACTATAATCTGATGATATGCATGGAATAATTTTAATTTCTTTCCATTTACTTAAGCATGTTCCATGAGCTAGTATGTGGTCTGTTTTGGTGAATATCTCATGTGTTGCTGAGAAGAATATGTATTCTGATCTTTTGGGGAAAAAACTCTGTAGACATCTACTAAGTCCACTTGTTCAAAAGTTTGTGTCAGTTCTAATATTTCATTGTTGATTTTTTGTGTCTAATTGATCTGTGTATTTGTGATAGTTGTGTATTGCTGTTGCCCCCATTATAATTATATTAGTTCTCAATTGCTTTTTCGTGTCCATTAATATTAGTTTTATACAACTGGACACACTGTTATTTGGCGGGTTCCTTTCACAAGGATGTAATGACTCTGTCTCATTTAATCAGTCTTGCTTTGAACTCCATTTTGTCTGCAAATACAATAGCTACCCCTACTTTTTTCTTCAATCCTGTCTCATGGAGTATTATTTTCCATCTTTTACATTCTATGATTTTCTTTTTAAATTAGATGTGTTTCTTGTATGCAGCATATTTTTGGTTTCTGCTTCTTGCTCAATTCTGCCAGTCTGTTTCTTTTGATTGGTGAATGGAGACCATTAACATTTGTGGTTGTAACTGATATGTATGGATTTATCCTTATGTTATTTTCCTGTTGTTGCCTCCTCCTCTCCCTTCTTCATTAATTTGTTTGCCTTTCATGGAGAATTCATTCTGTTGGGGTTCATAGAGTTGTAATCTTTTGTTATCTCTTTCTAGAATTTCCTCCAGAACATTTTATAGTACTAGTTTGGTGTTCATGACTTTTCTCAGGTGTTCTTTGTCATGGATGTATATTATTTCTCAATCAATTTTGAAAGTTAGTTTTGTGGGGTACATCAATCTGAGTTGGAGATTGTTTTCTCTTAGGGCTTAAAATACTTTAGTCTTAGTTCTCTTTGACTTAAAGGTTTGTGTTGAGAAGCCCACAGTGATTCAGATGGGCTTTCCTCTATATATGACTTGTTTCTTTTCTCTGACAGCTTTTAATATTCTGTTCTTATTTTTAATCTTCAGATTCTGGACTATTATTTGCCTTGCTGTAGAGGTTTTTTTTTCTAATTATGGCTAATTGGATTTCTATACATCACACGTATTGCATGCCAAATTCTTTTTCCATGCCTGGGAGTTTTCTGCCATTACTTCTGTGACTAGGATTTTTATGTCATTTGTATTCTCTGGGTTTTTCATTGACTCTGATCAATCTCATGTTATTTCTTTTTGCATTATGTGGCAGCTTTTGGATTGATTTTTTTCATGGTTCATTGCTGTTTTTGAAAAATCTTTTTTTTTAATGCAAACTACAAACCTGTTTTAGAACTGATATTTTGCCCTCATATACTTTCTTCTGCTGCATATACCTTCAGTAGAAATTTTAATCTCCTTCATATCTGTCTGAATCTATTTCATGGATTTCATTTCTTTCCTGTTTTGGGCATTCATATTTTCTACTTTCCTAAGATCCTCTACTTTTAAAATCTGCATCTACTCTAGATTCACTAGCCATGTCCTTCATTATGTTCATCATCTCACCAGTTATCTGAGAAAATATTTCCAAATTGATTTTTTTCTAGATCCTCATTTCTCTGCTTTGTTATTTCCACTGTTAGCATTTCAGAGAGTTTGGGTGGGTGACTTTTAATTGTTCCACTTCACTGCACCCTGTATTTGCCTTTAGAGAGCTGCAAGTCTGCAGTTGCATTTTTCTCCCATGTCTTCCTGTTTGCTTTTTAGTTTTCTTTAGTTTTATTTCTGCTTTGGTGCTTGTAAATTGCTTATGGTAGATAGCTTTGTTGCTAGTGCTGAGAATTCTTTTAAAAATGACTACTTTTCAGAGATGTCTTCATGTGTATCTGTCTTTTTTTTTTTTTTTTAGTCTGTTGCAAGATCTCACCTCATCAGTTTATTGGGAATAAGTTGCTGCCTATTTCACTTGGTTCTGGGTTCTTTGGTACTAGTATATTGTATTATTTATGATACTCAGGCAATCTTGGTCTTAGCATCCAAGGAGGAGTAACTGATTATAACAACTTTGTCACCTTGGCTAAAATAGCACAATCAGTAATAGCAATAGCATGCAGGGCATCCTAGAAATTGACAATGTGTGTTATTTCTGGGTATGACTGTAGCAGTGCTCTTTCATGAGATTTAGCCTTTGAGTCAGTGGAATCATTAAACTTGATGACCCTTCTAATAATGCAATAACTACTTGCCAGCTTTAACCATATGAACTACATTTGTTGTCATATAGCAAAACCTAAAACAAAACAAAAAGTTGTAGACAGTAAATATTTCCTGAATAGAGCAATTTCACCCTCATCAGACAATGTTTAAAAGGGGTTGAAGAAAAACAGAGAAAATGAAGGATAAGAAGGGACTAGAGCCAAGGCTCAAGGACAGAGGAAGATTATGCAAGCTTTGGGACACTGGTGATAAAGACAGGAGAAAAAAAGAAGGGGGAAACAGAAACCAGCACAAAGCAAAACAACAACAAAAACCTGGAAACAGGGCTAGGAATGTAGCTCAGTGGCACAGTGCCCGCCTGGCAAGCATGAGGTCCTGAATTCAATCCCTGGTACTGAAAAAAAGAAGAATAAAAAGACCAGAAAAAAATTAGAAACAATGTTCACACTCACATGAAAACAAGAACAAAAAATCAGAGGGGAAAAACAGCAAAGAAAATAAGAAAAACAATGACCTCCTCAAGGCATGTTTCTGTGGTCACTGGAAGACAAAGAGGGGGGACTGATCCAGATTTGCCTTGATTCATTCCAGCAGGCCTTCAGTGCAATGATGGTGAGATCGTGGATAATCCCAACAAACCTGCACTTTCTCATCCATGGAAGTTCAGCCTGGTCCTGGTTTCAGGCTGTGAGGTTGGGACCAAGGTGTTCAGCCCTCAACACTCCAGGTTCCTCTTGCTGCTTGAAATCAACTTCCTGACCTTGGGGTCTCCCATGACTGCACCTCACCTTGATATTGGTAGGCCTAATGGACCCAACCAATGTCTGTGCTGAGTGCCACATTCAGTTGCCTCTATACAAAATGTGACCAGCCAGTTTCCCTCTTCTGGAAAATTCTGAACCAGAATCACGTACCACCTGCTGCAGCCTACAGCATCCACTGCTCCACTCACTGGTGTTTTTCTCTCTGTGAAGGTCTCAGGAGTCACCCATGGTTACTATGTTTCAGTAGGTTTGAGCCACCTCTTTCCTGCTGTGAACTAGGAGAAAGTGATGTTTGCCACTTACCTCTTCAGCACTGTGGTCCTCTTGCTCACCCTATGAGCTCCAGATCTTGCTTTAGATCCATGTTTTGTCACAGAGACTCACTCTCTCCTCTTCCCCACATTGCTATATTATAGCATCTGGACTCCAGATCTAGAAGAGGCTGATTTGCTGCTACTCACCTTTCTGCCATCTTCCCAGAAGTCTAAGGACAAGTATTTCAGTTCCTATCTGTGACACTGTATAGCGAGTCTCTAATTCTTACCTCAGAATATTTTGCAAAGAAAATTGTGCTGAGGCAATGGGAATAAGAAAGTGGTTCCAGAAAGCAGAGCTGCAGGACACGATATGGCAGAGTATTACTCACTGCCCTGAGCCACCTCTACCTCTGAGCCTGATACTTTCCAGCAGAGACTCAATACTGGTCTATTTTTATGTTCTTCATATTCTCCCCATGAAAATTCACCTAGGTTCATCTCTTCAAAGACTATCCTTATGGTGAGTCCCAAATCTGACCTCCACAGCAGACATTTATCCTGGGCTACAGAGCTGTGTATCCAACTGCCTTCCAGGGATGGTAAATATGTCAAATCAATAAACACCCTGATCTGAATTCATCATCTTCCCCATACCCACTCTTCCTCATGTATCCCTGTCTTGGCAAAATCTAGTTTCCTCCTTCCTCCACCTTTCACATTCATCTTGGTATCGAGCCCCATCTTTTCTTTTTCCCTTTTCCTTTTTCTCTTTCTCCTTCCTTCTTTTGCTTTATTTCTTTCTTTTGATGGAAGCTGAAGTTGTGAGCATGCTAGACAAGTACTTATCTATATCCTTAAGCCAAGTCCTACCTATTCTTCCTTGTAAATAATCTGAAAGCATCATTCTCATTCCTCACTACTACTAACCTAATTAACTCTATAATCTCACCATTCATTCTGGCCTGAAATAGTGCCATGGTCCCTAGTTGGCTTTGATTTCTCTAGCCACTATTCTCTCACATTGCTTCTCCATGCTGAGGGCAGTATAACCTCTCTGAATTGAAACCTTAATCATTAGGGCTGGGGTGCAGCTCTGTGGTGGAGAATGTGCTTAGCATGTGTGAGAACATTTGTTCCATGCCCAGCACCACATACAAGTAAACAGACAAACAAACATGAAGTTTAAAACCATCAAAATCTCCCTCATTATTTACAGGATAGAATCCAATATACTGAGCAGGGTAGGTGATCTAGTTCCTTTTCTCATTGCTACAACAAAATATTTGACATCCAAAGTTAAATGAGAAAAGGTTTATTTAGTTCACACTTATTGAGGTTTCAGTTCATAATCAGCTGGCCCCAACACAGAATAGCATATGGAAGAGGGGCAACAGTTCCTGGCTATAGATATGGAAGATAGCAGAAACAATGAGAGGAGAAAGAGAGAGAGAGAGAGAGAGAGAGAGAGAGAGAGAGAGAGAGAGA